>NC_058135.1:76968420-77100304 GCF_016433145.1 Gracilinanus agilis | reverse complement strand
TTCCTTCCTTCCTTCCTTCCTTCCTTCCTTCCTTCCTTCCTTCCTTCCTTCCTTCCTTCCTTCTTTCCTTCTTTCCTTCTTTCCTTCTTTGTCTTTCTTTTCCTTTCTTCCTTCCTTCCTTCCTTCTTCCTAAGTTAGTATAGTGACTGATCCGGACTCTGGCTATTCAGTCCCCCCCAAGGGTCTTAGCGGGATGCATGTTGAGAGAATTAGCCTGGGAATGTAGCATCTCCATATCATTGTAAGATTATGCTTTTCAGATGCAGGGAAATCTGAAAATATTTGGACTAGAGTATTTCTTCAGTTGATAACCAAGTGGGAATTAAAAAAGAAATTCACTCTTCTGTTTGTTTTGCTTTGCCTCTTCCAACATTCATTGGAAACTAAGTCCAGAGAAGACCAAGTGTTTTGATGTAAGAAAATGCAATATTTCTTCTTAGCATCATTAGCTTTTGTTTATTAATGACTTAGATTAAGGAATAGAGTAAATAATATTAATGACAATACTAACTAGCCTTTATATAATACCAAGGGTAGCTAGGTGACACTGTGAGTAGAGTGCCAGACCTGAAGTTAGGAAGACTAAATTTCATGAGTTTAAATCCAGCTTCAGATACTTCCTAGCAGTGTGACCTATTTTCTCATCTGAAAAATGAGGGTTTGACTAGTCTTGGATACATGAAAGTCCTTCAAACTCTGGAGTATATGGATAGATTAATGAGGGTCCCTGAAATTGGGTAGAAAATACATTTTTATTTTGATATCATTTCTTTTGTAATCTTACATATTTTATTTTATGCACTTAAAAACATTATTTTGAGAAGGGATCCATAGATTTTACCAGATTTCTAAAGGGGTCTGTGACACAAACAAAAAGGATGAATCGTTGAACTAAGGTCAGTTTTAATTCTAAAGCTATGCTCTGATAAGTGAGCTGTTTAAGTCTATTTTCGATGAAAATAGGCTCAGTTTTCAAGCCCAGGATTTCTTAATTCTCTATGGTTACCCTTACTGCATAAGATTGTATATGATATATCTTCCTGATTTCTAAAATAAATCTGGAGAGTTTCATACACATTATACTTATAATTTGAAAGAAAACCCACACATTTAATTTTGCAAATGTAGCCCTAGATTTATGTTCTAAATTACCAATGAGAACTTGGTTTTATTTTTAGTTAAGACTGAATATTTTAGAGGAGAAATGTATTTTCCATAAAGAAGAAGATTTTGACTTATTTAACCATAAATCACTTATAAACAGAAACTTCAGAATTTGTTTTGTGGAGGTTAAATAGGACAGCTGATACTTTCAAAATATTAAACTCATTAGAGCTTAACACAAAGATGCACCATCTGATGTAGCCTGAACTGATCAGGGTTTCAGTGGAATAAATTTGAAGCTTCAAGTTTAGAAGAGTGATCTCTTAATATATCCAAATTCTACTTTGTGGTTATAAAAAAAAATCCATTCAATTGAAGGATTCTTTTCCATCTTGCCTCTTCATTTCTGTTACTTTCTTCCTTAAATAGCCCAAACGACCCACCACTTAAAGGAAACAAAAATATCAGCCACCAACCCCTGGCCAAAGGGTCTTTCTCTCCCCACCTCATACTGCCTGGATAGGTTTGTGAATAGCGACAGCCCAGTCCAGCTGCTCTGCAAATTCAGAATGTTCATTTAGGGGGAAGGGATCAGTGACTAGGGGATAACAACAATTGCTGGGAAATTAAACAGAATACTGGCAGCTGCTGATTTTCAGCTGCTTCCCTTAAAAGGCCTTGGAGAAAAGAATTCCAGTTTGCTTTAAACAAAATGTTTTACATGTCAATACAACACACCTGCCCAACTCTGTGGAAGTAGAATTCTCATGATAACATCACTCTCCCTACCTCCTTTGACTAAGTCTCTTAATTAAAGGCATGGAGATAAATAGGAGCCATGTCCTTGTGACTGTTTATCCAAATCACTTATTTTCATCATTGAAGGAGAGAACTGTTTGGTTTCAAGAAAAATCACTGTCTTGAAGTTAAGAGCCAGCAAATTCTGCAATGTAATGACAAGCTCATGGATGGGATTTGTTGTTGTTCAGCGCTTTTTTCAGTTGTGTCTGACTTTTCATGACTCTACTTGGGGTTTTCTTGGCTAATATACTCAAGTGGCTTGCCATTTCCTTCTCCACCTCATTTTACAGATGAGGAAACTGAGGCAAACAGGGTTAAGTGACTTGCCCAGTCTCATACAGCTAATGTCAGAGACCAGATTTGAATTCAGGAAGATGAGTTTTTTTGACATTCTATCCATTAAAGCACCTATTTGTCCCTTGTGGCTCGAAAGCTGGGTTCAAAGCCAGGAAGATTAGAGTTCAATCTCACTTCTGGTGCATATTAGACGTATGACTGGGAAAATCACTTAAGTTCTCAGTGCTCTAGGAAAGAGATGTTAAACATTGGTGGCACTTGACTCACAACACTTCCAAGGGTGGCCCAAACCAGATTAAAAGATGATGGGAATTATTTATCAAAATAATAAAAATACATTAAAATAGATAATATTAATTTTTTTTAAGTTAAGTCGATATGCAACCAATGGGAAACTTACTTATGGTTTAATGGTCCTTATTTTTATTTGAGTTTGACATCTGTACTGCAGGAAACTCTGAGACTTTAAGGTGCAGATAAGTGGTCCCTGTTTCTCTTTGAGTTTGACTCCATTGCTCTAGGAAATTCTCTAAGACACTAAGTTACAAAGAAGGAACTTAAGTGCATTGGCAAAGGGAGGAATTCCTTATACCAATAAATCACAGATCCAGATTGAGTTGTTATCCCTACATAAACTAGATCCGGTAGCAATGGAAGGGCAGGGTAGAGGGATTCACTGTCCAGTGGGCAAGACACAAAAATTTCACCAAGTCATTATGCATTTCTGATCTGTACATGAGTTGGGTGTGGGAAGGAGTTGGCATCATATTTATTTTATTCCAGGTATTTTCTTACAATAGGGTAATTTTGACAAATGAACTAAGAAGAGGTTGAATCTTTTCTCTTTGAGTGCTTTGCTTTTATGTCAGAGGGGTGTACTCTCTGTTATCTTTCTAGGAAATTGAAGAGAATTTCCATTTTACCATCAAGTTTGGCAAAACATTAACCAATTTGGTTTTAATTTATTGTAACTGGTTCTCTCCTTTCTTCTGCCATCTATGCATGGAACACAAAGCAGCAGCACTCTCATTTGAGGATATGAGCCAAAGCAGCAAGCAATACACAGAATGATCAACAGGGGTTCAGGGCAGGAGTAATTGGAAGCATTGTCCATGATTGCTGGACCCAGCACTAGTTCATTTGGTTTCCAGTTTATCTTTGCACAGTTGAATAGAACTCTAACTTGAAGAAAAGTTTGCAAATGCCAAGGGGCTGGCTGGGATAGGCAGTTATTGTTTTGCCACAGAATAATTTTTTTTCTAGAGAACTTTACTATCATGATCACTCAACCTCTCTGCCTTATATTCCTGATATACCTTCAGTATTTGGGGTTGGCATTTATTGTTGGAATTCAACACCTCTCAAAGGAGAACTTCACTTCCTAAGACCTATAGGGTGGAGAGAAATTATTTTTATGGTATTTGATCTAGAGACTAAATTGCACAGCTTTGCTTTGTTTAAAAAATTTTATTTTCATTTCCAAATTCTCTCTTCCCACTCATTTGCAACCCATTGAGAAGATAAGAAGTACAATATGTATTATATAAATGAAGTCATGCAAAGCATATTTCCACATTAGCCAAAATTTCAGAGCTTTTAAGGCAGTATAAGTGCACATCCATTTTTCTCAGTTGTTTTTCACTTCTGACCACTTTTATTTGTCTTCTTCATCATTTAAAAGCATTGGCAAATGAATCAAGCAAAGGGAAGTATGAGGCAAAGTCTGAATTATTTAAACTGATTTTTAACCATGGTAATACTGACATATGTTTAACAGCTGACTTTCTGAAAAAAAAATACACCATCTACTTGTAAGTTTAATCTGTATTATTAACATTTTCTCCACCATTTTCTTAAGTCTAGACAATCAACAAAACAATAAATCAGGTCCTGATTTGTATTTGCACATATTCAAGATATAAATGCTTACATTGAGAATTTAACAATTGGCTCTAGCAGGAGACATTCTGAGCCAGCTCTGTCCCTGGCTTGCAGATTTCCCCTTACAGAGGCTATAATATTGGCATTAGAGAGGTAGCACTTATAGTGAATAGAGAGCTAGCCTTGAAGCCAGGAAGACCCAAGTTCAAGTCCCACATCTGACACATACTGGCTTTGTGTCCTTAGGCCAGTGAAGGTGAACCTTTTATAGATTGCAAGACTTCATGCATGTGAGCCCTCTGACTTACCCCAGATGGGGGAGAGATAAAGTGCTCCCCTGGGCTATTGGGCAGAGGGGAGGAAAATATGAGAAATGTCTTCAGGCACACATGGAGAGGGGGAGTAGAGTAGTTCCCTCTAGCACCCACCAACATGTTCACCAACATGGCCTTAGGCAAATGATTTAACCTCTTAGGCTAGGAGAAACACATTGAAATTATAAATTGCAGAAAAGATACTGACTTTTATCAGTAGAGGGTGTGGCTAAACCCATAAACTCACAAGTCTAATCCCTAACTGTGGTTATTATTTTTATTTCCAAATCTGAAGTGAATGGCTTAGTTTCAACGAGGAAGTGAAAAACAATCCTTTACCTAATTAAAGAAGAATGAGCAATGTTGTGGCAGTTCCTGATACTATCTATCATTAGCCTTTCTGTACCTCAGTAGATGGGAATGAACAATTTGGCTTTTCTGATAAAGATAAAACCTGGGCTAGTTCCAGAATCTACTGCAGTTTAAGTTAACACCATTTCAAATGTAAGAGACTCTTCCTTTTGTATCAGACCTATAATATCTAGCCTACCTCAAATATTTAAGAGATCAAGGTCATGCTGCTTCTGTGCTCCCTCCTAGTTATCATATCCAGAGCTTTTACAGCCTCATGTAGTTTTTTCAAGTATGGTTGGGACCAAGTTCTACCAAAGATTTCAGGATCAAAATATAAAAAGATTGCTCTTTGCACAGAAATAAAAAATATGTAATTTCTTCATTATTTTTTAATCTAATCCTATTGAATGGGCAAAGAAAATATTCTGCTTTAATCTCTCTATTTCTCTCTCTCCACTCTATATACTAAATTTATTCCTATGTTAAGTTTTCTTCTACTATATTGGCTTAAAGTTAAAAAATTCCAATCTAATTTCCATAATGTCAGTCAACAAATACTTATTAAGTGCCTACGATGTGCTAGGAATTATGTTAAATGCTGGGGATATAGAGGCAAAAGATATTCTCTGGTGTCAAGAAACTCATAGTCTAATGGAGAAAGCAATATGAAAACACACATATGCAATATATATATATACATACATACAGCATAAATTCAAGATAAAGAATAGTGGGGTGGCGCTAGAATTAATGGGCTTCAGATGAATTTTCCTCCAGATGGCTGATTTTTGGTGAGACTAGAAGGAATCAAGCAAAGCCAGAAGGCAGAGAGGAAGAGGAAGAGAATTCTAGGCATAAGGGGTAGACAGTGCAAATACAGTGAGGAGATAGACTGCCTTGTGGCAGAAACAGTCTTGGGCCAGTGTCACTGGAGACCAGAATGGGGAGGAGAAGGGAGTGAGTTAGAATGAGCCTGAAAAAGTAGCAGGAGACCAGGTTATGAAAGGTTTCGAACATCAAACAGAGGATTTTGTATTTGATCCTTGAGGTAACAGGGAGCCAATGAAGTTTGTTGGAGAAGGGTGTGACATAAGACCTGCACTTCAGAAAGGTCAAATGAAACCCCTCTTATTTCCAGTGTACTTCACCTCTTCTGCCCCCATTCTAAATGTCTGCATTGGTATATTAACTCGACATTCCACTTCAGTTGATGGACATCTTGTGGAGCGTTGACTTTTTGGTTTCCATCCATTTTGAAAATCTGAATATCAAGCTTATTCTTCTTGAAATAAATGAAGGAACTCTGTGGGTGTAAGGAGTTGTGGCTGGTTGCTAAGAATATCTGATCAGATTGCATTGCTATAGCAACGGGGTTGCCAGAACCTGAAAGTTTCCCTGAAATTAGTTGGAATTCATAAGTGAAAGACATTGTTTAACTCAGTGACATTTTAAAGTGAACCTAACTGCACCAAAGCCGACATCCTAGACTTGGGGAAAGACCTGATATTTCAGTGAACCATACTGTGCTCTGACTGGTTCAGTTCGTCTTCTAAACAGACTTTCTTTAGTATGGCCTCAAACACTTATTAGCTGCATGATCCTGGCCAAGTCACTTGGTCTCTGTTTGCCTCAGTTTCCTCATCTGTAAAATGAGGAAAATAATAGCACCTCCCAAGGTAGTTGTGAAGATTAAATGAGGCAATTGCAAAGGACTTAGCAGAGTGCCTGGCAGTACACACACACAAACATGCATGCATTTTTTGTATATATGTATACACACATATATGTATATGATTCCCAGTTATTTTTATTATTACCCTGGGATTAGAAAATAAATTTGTAGGGTTTTGGGTACTTTTTAATGCACTAGAATGGCTCAAAATAACTACATTTTGATCCTTTGGAAGGAGCAGTTTAATTCCATGTTTCTATCATTGAGACATGATTACTTCACTGACATTATTTCTTTTTAGTACTTAAAGCTCCTCCTACTTTTCCAGTCTTACAATTTTCTCCCTTCTATGTACGCTACAGTGCAGTAACCCAGGCCTCTGTGTGCAGCTCCTTGCTCAAGACATTCCATCTCCTAACTTTGTTTTCATTGGCTAGTTTCTATGTCTGAAATGCTCTCCATTTTCTGCCTCCAGCCTTCCCTGCTTTCCTTCAAGATGTTTTCAATAGGAGGCATTTCTTGGTCAACCCCCATTTTTATTGTATATATCTGGCATGTATTTTTTGTGCGTGTTACCCATTAGGATTCAGACTTCTTAAGAGCAGAGAGCATGTTTTGGCTCTTCTCAGTATCTCCAGCCCTTAGCACAGTGCATGGGATAAAGTTGGTGCTTAATTAATGCTTGCTGAATGTGTCTCTTCCAAAGTTAATATTATACTTCATTGTTTAGTGATATTTTCAATAGTATTTTGTTGGAAATTGAAGCTGTGAGGTTGGTTTTTGGGGGGAAGTTTCACAAAATTTTGTTGGCCCCAATGAGTTAAAGTAAAGACTTTGATAACACAATCGGGGAAGTAAAATTGAAATACACCATTAATTAGATAAAATGGATGGCACCCCTCCACTTACTTTTTGATCCACTGACTGGCTTCCTTGCTGTTCCTTGAGTGAGACACTCCATCTCTTAGCTCATTACCTACTCCCCTATGCCTGGCACATTCTCCTTCCTCTTCTCTGCCTCCTAGCTTCCCCAGCTTTCATCGAGCCAGCTAAAAATCCCACCTTCTATGAGAAGCTCTTCCCAGTCCTACATTATGCTGGTGCCTTCCTTCTGCTGGTTTTCTCCAGTTTCTCCTGAATATAACTTGTTTGCACAAAGTTGTTGCATGTTGTCCCTCTCATTAGTCTGTGAGCTCCTTGAAGGTAGAGACTATCCTTTACCTCTCTTTGAATCCTCTAGGCTTAGCACAGTGTCTGGAACATAGTAGGCACCTATAATAAGTGATTATTGACTGCCAGACTGTCTGAGAGATATAGTTGAAGACATCCCAATTTGGTTTCTTTCCAAAGGCTCCCTTTTATTTGGGCTTAAATAATCTTTTACCAATGGAATTCTGAAGTCATTTCTGTGGCAGCTTAGTGTGATCCCATTGGCTCACCCTGCCTTCATCTTCTTAAGCTTTGGAGAAGGGAGGGATGGGGTGCCCTATCACATTGGCAGCTGGGTTGGGAGTCACAGAGATTCGAAATGAAATTCTTCTTTGGACAGTACACCTTCCTTAGAACTGTGTGACCCTGGGTGACTCACTTATGCTCTCCTAGCCTCAGTTTCCTCATCTGCAAAATAAGGGAGTTGGCATTGATGGGCCTTAAAGTTCCATGCTAGCTCTAAATCTCTGATCTTAGAAAATGGAATTCAGCAACAGTATGAGGGGAGCCATGTCATACAAAATCTGGTCTAAATTAAAAGATTGAAGTATTTTATAAGGTTGAATCAGGAGAGCTGAGGTTTTTAGATTGGCTTTATATGTGGGTGGTTAACTCAGATGTGAATTGAAGGAGGCAATCTAGTATAAGGCAACCTTAATGACCTGACATTGATTTTTTTTTCATTATTTCTGACTTTGCTGAACTTATTTGGACAGACTTAAGTCATTAAAAATAAACCTTGATTAGGTAACAGCCTCTTTGGGTTTTAGTTATTCTATTCTGTAAAAAGATACTAATTATAAGTACCTACATTACAAAAAAGTCTTGAGGATAAATGAGATAATAACGAAAGGTTCTTTGGAATATTTGAGGAAAATGTACACCAAAAATTAATACTAATTGTACTTTTATTCCCATTTCTTCTTGATTATTGAAGAATAGTTTGTTTATTGGTTTCTCTGGAAACAGTCCAAATTAATTGACTTGATTAAGATCTTTCAAGTAAGTTCAAAACAAGGACAAGATAGGGCTAATTTATTTATCAGCTTTGAAAGAAACCAGAAATACAAATCAAGTCAGAAATTAAGCCAAACAGAAAATCTCAGAAGATTCTCCAGGATTGTCAGTTAATACATTGATTAATATTTAATTCTGCCAACTAATGAAATTCCCTGTTATGTTTTTTTGGTTAAATTGAAGCCCAGTGACATGCCCCTGAGGCCACATTACATCACTGGAGGACCCTTATATGTTACTGCAAATGCAAACCATTTGTGGGTCTCCCAGTAAAATAAACACGTGTACTCTATTAGGTGAACAACACACACACAAAATTTAGTTTGGCATATTTTTTTAACTCTTTCGAGTGGTCTTATAAAATGAGATTGTCTTTTGGAGTTATGGTAGCTGAAACAATGGACCATCCATCTGTAAGGCCCAGGAAGAACCCAGGACACAAGTATTTTATATAAGGCTAGAGAGGCGGTATATGCAGTAGTGGACAGAGAGCTGGCCTTGAAGCTGGGGAGATCTGCTTTTAGGTCTTATCTGTGACACATCCAGGTCCTCAGTGCTTAAGGTAACTCATCTTTTCGATCTGAATCGCAGTGGTGCTCACCAAAATGGCAGAGGGGGTTCCTTTTATCAGTGAAACTGAAGGTTCAGCCCAGCCCCCTATATAAATATAACAGAACCCCAAATGAACTATGGGGATGACCACCTCATCCAAGCCATTTAACACAAGGATTTATAGCATCTATCAAAAGGAGAAGATCAGAAATTTCAACTGAGGAGAAAAATGAAAAAAGAACAGTTTTTTCCATGGAGGTTGTGTGTGTATATGTTTAACTAAACAGTTCTGGGGGGAGCTTGGTCACTCAGTGGAGAGCCAGGCCTAGACATGATAGGATCTGGGTTCAAATCTGGCCTCAGAGACTTCCTAGCTGTGTGATCCTGGGTAAGTCACTTAATCCCAATTGCCTATCCCTTACTACTCTTCTGCCTTGGAACCAATACTTAGTATTAATTCTAAGACAGATGGTCAGGGTTAAAAAAAAAAACAACAACAAAAAGAATTAGGAGAAATGTCACCTGGGGAACCTGAGCAAACTATATGAAGGTTGGAAGGAAGGGAAGAAATAACCATTTATTAAATACTTACTATATGCCACTCACTGCGCTACATACTTGTAATCATCTCATTTATTTCTTATAACAGCCCTGGGAGGTAGATGTTATAATGATCCCCACTTTACAGTTGAGGAAACAGAGGCAGGCTGAGGTTAAATGACTTACTCAGTATCACACAATTAAAATAGTCACATTTGAATTGGTTTCCTCCTGACCTCATAGCTAGTGCTCTGTCCACCCTGTGGACAGAATACTGGACCAGAGTTCAAATCCTGTCTCAGAGAGTCATTTGACCCTGGATAAGTCACCTAACCTCTGCTTGCCTCAGTTTTCCTACCTATAAAATGGGGACCATAATGTTAGACACCTCCCAGGGTTGTCGTGAAGGTCAAATGATATCATTCTAAAATGCATTGTAAATCTTAAAGTGCTATATAAATGCTACTTATTGTTGTTATTAGAGCCATAGTCCTTGCCATTTTCTATGAGAGGAAACACCAAAAGTAAGCAGTTTCTTTTGGCAATTCTCATCTTCCCTATCTGGTCTGTTTGTCTTACTTATGGTTCCCCTCCATTCGCCCAAGCCATCTTACTACCGAGGTGTGTCCCACTTTGCTCTTAATTGACTGTCAACTGTTCTTTCCTTAAGGAGGAACTAATAATTTAAACATAACTGTGGGCCCACCCATGTGTCAGGTGTAATTATTTTCAGGGGTATTTTCACATTTTAAAAAATCTCTTGATTATGGTACATATTTTAAAAGCCACAGAAATGAGCAATAACAACATGTTGATATTTTCCATTGGGGGGTCATATACTTTGCCTACTTGGAAGACTGGCCTTAGCCACCTCTATAAGGGCTGAGAACAACTACTCTTTTAGTTCCTTTCTCTTTTTCTGGCCTTCCTAATGAGGCATAGGTGAGTGTGGGGGGAAGCAATCTGCTAGAATGGCCCCAGCTGCTTCACTTGACATCACACTGACTTCCCTGGAGGGGACACAACTCCTCTGCCCCCAATTCCTGCCCGCTTTGGAAGAGAGGTGCTTTCTTATCCCCAACTCTGTTTATTCTTTAATTAAAAAAAGAAAGAAAAACTTGCCTTTAACCTCTGGAAGGGGTGAATGTGTATATCAGATATAGAGAGATTCTTAAATTAGCAGGAAAAGAGCAAATAGTATGGCTAATCCCCAATAATGATTAATTCTAGCACATCATTTTTCTTGTCTTGCAACGTATTGTGTCAAATGCACTATATTGCTATGAAGATGAAATTTTGTTCATTATTGTTTTCCTTATAATTATTTTTCTTATATAAATATTAAAATATTCTCAGAGGCTGTCTAAATAAGCCTTTTATTTTTTATTAAGGAATGACTAAAATGTGGGGAGAATTTGGTTCTTTCTCTAATTCTGGCAATACCAGTTGGCAGAAGGGTTTATACCTTGCATTTATTAGTGGAGAATACCTTTGAATTCCACAAACACCAAAGCATAGCTTATAAAAGAAAATACATGTAACTCCTCAGCATATTCTTTCTTTTTTTTTTTTGAAGGAAAAAAATCCTCCCAGATATATCAGGTCTCCACTTAAACTTCCATAAAAAGGAATAGTTGATGAAACATTCCAGGAATTTGAAATAATAAAATAATAATAATAAAATAAATTTGAAATAATAAAATCATTGCACATTCTCATTTGTTAATATACACAACTACGGTGAGATATTGGAAATTTGGGGTCCTTGAGCTTAGTGGTGAGATCCCTGATCTAAACTTCCTGTGGACATTCTATATTAATTTTATTTGTTACAACAGTGTGAGACTTGGATTCATCAACACTCCAGAAACAGTAGAGATTTTTTTCCTTTTGGAAATTTGTACACTTGTCTTCCTTTGCTGTTGTGGATGAAGATTTCTTATTAGCATTTTTGTCTATCTGTCAGCAATACACTAGGAAGGATTTAATTGATTCCAGGGTATTTGGAAATGTATTGAAAATCTTTGTTAATGAAGCCCTCTGCTTTATTTGCAGAGCAGCAATTCTAGTGAAAGATTCCCATTAAGGAGATACACCAGGTAAAGCTTTTTTTTTTTTAAACTACAATTGAATCCAAGTCCATTAAATAAGCAAAATTTAATACTATTGTGACTTCTGCAGTTGAAAAGCACATGCATGTTGTTTTTTTTGCCTCATTTTAATTTCAGGGTCAGCTGCCCCATGGGACTGATTCCTTTGATGCTAAAAGCATTTTTCTTTCAAATCTCTGGAAATGGTGGGCATAAAAGCAGAAAGACATTGAGGCATCTTGATGTGCCTTTAATGGAAAATAGCAAAAAAGCTCAAAATAAAAGATGTGCCAGTTTTGGAAATTTGTCATGATTCTGGCATATATTTCCTTAGAAAATAACAAGATGAAATATCGATGCCATTAAACTGTTAACACATTCTTCAGTTGTCAGTGTTGGTGTCTGGGCCTTCAAAGTGTTCTTTATCCCGAGTTGAATGGGTTTTCAAATCAGTGACAGAGAATGGACACCTTGACAAGGATTCTTTTTAGGAGATTCATGAAGGTGACTTAGGGGAAGTTTGCATGTCATCTTCTCTGTTCACAGGCAGGATCTGACTTTTATCTCTCATTGCATCCTCGGCACTTAGAAAAGTGTCTTACGTGTAGAATGTGCTTCATAAATGTTTATAAACTGACTACCTGATTTGGGGATCATTTTGATGATTATATACAGTGTGATAGCATCTTCTTTGAAGCTGGAAAGACTTACACGTCTTCCTCATACCAAGAGCAAATTACTTAATCTCTCATCTTTGGGAAATGTTCTAAAAATTGAAGAAAAGAATCTAATAATATAAGAGATATACATTAGAGAATATAATGATTGAGATATACACAATAATAGAATATAAAAATGTAAGAGATATGTATTATTATAGAATATAGTAATATAAGATATATACGGAATAATAGGATATAGCAAGTGATATGTTATACAATATCATAATATAAGAGATATAATAGAGTGTAATAATACGAGGTCTACATAATATAATGATATAAGATATATAATAATATGTGATTCACATAATAACATGATATAATAATGTAACAGATATACATAATAATATAAAAGAAGTTGGTGATCTACATTGATAGAGAGATTGCCTCAGTGAATATTTTTTATACAAATGGAAAAATGTTTCTGGATCAAAACACACACACACACACACACACACACACACACACACACTCGAGACAGGGAGGTTTTTCACTGGCAGAAAATATATCTCATAGTTTTACTGCTGACAGAGGTGCATAATTTAGGTAGGAGTGAAAGCCATTTGAGGAGAGGATAATGACCTTGTCAGTATTTATTTACTTTTTGTTCTGGCTTAAACTAATTTGCATAAGTAAAGTGAGAAGAATCTGGAGAATGTCACAAATGGTAACAACAATAATACTTGCTCATCTGTGGATGACTTAACTTTTATCAACAAAGAAAGGATCCAGGACTACTCCAAGGGACTCTTGATGAAAAAGGCTGCCCGCCATCCTAGAAGGAACAGAATGGAGTATGAATGTAGATTGAAGAATGCCATTCTTTACTTTATTTCCTTCTTGAATTTTTCTCTAGTGTAAATGATATGTGTCTTCTTTTATATTACAAACATGGAAATATGTATTGAATGACAGTACATGTGTGCAACTTATATCCTGTTACCTGTCTCCATGGGGAGGTAGAAGGGATGGAAGGGAGGGAGAGAATATGGGTCAAAAATGTCAGAAAACAGTTATTAAAAATGATGTTGACATGTAATATGGGGAAAAAATAAACGAATTAATTTGCATGTTAGGTTAGAGAAGAACGTGGGAAATTCTAATTCCAACTGAAATAATTGCTTGGAACTGAAGGATGTAATTCAACCCCAGCAAAGGGTGGGGAGGTGAAGAGAAAAGGATCTTAACTTGGGAGGATGAGCTCTGCTTGGCTTAATATGGCTCTGCTTGGCTTTTGTTAACTGGGTTAGAGTAGTGTTACACAAGCCTCCGGAAGCACAGGGCCACCAGTGTTGCAACTCTGTGCCACCAGCTTTCTGGGCTTTATCTTGGGCTATCTGCGGTCATCTCAGCCCCAGTATGCTGACATATGGTGGCTCTAACCTCTTTCTGAAAAAGATGTGCCTGCAGTCTTTAATTCAGAGCAAATTTGAATTTGTTCCAAAACTGAACCAAGTGAAGTTGTTTTTGTTCTTATTGTTTACTGAGGATATGAAGTTAGAAGAACTCATACCTGGAAAAGACAGTTACTACTTATTTCTCAATAAGAGCTCAAACTATCAACCATTCTGAGTATTCCTATTGTTTCATATTCATTATCAATGTGCCCTGGGGGTGAACAGTATCAGTATTCAACCATTTCCTTCTTCTAGACAGACTCAGTCTTTAAATTTGCATTATCTTTCAGAGACCCATTTTTCAATTGTCAAAGAGCACTGGATTCCTAATTTTAAATCCAAAGTAAGTTTCATTTTTAACGACCATAGGACTGTAGAAGGACAGATAAATGATGATCACAGGTCTCAATATACCTGTGTGTTATTAAACTCAATTCAGCCTCAGAGAGGAAGAATTTATTTATTTTTTCATCTCCAGAGAAAGGTAAAGAAATCTGTAAAGATTGGCTATTTACTTAATAGTTGAGATATGAATTTAACCTCACCCAGGTCAGTTTTTCTGAAGTTAGCTGGGTATCATCTGACCTGATTTTTTTTTAATCCTTACCTTTGGTCTTAGAATTAATGCTAAGTATAGGTTCCAAGGCAGAAGAGTGGTAAGGGCTAAGCAATTGGGGTTAAGTGACTTGCTGAGGGTCACACAACACTGAGGTCATATTTGAATCCAGAACCTTCATTTCCAGGTCTGGCTGGCTGTCTTCTGAGCTACCTGGCTGTCCCTGACCAGATATTTAAATAAAAGAGTTTAGAGCTTACTTTTTTTTGGTTATACCAAAAATCTATATCTATAGCTATGTCTATGTCTATGTCTATATCTATATATCACTACTCTCTTCTACTCTATCCTCTGTCTAGCAAACCATACCTTATAATAGGCTTAAGACAAGCAGTTTAGCAAAACTAACTGATGCACTGGCCTCACAAAGGCAGTACCCGCAGTATTTTACACACATAGTTTCCTACTTTTTCCAATGAAAGGAGGTCAGTGTGTTTCCTTAACTATTCTTTATAACTACATAGTCTTTATAATTATGTAGTATTCAGAATTTTATTGTTATTTCTATTCACATTGTTTTATATTGTGCTCCAAGTTTTGTTTACTTCATTTTTCATCAGTTCCTATATATCTGCTCATGTTACTCTGAATTCTTTGTAGTCATTAATCAATTCTTCCTTTTTGTCATTTCTCATGTTATATTACTATCTCATTACTTTCATGTGCCACAATTTGCTCTGCCATTTCCCAACCAATGGGTGTCTACTTTGTTTCCAAATCTTTATTCTCATAAAAGTGCTGCCATTAGTATTTATTTGAAGTACAAATCTGGAAGTTGGACCTGTGGGTGAAAAGGCAGTATGGCTGTTTCACTTTTTAAAAGTATAATTCCAAATTGCTTTCTAAAATAGTTGTACCAGTTCATAGTTCCCCTGCCATCATCATTATTATCAATCATTGCTTGCATTTATATGCTTTAAAGTTTGCAAAGAGTTTTAAAAATATCATCCCATTTTATTCTTGGAAACTGAGGCAGGCAGAGATGATTTTTATTCCCCCCACAGAATCACATAGCTAGTATGAAACAAGATTTGAATTCAGGTCTTCCTGACCCCAAGCATAGTTCTTTTTCCAATGTACTAGCGATTTGCTCCAGTATATTAGTGCCTGCTTTCTCCACTGCTTTCAACACTTTTTCCATTGTGATGTATAACTTATGACCTCCGAAATCCTGGCCTTATATAGGCTCAGGTTTGCTCTTGGGTGATTTATTCCAGACATACCCATTTCTCTCTATGGCTTTTTATATTCTCACCTGGATTTTTTGATAAAAATCTCTAAAATACAGTTTAGGTATGGTGTTGTGTCTAGTGTCTCAAAATATAATTAAAAAAACCTCTCCCTACACAGCATTCAGTATATAATATGACTGTTAGGTATGAGACTTCTTTTTATTTCCTCTATCCCAGAAAATCCATTAGACTAAAAGTACTCACTGGAACCTGCAAATAAAGATAGAAACAAACAAAAAACCAGAGAGCTCTTTAGACTTCCCGACTCCTATCCACACAAAAAAGGGCATTTCTTAAAGGACTATTCAACAAAGACTTTCCATTCACCTCAGTCCTACCTCATCTGAATACCTCACAGAAATAGGAAGGAATATTGGCAAGGATCCAATCACCTGATCCTTGTAATATGGCTTCAGTCCTTCAGATGCAGTCTGATCTTCTATGGCTGGCCTTCTCCTCTGAGAAATGCACTGTAAAGGAAATATTCTCCTCTAGTAGGTCAGTGTTCAATTCTCAAATTCAGGAATTCTCAAATTTAGGATTATCTACAAGGTAACTTGGGGAAAAATACAATCCCAGAATTGCTATTCTATGACCTTTGTGCAGAAAAGAAATCTAGAAAGAAAAAGGAGGAAGCTAGGAATTGAGTTTTAGGAATTTCCTTCTTTTTCTGCAAGTGGCCATTTTTCTGTTTGAGTGCAGAGGTAATAAGAGATCTCCTTGCCCTATTCTGGTCTGGAAGTCCAAGGGAGAGAAAGTACTGGAAAAGAAGAAAAGGCCAATGATCCTTTCTAATAATCAAGGAGGGAGGTAGGAGGAGGATTGATAGGTCCTCTGACAAGTATACATCCTCCTAAGTCTCAGTCACCCATTTAGTTACTGAGGACCATTCTGAGAGGAGTGCCCCATCTTTTCAGCAAGGGTATGGCAAGGCACATAACTGAAGGCACTTTTCCAACAAAGGTCAATGCCTTCTTGAATTAGAGGACTCAACAGACTGATTAGAGATAGTCTTTTTCACTTTCTTCCCAATACAAAATCTTTTGTTGACTGAAAAATGGTCAACTTTTAGGATATGAAGTGAAATCAGAGTTATTTTGTATTTCACTTTTTAGAATTTGGAGCAATCTTTCCATATGGTGGTAAATAACTTTTTATTCTTCTTCTGAGAACCATTTGTTCCTCTCCTGGACCCGAATCCATTTGGGGAATAGGCATTAGGTTCAGGTGTTTATGTTTAATTTCCTATATATATTGGATATAAGATCCTTATCAGAGAAATTGGATAGAAAGGTGTTTTTAATCTAATAAGCAGTTAAGCCTTTTATTTCAGCTACATTGATTTTGTGCAAAAACTTTTTAATTAAATGCAATCAAAATTATATTCTTTTAAAAAAATTGAATAATTTTTATTTTTTAGAAAAGTTATTATGGTTACATGATTCATGTTTTTACTTCCCCCTTCAGCCCCCCCAAGTTCCTCCCCCCCAATAGCCGATGCACATTTCCACTGGTTTTAACATGTGTCATTGATCAAGACCTATATCCAAATTGTTGATAGTTGCATTGGTGTGGTAATTTCCGGTCTACATCCCCAATCATGTCCGCCTCAACCCATGTGTTCAAGCAGTTGCTTTTCTTCTGTGTTTCCACTCCTGTAGTTCTTTCTCTGGATGTGGATAGTGTTCTTTTCCATAAGTCCCTCAGAATTGTCCTGGATCATTGCATTGCTTCTAGTACAGAAGTCTATTACATTCTATTTTACCATAGTGTATCAGTCTCTGTGTACAATGTTCTTCTGGCTCTGCTCCTATCACTTTGCATCAATTCCTGGAAGTCTTTCCAGTTCACACGGAATTCCTCCAGTCCTTTGATGACAATAGTATTCCATCACCAGCATATACCACAGTTTGTTCAGCCATTCCCCAATTGAAGGACATACCCTCCTTTTCCAGTTCTTTGCCACCACAAAAAGCACGGCTATAAATATTTTCGTACAAGTCTGTTTATCTATGATCTCTTTGTGGGGTACAAACCGAACAATGGTATGGCTGGATCAAAGGGCAGGCATTCTTTTATAGCCCTTTGAGCATGATTCCAAATTGCCAGCCAGAATGGCTGGATCAGTTCACAATGCATTAATGTCCCAATTTTGCCACATCCCCTTCAACATTCATTACTCTCCCCTGCTATCATTTTAGTCAATCTGCTAGGTGTGAGGTGATACCTCAGAGTTGTTTTGATTTGCATTTCTCTAATTATTAGAGATTTAGAGCACTTTCTCATGTGCTTATTGATGCTTTTGATTTCTTTATCTGAAAATTGCCTATTCATGTCTCTTGCCCATTTATCAATTGAGGAATGGCTTGATTTTTTATATAATTGATTTACTCCTTCTATATTTGAGTAATTAGACCCCTGTCAGAGTTTTTTGTTATAAAGATTTTTTCCCAATTTGTTGTTTCCCTTCTGATTTTGGTTGCTTTATTTTTGTTTGTACAAAAGCTTTTTAATTTAGTATAATCAAAATCATTTATTTTACATTTTGTAATTTTCTCTAACTCTCGCTTGGTTTTAAAATCTTTCCTTTCCCAGAGATCTGACAAGTAAACTATTCTGTGTTAACTTAATTTATTTATAGTTTCCCCTCTTTATATTCAAGTCATTTATCCATTCTGAATTTATCTTGGTGTAGAGTGTGAGATGTTGATCTATACCAGCGGTTCCCAAACTTTTTTGGCCTACCACCCCTTTACAGAAAAAAAATATTACTTAGCACCTCCTGAAAATTAATTTTTAAAATTTTAATAGCAATTCATAGGACAGATATATGTATTAATGTTTCTACCTTTTCCATAAAATATAGTAAAGAAAGGTGTAAATTAGAAACATTGAACTTTAAACTTATGAAACTATTTATTGAACTCAGAATAGAATGTAATACAAAAAAAGTTAAAACCTGTGGCTATCACCACCTCCCTGGATTGCTGCAGCACCCGCCAGGCGGTGGTGGCATCCACTTTGGGAATCATTGATCTAAACCTAATCTCTCCCATATTGTTTTCCAATTTTCCCAGCAGTTTTTGTCAAATAGTGGATTTTTGTCCCAAAAGTTGGGCTCTTTGGGTTTATCATAGACTGTCTTGCCCTAGCCATAGTTGTTAAAAGTTCATGACTTGTTTTTCTCATACTTTTTTAATGTTGTGACAACTTATATTTAGGTCATGTAGCAATTTTCAGCTTATTGTGTTAAATGGTATAAAATGTTGATCTAATTTCTACCAAATCATTAACCATTTCCCCCAGAAGTTGATGTCATATAGGGAGCTTTTCCCATAGTTATCTCATGTTCTTACACTTATTGATCATTGGTTCATTGTTTTTTGCTTCCTACTTTGTCCTATTGTCTACATTTTTATTTAAATAAGTACCAAATACTTTTAACAATTACTTATTTATAACATAATTTGAGGTCTACCACTGCTATTCCCCTAATTTTTCTATTACTTTTTTTGAATTCTAGACCTGTTATTTCAAATGTATTTTACTCTTATTTTGTTGAGCTATAAAAATTATCTCCTTTGCAATTTGACTGATATAGTACCATATCTGTAAGTAATTTTAGATATTGTGTTATTTATATTATTTTGGCATGTATCTTTTTAACATACTTGGGAGCTCTTTCACATTTTCATTTTCCTGGATTTTTTTTATTACTTTAATAAAATATAACTTCCTTAAGGTCAGGGACTTTTTGTCTTTCTAAAGACAAAATCACAAATGTTTACTGAATGTTTGTTGTTAAATTTAATTATTGCAAAATTTAAAATTGTTATTATTGCTTTGCTAAGTAAAGGAAAATTTTTCTTGTACATTTGTTTATGATGTAGTATTATTATTGTCTATTTTAAAATGTACTTTGAGATGGATAAAACATTTGTAAAACAGAATGTACAGTTGGCACATTGCTTTACGTTAGATTAATTTAAAAATATTTTTCTGTCTTTTTCTCTTGAGCAAATAAACATTTATAATATGATACTAGCTATAAGATTAAAAGGAAGAAATGTATAGAAACTGTTTCTGAAAATGCAATTCATGGATTTTTGCCCAGGATACAGCAGCTGTTTTCTTGAATTTCTGGCATGTGAATAGCAATAATATAAACATTTCAAAGCATAGAGAAGAAAGGCGATCCTCCCCTCCCATATACACACACCTTAGATCTCAGTGAAAAGAAACTTTTAATTTTTTAATTTAAGTTTTTAATGTATAAAAATCCATTTTTGGCTAAAAAAAAGTTAAAAATCTATTATAATAAATAAGTATAACTATGGTCAAGCAAAACAAATTCCCACCTTGATTATGTCAAAAAATGTCTCTGAGATAGAGAGTCCATCATCTCTTTGTCAGGGGTCATTGGTCTTTGAATTGATTAGAGCTCTTAAGTCTTTGAATTGTTTGTTTTTACAATGTTGTTGATATTGTCAAAAGTATTCTCCTGGTTCTGGTCTTGTTCATCTGTTCATAGAAATCTTCCCAAGTTTGAAGAGCTTAGCACAGTTCTTGGCACATAGAAGGAACTTAAATGTTTATTGATTAATTGAACAGAAACATTTAAACCAAGAGAATTCAGAATATTTTATAATCTCACAGTGTAACTTTCCTCTTGCCTTGAAACCTAGAAGACTTAGGTATGATTGTGTTGAGCTTCTGACTCATATTGGCTTTGAGACCATGAGCGAGTCACCTAATGTCTCAGAGCTCAGGGTCAACTCTTTAAGATACACATTTCAGAAAATGACTTTTTTTTACCTCCAAGTTACTTATATCAATGATCCCACAGGCCCAGGTCTTATTACTATTATCTTTAAACTAGAACATCAACAAGAAAAACAACTAGAACATCAGCCTGATTTATTTATCTCATTGTTTTAGGATAAAGTAGTTTTTTTCTGCATAAATATATACACATATATATTTGGAACTAATAATCATATTAAATAGAGCTAACCTTGTGAAACAAGGCAGGCAATGGAGGGTGTAGGAAGATGAATGAAGGAAATATGGGGAAGTTTGAAATCAGATATTTTTATTCTTAAATATCATGTGTGAAATTATGTGTTAAAGCAATTCTGATAATATTCATGCCTATCAAGCCTTCAAAGAATGAAGTGAAGAGGATAATAGCAGAATTAAGAGAGGACCATTGGATGTTCTCTCTCTTGTTTTCTATTTGTATGGTTGCCTAGACTAATTTTTCAGTAATGACCTACTAAAAAGGAAAGTGTGAATTCAGCTCCTAAGACAAATCAGGATGAAAAGGGAACATCTCTCTGATAATTCTTGATGAGAAATTATCATTAAACCAAGCACTTCTTTTGAATAACTTGGCAGTTATTGATTTTCATTTGCCAGCAATGAAGACCAACATGTTCCATTAAGCTATTTTTGATTTCCATAGTCATAACCACTGTGATTTCATGCATCCTACACTCATCTTTCTATATGAATTCCAGATGATCCTTCTCTCTATAAGTCAGAAATTTTTCAGAATCTATCAATCATTTGGTGTCCCATCTGGTTCAGTCCTCCTCATTTTAAGACAAACACCTGACAGCATTAGCTAATTGTGTTTAATAGCTTGGTGATTCTTTAATGACCCAGCTGAGATGGGGTTATCCCCAAATGGCTTTGAAAATTTATTCCAAGAATTGAATCCATTCTATTCTTTCACCTTTCTCTGGCATTTGTCTTTCTTTTGGGGAGGTTAGGCTTTCCTTCAAGGATTTAAATAAAGATTAAAAGCTGATTAAAGAAGAGAAATGAGTAATGAGAAACTTAGTAGAAAGAAACACTTTTTACAGGCTTCAGGGTTCCCACATCAAATAATTCAGGAAAGCCACAAGTTGCCTGTCTCATGATTTGATTTTGCTTTGTTTTTGATAGTTTAGCAATAATTTTGCTCTTACCCAAGTTACTCCTAAGAACTACAAGTGATTTTCAGTATTTTTAGAATCACAGTTCTTTTAAGTGAGGAGGAATTTTAGAGGTTCTATACTTTTAATCTACTTCAAGTGAGAGTATCCTTTGTAACTCCCCTGTTCAATATGAATGATGTCATAGGAAAGGTTTAAAACCTTCAATGATTATTGTGATAGGAAGCGTACTGCTTTGGGATAGAGTATTTGAAGACTATGATCTCATCAGTCTCTTTAGTTCACCTTCATCTGTTTTTTATAGGAACAGATTTTGAGTCCCTTAATTATTCTGGTTGTCTTACCTGTTCACACTTATCAGTATGGGTGCATAACTGGGTTCCCAGAATAAATCAGGGCACTCTGGTAGGTTGAAGTGGCACCATTGCCTCTATTGTATTATATTATTATTAATTTTTTTGATCATTATATTATGATACTTACTCAGTACTCTAAGATGTAGAGGAGGATTACAATAGAAAGAGGGATGGAATCAAGTCAGAGGACCTGCTACTTAGGAAGTGACAGAGAAAACATCTAGTTCAACCTTTTCTTACTTTTTACATATGTGACCTTGAGTAAGTCACTTGCCTCAGTTTTATCATCTAAAAAATGAGGGGATTGAACAAGGTCTCTTGTTTGCTTTAAATGTGGGACCGTGCAATGTCAAGAATTTATAGTGAGCCAGATATTAATTAAACCCCCCAGCTAGGATTCCTACATCCTGTACTTGTATGGCCTATCAATCTATCAAATGATCTATCCATTTATCTATCTGTCTATTCAGTTATTCCCTTATTTATTCATTTATTTTTCCAGCTATTAACTTAACAATTTAGTCATTTATTTATCCACTCACTCATTTATTTATCTATATAGTATGTATGTATGTATGTATGTATGTATGTATGTATCTATCTATCTATCTATCTATCTATCTATCTATCTAGTAAGCTTCCTGTCACTATAATTATCTCCTCATTCACCAATTTATTTTTTATTCATTCATTTCTCTCTCTCTCTTTGACCTTGTTCTACTCTCAATACTCTATGATGCATTGACATTGGCCTTGCTGTTCTTTGTGAAGGATTTTGACTTTTCAGTGGCTGACCACCATTCCTCGAATGCTCTTCTTGCTCATCTCCACTCCTTGGCTTCCCTGGCTTTTTTTAAGGCACAGCCCTAATCCTATCCTCTATAAGATAACAAATCTTTCCCAGTTCTCCTTTAATGTCAATGCTTTTCCTCTAGGGTTATCTCTCTTTATGTTTATATATATCTACATACAGATACACACACACACATATATATGTGTAGTTTATATGTAGTTTATCTATATATCTATATATGTAGTTGTTTAACCCATTAGAATGTGACTTTCTTGAGGTCTTCTATGCCACCCCCACCTTCTTTGACCCTCAGTGCTTACTACAGTGCTGGCATAAAGCAGGCACTAAGTGCTAGTTACTGATGATGATGTCTTAACTTCTGTCTCTATTAAAGTTCAAATAAATATTTGTCATTCTATTATTCTTTTTAAATTTGATTTTTTCTTTATTTTACTAGTCATGATTTATTCATTCATTCAGTAAACATTTATAAAATGCCTACTGTGTGCATAGCATTATTGTAGGCAATGAGAGAGAAAAAATTTAGGAAAACAGAGCCCATGTTGCATTATTTTTTAGCTAATAGAAAGGACAAGATATAAACATTGACAATTATAGTACACAATATAGTACATGATAAGTGTATTAGAATGTTGCAAAATAACATTTTTTGAGTTCTAAGAGGAATTTTCTTATAATATTAGTGGTCTTATTCATTTTTATTCCACAAATATGACAAGCATATTTTAGAGTAAACAATAAAAATATCAAATAGGACAAAGACAGCAAAAGTCTCCATGTAGTTAACATTTCTGCCAAAGAAAGCAAAGTAAGCAAGCTAGACTGTAAGCACTTGAATCTCTGAGCAGGTAATATTTCTTATCTTTTAAAAAATTTCCCATAGTAACTTGCTTTTCACTGAGCATATCAGCTTAATAAATACAGGAAAAAAATAATAGAAATATATTTCTGTTAGAGAAGTAGGTTCTTGAAAAGTAAATAATAATTTTGGTATTTCTGGACTTTCTCCTATAGGCTTAGATCATCTTTTTATTTTGTGTTTTTACTTCATAACCCTGGGGAATGCTGTTCTGGAAGGAGATATTTTTATGAATTATTTATTAATCTTTGTAATGTTTTGATTCTATCTAACTGTGTGATCCTGGGCTAGTCACTTAATCTCTGTCTCAGTTTTCTCATCTCTAAAATGGGGATAATAATAGCATTTACCTCCTATGGTTCTTGTGAAGATAAAATCAAATAGTATTTGTAAAGTGCCTTGTCAAGTTTATTGCTTACTAAAAGTACTAGCTGTAATTATGATGATGATCTATTTTGTGTTTTTATTTCATGGCATTAGAGAACGTTATCATGGAAGATGAAATATTTCTTAGTCTTTGTGATTCTTTGAAAAGGACATATTAAGTAAGATTCATTAAGGGAAACCTTCTTCAGACTTGCATGTTTGTTTATTTGCTAAAATGGAATTAGGCACACCATGAAACCCATATTCTGAGGAGTTCAGATCTAAAGGGAGAAGATAAACCACAGAGATATAATTAACTTTAAAAAAAGAAATAATATTTTAAGAATATCAACAGTAAAAACAAACCATATCAAAATAGTATGACTAGGACCTCCCATTTGTCTCTGAACTACTCTTCGGCTGCTTTTATCCCTCCATTTTTGCTTCAGGATGGCTTTCCCTTCCATTTTTGGGGAAGAGAGGTGATTTTATACTTGTAACTGCCACATGGTGTGATGGGGTTGGGAATTTGTGGTGCTTGAAATACTTGACATACCTATTTGTGCAGCAAGTAGATATCTACTATGTAGTATGACTAATAAGATCATAGATCCCTGTATCATAAATATCGAGTTAGAAGAGACCAGTAGAAGGGGTCATCTAGTCCAACCTCCTTATTTTACAGAAGAAGAAACTGAGGTCCAGAGAAGTTAAGGATGCATAAGAAGTAAACATTAGCGACAGAATCAGAGCCAAAGTCCTCTGACTTTCAAGTCTTTTCTCTATCAACTTTGTTATATAGTAATATGATAGTATTACAGGATTTAGAGTTGAAGGAAGATTATTTTTTGTTTGTTTTTTTAAACATTTATTAATATTTATATTTTAGAAAAGTTAACATGGTTACATGATTATGCTCTTACTTTCCCCTTCACACCCCGAACCTCCCCCCCTCCCCTGGCCAATATGCATTTCCACTGGTTTTAACATGTGTCATTAATCAAGATTTATTTCCAAATTGTTGGTAGTTGCATTGGTGTGGTAGTTTTGAGTTTACATCCCCAATCATGTCCGCCTCAACCCATGTATTCAAGCAGTTATTTATCTTCTATGTTTCCTCTCCTGCAGTCCTTCCTCTTTACCATAAGTCTATGAGGGACATTCTAAGTGGTACATAGTGTGTCTCCCAGGTAGTGGCCTCAGTTCCAGACATGATGTTTCCAAATTCCCAATAATCTGGAGGAGTCACACCTGTAAGATTCAGCTCCATCTAGTGAATACAGTAACTGAGACATCAGTGTATCTGATCAGGTCTTGATACAAATTTTGAAACATCATTCCTTCTTGTCCCTGCTCCTCCTCCTCCTCTAATATGCTTACAGTGTGTAATAAAAAGTCTTATTCTTGAAACCTTTTCTTTTTTTTTACTGTTTTTTAAAACATTTATTAATATTCGTTTTTAACGTGGTTACATGATTCATGCTCCTACTTTCCCCTTCACCCCCCCCCCCCCCAGCCGACGCACATTTCCACTGGTTTTATCCTGTGTCGTTCATCAAAACCTATTTCCAAATTGTTGGTAGTTGCATTGGTGTGGTGGTTTCGAGTCCACATCCCCAATCATGTCCACCCCGACCCACGTGTTCAATCAGTTGCTTTTCTTATATGTTTCCTCTCCTGCGGTCCTTCCTCTGCATGTGGGTAGCATCTTTACCATAAATCCCTCAGAGCTGTCCTGGGTCATTGCATTGTTGCTGGTACAGAAGTCCATTACATTCTATTTTACCACAGTGTATCAGTCTCTGTGTACAATGTTCTTCTGGCTCTGCTCCTTTCACTCTGCATCAGTTCCTGGAGGTCTCTCCAGTTCACCTTTGAAGGAACATTACGTTAAGATCTATGACTGGAGCAACTACATCATCCTCCCCATTTTTTTAGATGAGAAAGCTGAGGTATGAAGAAGTCAAATGGCTTGCTCGAGGTCACAGTGGTAAGTGGCAGAGCTAGTATTCAAACTCAGGTCCTTTTTTTCCTTTTCATCCTCCCTACCCCCAAATATAGTCCCAAGGTGTAAATTATCCACTCTTTGAGTAAATATTTAGGGCTTGTGTTTGACTAGGAAAACCTTACCTGTTAGTAGATGCAGAATTTTCTCCAGGCAGAGTATTTCTGATCAGCGCAGTCTTGAGTGGAAAACACTATCCCTTTTTTTTAAAGGAAAACTTCATCCCCAAGGATGCTCTTGCCTATTTATAGGTATATGGTTCTCTCAAGGAGCAATGACCTTTTTAGTGAGTAAGAGCCTTGCTGTTATCAGTTAACAGAGATCTCCTGGATTTTCCCAGGGGAGTTCACCTCCTAGATAGTACCATGGTTTACTCCAGACCAGGGGTGTCGCCCTCTGAGGTAAGAGCTCTGATTATCCTCTCTTCTAAGACTTTTTCTCCAGAGCAGCTGTGGCTGTTCAGTCTCCTGATGCATGGAGCACACAAATTATGGCATATTTATCATCCCTTGCCCCTTCATTTCCCATAAGCAGGGATAGACTCGGTATTGATAAGTGGGCCTGCGAGCTTTTCATCCCCCTCTTAAACTTGAATAGTGCTTTAAACGTCATATGTAATGTGAGCTTCTAAATGGACAACACAGTGAATCATACTCAAGGTTGGAAGGGACCCCAGAGGTCATCTGATTTAACTCTCTCCTGGAGCATGGAGACTTACAAGATTTTTTGTTGCCCTTTTGGGTAGCTTTAACTGTCAAGAAGTTAAGAAAACCTGACTCTTTGCATCTTGATCTGGTCTCCTGGGACAAATAAAACAAGTGTAAGCCTTCTTCCATCTGACAGTAATCCAATTCAAATTAATAAACATTTATTAAGGATCTGCTATGTGCAAAGCTGACTACTATGTGGTACAGTGGATAGAATTCTGGGCCCAGAATCAGGAAGACTCATCTCCCTGAGTTCAAATCTGGCCTCAGACATTTATTAGCTATGTGCTCCTGGAAAAGTCATTTAACCCTGTTTTCTCATCTATAAAATGAGCTGGAGAGGGAAATGACAAACTGCTTGGTATCTTAGGCAACAAACAAACACCCAAACAGGGTCATAAAGAGTTGGACACAACGGAAATAACTGAACAACAGCAACATGCAAGACAAAGGAGACCCAAGGGCAAAAATGAAATAAGCCTAGACTTCAAGGAATTTATTTTCTAATGGACATAAAACCCACAAATATATATTTATCCCCAAAGAACCATTCCTTGAAATGGGAAAGAGAATAATAATTTTTAAGATACTATGGGTCCAGCACTATGCTAGGTACTTTACAAATACTATCTCATTTGTTCCTTATAACAATTCTAGAAGTGAAGTACTATTATTTATCTCCATTTTACAGTTGAGGAAACTGAGGCAGACTGCAGTTAGGCGACTTCCCTGGAGTTATTTAGTAAGTTGGTGAGAAGATGACATTCTATTTATTTTCTGGAGACACTGAGACTATATCACTATCGTGGTGTTTATAATACAAGAGGTGTAATACTAAATTATTTTTAAAAGTCAGTGTAGACTTTAATTTGGATCATGATTTGTGATGACATCAACATGCAACATCTAATATCATAGTGCTATGTCAATAACCAATAAAATTATTAAGAAATGATTGGAATGTAGGAAAACTCTAACCTCCGAATTACAACTAGGATCCTTCAAAGAAGGAACAAATGAAAAGCTTATCAGTTATATAAATTCTAAATATGTGAACATATATTGAGCCCAGAAAGTATTTATTTGCTACGGAGAAGTTGTGCTTAATAGTTAAGAAAGCAATTGTGGTATACCTCAGAAATTGCCAACATATTTGTTTGGTCAGATTTCTACAAATGAGGTGGCATTTTTTTAAGGGAGGGCACCAGTTTTCTCCCTTCTGCATTCCTTCCTTCCCTATTCCCAGCTTTTTGGCTTGTGGTTTGGCCTCACTAGTAAAACCTTGAATAGGACACAAAAAGTCTCCTTGATCTCCAGAAAAACCATGCCAAAAGAAAAAAGAATCCGAGACACCCGAGGGAATACTCCTAGTAACAAAACTGTCCGTGCCAGAAGTTTGGTTACTATAGCAATAGTCACATGGTATGTGGCCAACATGATAATTGTAAGACACTTGAGAAAGGCCGTTTTCTTGTGTGGCTGGAAAACTGGTGTGGCACAGAATGCAGAGGTTTTGATTGGAATTATGCAAATTTAAAAACACCTTCACTTCTGACTGCTCCATAGGGTACAAAGATGAATTCTAATGGAATTGTAAGAGACTTGCTAGATGAAAAATGATTTCTTTTTAGTCTCCCATCTAAATATTTGCCATTAATTGAAATGCAAATGTTGTTTTAGTAGCAAGGATAGGTCCAAATTAGTGCAAAAAATGAATCACAGGAAGTGGTTACATGTATTCAAATTCATACTATTAGATATGACAATTATGTAAGATATGGCATTTGGTTATTGCCTAGTGGAAACATGCAGTGTGAATTCTAATACGATCACTGCACTCGCACTAAATGGGACCTTGAGGCATTCTTTAGGGGGAAGAATGATGAGCTAATTATTTATTCATTTTCTTGAAGCAAGTTTGGAACACTTAATGAAAGCCCATTTCTATAATTATCATTCCATGTGAGTTCTTGAAAATATAGTTTAACTCAGGTTGTGATCCAGGCATGTTTTCTGTAGTAGTAAATATGCACTCTATGCTTTTAGAACTCAATGGTTTCTAAAATAGAGTAGCGTATATTAACTCCTCTCCTTCCCTCGCCCCCAGCCCCCCGCAGGCATTCTGAATTCTGGATTTCATCTTTTTGCTTTTCAATTTACCTCAAATTTACCAATATCTTCACTCCCAGGCCAGGAAAAGAATGTATCACAAAATCTTCTGACTATTACTAGCTTTGTGACCCTGGGCAGGTCACTTCATGCCTATTTGCCTCAGTTTTCTTAATGTTAAAATGAGAATAATAACAATAAGACTGCCTACCTTCCAGGATTGTTGTGAGGACCAAGAGAGGCAATATTTATAGAACTTTTAGCTTGGTGACCAACAGGTAGATAGTATATAAATGCTTATTCTTTTCCCCTTTGACTTATCTCCAATTATTCCTAAGCACAGAGGGTTGATTAGTTATTTAAATTTCACTTTAAAAAAAATCCTTACTTTCTTTCTTAAGTATCAGTTGCAAGACAGAATGACTGATAAGGTCTAAGCAATTGGGGTTAAGTGATTTGCCCAAGCTAGGAAATATCTGAGGAAATACACATCTAGGAAGTGTACTAGTCAAATTTGAACCCAGGACCTCCCATCTCTATGCCTTGTTCTCTATCCACTGAGCCACCTAACTGCCCCTGAATGTCACTTTTATAACTTAGAAGCTTATCCGGTTATAGTCTCTTCTTGTTGCTATTTGTGTAAAGTTCCTTGTACAAACTTCCAATCATGAATTTCCTATTCCTCTTCCTGATCTTACTTCCTAATGGGATCCTTGGTTCATGTCCAAACTAATCCAAGTGTTCCTTTCTTTCATTTCTCCAGTACATGCCTCTAATTTCTTTTTATTTTATTGCCTATTCTCTCATTCTAAACTTTTTTTTCTAAGTTTGTCTTTCCAGACTAACCATCTCTGATTCATTCATTGTCCTCATGCTACCATTCTCTCATTATGAATGCATCTTATTGCTATACATCTGAGATTAGTTTCATATGTATAGCTTTTGGATTCTGATAGAATTAGTATTCTCCCAGAGCTCCTGGAGGGCAAGGACTTTTTAATTTTGTCTTTGTACCTCAATTCCTAGCAAAGTACCTGGCAAGTAGTGGGCATTTAATAGTTACTTATTAATACAATTACTATTAGCACTGAAACTAGATCACCCTAGAAACACAAGCAGATCTCTTCCATTTAATGTTTGTTTGTTGTCTCCTTTTGACTTCATTTACCAATATCCTTGGAGTGAAGTGTCTTATCTAGATCTCATAGCATTTTCTAAGCAAACAAACTTTCCCCAAAGTGATTGCGAGACGCTACTGTTCATAGTTTTCAGTCAACTTCCTCTGTAACATTTGTACTTTGTGAAGAGATTTGTACACTGTTGCCTTTCACTTGTCATGCCTCTGCTTGGCAGGAAGATTATGGGTCAGCTGATAAAGTGTCTTGGTGGGTTCTCCTTCTTATGAAAACTGTTTTGCGTGAGATAAACTTTTCTGAGAAATGATCAGAATCGGCACTTCTGCTTTTATCCAATTCCCATGATCAAATGAGATATTGGTTATAAAAAGTGCTTAGTATAGTGCCTGGCACATAGTAGGCACTATGTAAAATGCTATTCCCTCATTTTACTCTGTCCTATTTATCGTTTCTCTTTTCTACTGCTAGAAAGCAGGTAGACAGATTTAAGGGTAATATTAAGTACCTGAGATTGTTTTCTTCTTCCTTCCCTTGCTATAGTAATATAATCTTCAGCTGAAAAACTCTCTATCAAGAGATCCATGAGTATCTCAGCTGCCTTCTTTGGGCTTCCTTTCTCTGCTTTCTCTTTAATTTTAACATGTGATTAGGGATATGGAAAAGGATTATATTAGTGATTTCAGCACAGGGTCCTTCCTGATGAGGAAATTCCTTCTACCAATGCCATTTATCACCAACTCTGGACCTTATGTTTGTTTTTTTTTAACTTTACCTTATATCTTAGTATCAATTCTAAGATAGAAGAGTGCCAAGGCATAAGGACCAAGTTACTTGCCCAAGATCACACAGCTAGGAAATGTCTGAGACCAAATTTGAACCCAGGTCCTCTGGATTCCAGGCCTGGTCCTCTATCCATTGTACTATCTAGCTGTCCCTCTTTCTTCCTATTCTTGAGCAAAACATCTGAGTTGGGTGAAGACATTGCAAAACTGGTTGATAATACAAATATTATGCTCCAACTATGTACTGAGAGCTGATACAAAGTAGATTTAGAGATCAGTCTCTTGCCTCTTCTGGAAAATGGACATAAGAAGGATTCTGCAAACAGTATGTAAGGTATATAGTCTTCCACTAAAGAACCTGCCTAAGCAACGAAAATAATATTAATTGAGATAGATTATTTAGTGTGAACCACACCCTGATGAAATAAAAATGACACTTCCAGTAGACTGCCAACTGGCTTTTGGCATATTATATATATGCATATATATATACATATAAATACATATATGTGTTTTGGCATGTTATATATACATATATATGTATATATATTTTTTCTTGCAGTGAATCTTTCATTGTAATTGTGTATATTGTAGAGAAATTTGACTTAAATAGAGATTTTCCATGAACAGATGGTAATGGAAGTCAGTGAGAGGAGATGAGGTAACTAAGGAAGAAGTATTTAGAAAAATGTCCCCAGTACCACAGGCTGAATGACATCCAGTATCCGGCAGGTGGAGGAGGGTGCAAAAAAGCAACAAAGAAATGATTAAATAAATGAGGGTAAAACCTAAAGAGGAGAATACTTTGGAAATAAAGACCAGATATGTCAGAAACAATGTATTTATTAACCTTTTACTATGTGCTAAGCACTGAGGACACAAAGAAAGACAACCCTCCCCTCTGTAGAATTAGAATTGTGCTCCCCAGGACTCTAAATCCCAGCATCCCATTTAAGTGTTTACCTTTGTCCTTATGTATGGAAGATATATTTTGAGTGTAGCTACTCCTTCTCCCTCTTTTTTTCCCCCTGATCGTGGTTTGTGGAGGTGGAGTGAGTGCCAGGCAGGAGAATTTTTCTCACGTGGCTTTACTCAGACTTTTACTTTTGTTCTTTTATTTCCTTCACTTCAAGAGATTATTAATAAACTTTATAAAATATAATACGTGGAGTTGTTGGATATTAATTTTAATCTTACATCTCAAAACAAAATTTAAAAAACTACCCCCTACATTAGAAGAGTTTAAATTCTAATGAGGGACACATTATATAAATAAGTAGATATTATAAGAGAGATTGGGTTAGGGAAAGACTGATGTTGCTTCCCCATTCCATTTAGAATTCTCCAGCCTTGCTTGATAATCTTCCCAATAATACCAATCTTAAACATTTACACCCTACTTTATTAATTTATCTATAACACTGAAAATGAAGATAATTTAAATGGAGTCCTTTGCAATATTGAGATTTGCAAGTGGGGGGGGAAGCTGAGTCCATTAGATTTAGTTTAGAGGAAGTTATTGGAAAACCTCAGAAGAGTAGGAATTCAGTGGCTTGGTTGGGAGAAGGTTGAAGGAATAAGAGGTGACAAATTGGAAAAGCTAGAAAAACACCATGTATCCCATGATCTTGAAGGCCAAAATGGAAACTGAAGGAGGCTACTGAATAAAGAGAAAGTGTTTTGCAAAGGGAGAGAACCTGGGTATGCTAGATGTTTGAGAGAAATACAGGTCCCTTTGTGTTCGGCTACATTCACAGAGAGGTTTATTTCAACATGCTCTTTTTCAGCTCTGTATTTTGAGGCATAATGTAGTTTGGATGCTCCAATTAGATCATAAAAGGAGTATTATGTTCAGTTCTAGACACACTTTTTTAGGAAGTATACCAGTAATTAGGTAATATCCAGAGAAAGGAAATTTGGAGGATGAAGAACCTCAAACAAGTCCATGCTATATAAATATTGACTGAAAGAATTGGAAATATTTAAAGAGGTAAGGTGGAGCTGGGGACAGAGCACTAATATGGCCATCCCACAGAGATGCCATTAAGACAAGCCACATAGAACTTACTCTCTGGGTATATCAGTTTCCTCAACTGTAAACTGTGCTTGCTGGAAGGATGACCTCTAAGGTTCCTTATAATTGTAAATATGATTTATTTATATTTACATATTTATTCATATGATTCAGATGAAGTTACAGGGCAGGAAGCATTATAGCTGTTTCTAAGTGTTTTTCAGGCTATTGGATGGAAGGGGGAAATTAGACTTCTCTTTGACCCTGGAAGATGGAGCTAGGAGAAACGAATGGAAGCTGCCAAGAGACAAATTTGGGTTTTATGCAGTGGAAAAGTCCTTGCAAATTGCAACTATTCTAAAGTGTGATTTAGGGTCCCACTTCCTGGAGACCATCTGGGAAAGGATGGAAGATCACTTTTCCAATGCCTTGCCGAGAACATCCCTTTTCTGACACAGTGTGGACTAAATTGTGGCTGAGTTTACTCCCAAATTTAAAATTCTGTGATTCTATGCTAGAATTAGCAATTCATAAAATAATTTTTTTGTGGCAGAGTATACTTGTGTATATATTTTTCTTGTGTATATGTATACACACACATATACATATGTAAACATGAGCATACATGTTATACATGTATAATTATACATGTATAATTGAATTAAACATGTATAATTGAATATACTCACAACTGGACCAATGAACATGATTTTAGTGCATTCAGTAGTTCCACAAAGATTAGGCTCACAAAAGTGTGTGAAACTATCCACAGGAAAGTCCTTATAATGAAAGAAGTCTTAGGATAGATGAAGAAAATATTAAAGAAAGTGTGCATTGTACCAGGAATACTTTGTGGTCATTTTTTGCTGATTGTACAGGACGTGATCTTTATTTATTGGTGTGTAATCTTCCTACCAGTGATGTTTCTTCCTGAAAGCTGCTGCATAATGAATTAGGTTTAATTAGCTGCATGAGCTTAAAGTTATTATGATTTCTTTTTATCTGGAATGAATGACTTGGCAAACCTCCACTTTCTTCCAATTCCTAAAATGATATGTAAGAAACATTACATAATACAAATTAGGCAAATCAGAAATTCTCTCTACACAGGTATTGGAGTAAACAAACAAAAAGACTATCTCTTTGCTCTGAAAATAACTGTTAGGCTTATCAGGAGGTGAGAACAACCAGATAATTTCCTGTTTGATTACACTGACTTTGCCAGCTTGATAAAGCCAGCATACATCTCAGCTTCAATACATTGTTATTGCACAAAAATATTTATAGTTGCGCTCTTTGTGGTGGCAAAAAACTGGAAAACAAGGGTATGCCCATCAATTGGGGAATGGCTGAACAAATTGTGGTATATTCTGGTGATGGAATACTATTGTGCTCAAAGGAATAATGAACTGGAGGAATTCCATGTGAACTGGAACGACCTCCAGGAAATGATGCAGAGTGAAAGGAGCAGAACCAGGAGAACATTATACACAGAGACTGATACACTGTGGTACAATCGAATGTAATGGACTTCTGTACTAACAGTAATGCAATGACCCAGGACAAATCTGATGGATTTATGGAAAAGAACACTACCCATATTCAGAGGAAGAACTACATGAGTGGAAACACAGAAGAAAAACCAATGCTTGAACACATGGTTTGATGTGGACACGATTTGGGATGTAGACTCTTAATGTCCACCCTAGAACAATTATCAATAATATGGAAATAGGTCTTGATAGATGACACATGAGGAAACCAGTGGAAATGCACTTTGGCTAATGGGGAGAGGTGGTGGTGGGTTGGGGGAGAGAGAGCAAGAACATGAATCATGTAACCATGGAAAAATTTTTTCTAAAAAATAAAAAATTTAAATAAAAAAATGAAAAAAATCAATACATTGTCATGTTGCATAATAAAATGAGAGAATTCACTTTTAAATTTTTCTTTGGGAAAAGAAAATGATGAAGAGATGAAGATCATTTTATATATACATATATGTTATTAATAAATAGTTTCTGACTTAATAGCTTTAGCTTGAATAGCTTTAGTTGCTAATCTCTGGATAGATGGTCATGTCACCATATGCCAAATAAAATACTTTGCTTCTTTCAAATGTTAAAGACTAATCAAAGTTGAGGGAAATATTTTTTCTATTCCCTAAATTTTGGAGTTTTTTACATGAAAATTTTACCTAATTTTGATTAAAGGGGCCTTGCTTCTTTTTATTCCTTCATCCCTAGATTTAGTTGTCCCCAAGTAAAAAAAAATTAGAATGTTAAATCCCGCCATAAGTTTGTTTTACCCATTGGAAAGCACCTATGGTTGGAGAGTTTTTAATCAGTTGTAATCAGATGTTGATGCAGTTGTTAATCATTTGTTAATCAATTAAGCAGAAGGAAGGGAATTACTTTTTGTAAGCAAAGAGAATGTTTCAAGTTCTAAAGGTAAAGTTTAAGAAGAGACAGAAGTGAAGTAGTAAACTTAGACAGAAGATAGACCAAGCAAATATAAAGGAGAATAGTATTTGAAAGTAATTTAATTCTAGAAATGAGATGGAGAAGAGGATACAGGGCAGAGAGTAGGGCTAGACAGGGTTGGATTAAAAATAAAGGCAGGAAAGAGAGAAAGGATAGAAATAGATTGAAATTAATAACAGGAGGGTAGTGGAAGAAGAGGAATCCCAGGACAAACCTCTCATTTTGGGCTGCATAAATATTTTATGATAGTTGACTTCTTGGTGGAGGTTAAATGACATGCCCAAGGTCACACAATAGCAGCTGGAAACTAAAACCATGTAATATTACACCTAATTCCATTTTCTACCAAGCCAATTGCCATAAAATAGCCTAAAGCTATTTTAATAGCTAAAATATTGATTGTTCATAGGGGGAAAGTTTGTTTAAGGTATTATCTTTTCTTGTTGTGTGGAAATATGATGAATGGAAAACCACTGGGTTTTTGAAGGCAGTTGACCTAGTTTCAGCCTTGCCTTTTATACTTTTTATTTGTGTGATCAGGAAGAAAGTGTTTAATTCATCTCAGCCTCAACTTTCATATCCTTAAAATGAGGATAAAAATACTCAAATTACCTTCGGCTCTGGATTGTTCTGAAACATCTGTAAACTAAATGCCACACATGGGACAGACTAGAGAAGTGATTCAAACATCTGTAAACTAAATGCCACACATGGGACAGACTAGAGAAGTGATTCCCAAAGTGGGCGACACCGCCCCTTGGTGGGTGCTGCAGCGATCCAGAGGGACAGTGATGGCCACAGGTGCATTTATCTTTTCTATTAATTGCTATTAAAATTTTTAAAAAATTAATTTCTAGGGGGCACTAAGTAATATTTTTTGTGGAAAGGGGGCGGTAGGCCAAAAAAGTTTGGGAGCCACTGGACTAGAGGCAGCCATGCCAAAACTGTCAGGCATCCCAAGGGAGAGATAGAAATCAGCATATTCCAGGCACATCAATTATTCTCACCTTGATTACCACCCCCATGATGGAGAGAGCCCAGGACCATGAACTCAAGGGCTTTGGGAAAAGCATTTTGGTCATCTCTCTGGAATGCAACACTTTTGGAATTGCAGTCTGAGAATTGCTCCAGCAGGTGCTACAGCTACAGCTACTGAAGTCGCTGAATAGAAAATTCTTGCCACCAAAGTCCTTGGTGCTGTCAGATGGTTCAACATTAGGAACCGGTGTCATCTTATCAGTGGAAATCACATGAAAGGGAAGGCATTGCTACCTAATTTGCCCTTGCACCCTAAGGACTATGGATCGTTTTTCTTACTCATAGCTGAAACTTTCTATTCGTGTTGTCTCCATTACTATAGCGAGAGGAAGGCTGGTCTTCTTTTTCTCTTTGTATCCCAGTGCATAGCATGGTGTTCTGCATATAATTATGCATAATTAATGCTGTATTCTTTCATTCAAACCCTAAATTAGACACAGAGAAATATCAATGGTTTGTAAACCTGACTATATCAGTTGGCAATGTACAATGCCTTTTTATGAAGAAAAAAAAGCAGTACACACAATAATAGAAATATTAACTCTGATAATGAAGGTTCATGACCTGCTAGGATAGCACACTGGATTTCAAGGGGGCAGGATGTTATCTAAAAATTAAATAACACAATAATTCAAAATACATGTCCAATATTTCACATTTGCTATCATCAACACAACTTCTTTCTGTTTTGCTTTTGTTATATATTTTTCCATGATTGTTTTTAAGTTTGAATGCATTAGCTTCTGAAGTGCATATTACCAAATTGCCATCGTGTTCAACTTTGAAAGAAATATTAGATTTTTTCTCTTCTGAAATACATATTTTAGAAAATAGTATTTAGTCTACTTTGTGAATTATGAATAATTTAATAGATATGAATATCAGGGTAGTTCATGTGCAGTGATAAGCTAAGATTAGAGAGGAGTAAATTATTTACATTTGCTCTGACACTGTGACGTATAACAAAAAACCAGGGGTAAGTATTAGATACAAAAATATCTAGTTTTTCCTGTTTTAATTTTGATCTCCCATGATATTTTTCTATGGATACTAATACAATATTATCTTGAGATGCTTTTCTGAATAGGGCAAATGACTATATTGAAGTCTGAGCCCAAAGCATAGCTCTCAACAATTTGTTTTCAAGTTGGTGGGAAATTCAAGTGATGACCCATTGAGATTGAATCTTGGGGCCCTTTTCCTTTATCTTTAATGATTTCATGAACAAAGCAATTCAAAACATTTTTATCAGATTTGAGGATAATATTAAATTGATCAGGTTTCTGGAAGACAAAAACAAAACAAAAAATGAGCTTAGGAAATTGGGGGAAAGTGTTCTTTCAAAAATAGAATAAGAATGAAATGAAAGAGAATAAAATGGTACACAATATTCCACATTAATAGGATTGAATTAGGCACAAATATAGAAAGAAATATCAATGGATAGTTAACCTGACTATGTAAGTTTGCAATATACAATGCTTTTTATGTAGAAAAAAGCAGTACACATAATACTGTCTATAGTTTGGATTAATTAGACCCTTCTTAGAGTATCATATTCACTTTTAGTCACAATTGAAAATTATATTGAGGAACCAGAAGTTTCTAAAAACAATCAAAATGGCTAAATAATAAAATATGGGTCAAAGTTAAAGAAAGGCTAAAGGATTTCTGATTATTATTTAGCTTAGAAAAGTGATATCCATAGAATATCAATTCATTTTAATTCAAAAAAATTATTAATGCTTACTCTGTGCAAGGCATAGTTTCCATTTGAAATATATGAAGGATTTTAAAAATAAATTAATTATCAACCGGTCTCATTAAAATTAAGATGAGATGGGCTTAAAGGAAAGGGAACATCAGGAAAAGAAAATCCAGAAATTGGCTGCCAAGGGAAATAGAACAAATAATCTTTTTTTCTTCTTAGAGAGTTGAGATCTTCACTTGTATGAAGGTCTAGATTATGTAATTCTTTGAACTGTCTGTCAGTCAATGATAATGAATTTACAGATAATTAGCCAAGAACAATGTTATATTTTAAGTTGAAGAACCAAAACTTTAAATTAAAAAAAATGTAATTCTATTATTCGCATGGTACAAATCACTATAAAACATGATTTTTAAGAATCCTGGAAGGATGACTGAGTTTCTGAATTTATTAAATATCAGCTTATTATTAACTTGGATCAAAACCACTTTGTAGGTCTCTCTCAGCTCTCCTTTGTCCTTCTTGTCTTTCTTTCATTGTACCATTGCTTTTACTTGGAATATATTTATTTAGGAAGGAGCAGGGATGCCTCTGGGGATTCTTCCAGAATAATGTGCATATGGGCTGATTTCTTGCTTATTAGTAACCTAGTATGGTTTAACTTCAAGCTTTCTCCTATGGGATAGAAGCCATTTAAAATATTACCTAATATTGGAGATAAAATTAAAAATAAAGATTTTTTTTCTTCTTTTTACTCTGCTTTAGTTTGATGACTTAGTATTATCAGTGATGAAACCCTGGCTTTGCCCAGTGATTTCTTCTATTGTTCCTTTGTTATCAGGGTGGGACAGATGTAACTGCAGGGTTCATCACAAGGTAACCAGTAGAAACCTCTCATTAAAGAGAGTAAGGGAAATCCCAGCTGATCTTCCTTGTCAGATTGCTCAGGAAGCATAGAATACTTAATGAATGCAACAATTAAAGTCCCTTTTTAATATTAAATGCAAGGGTCTGTTTAAAACAAACACCAGATTTACTACATTTTCCCTCCTTAAATTATTTTATTTATTGAGAGGAAAAATATTTTTAAATAAAATTCATAGTGTAATACGGAGTAGTTACTATTAGATGTAAGTATAATATCGTCACATATATTATATTGATCAACTTCTCTTTCTATCCACTTGAAAATTTCATGAATAAAGGTCTTCACAAACTACTAAAAGAATATGCAGGGGAACAAAATATGCGTCTTTAAAAGCCCAGTGAGCTATGACAGCTATATCATCAATCAATTAATCAATAAACATTTAGTAAGTTCCTAAATTGTGTCAAACACTTGGGATTCAAAGAGACAACCATCAAATCCTTGTTTGGGCTCTGTTAATACTATTAACTGTATTAAACATTGACTACCATAAGGCTATGAAACTATACAGACTATTGAAATACCAGTTTTTTTCTGGAGAGAAACAAACCAAACAATTTGTTTAAATGAATCCATCTTCACGTTTTCTCCTGATGGTTTTCTCTAGGTAGACATAATTCCTTCCAAAGGATGCAGATTTGCCTCAACACTGAAGTGTGTATATTGAAAGTTCAAAGCAAGAGAAACACCAATCAATTTTCTATTTTACATGTTGAGATTTTGCAATAAAACATATTTTCTGTGGGTTTAAAAATTAATATCCAATATTCTAAGCATTATATTTAATAATATTTATTTATAATAAACTGAATAAAAAGCTAGAATACAAAGTCACCTTTCTCTTGGATCAAAAGAAAATAATATTGGATCGAGAGAAAATAAAATATATTTATTTATAATAAACTGAATAAAAAGCTAGAATACAAAGCCACCTTTCTCAGCCCCCACACTGGAAAAAAAAGAGGAAGAGCGAGTAATATAGTTTTAGGGGTTCAAGATATTTCTAACTATATAGCTCTGAGTTCTCTATTCCAATTCCCACTTACTCTGATGACTCTGGTCCCTAGAGGGTGGTTAATAGGTCCCACCAGGGCTCTAAGGATATTGCTGAGGATTTAGGAGTTGTCTAGTAACCCAGGGCAAACAAAATATTTTGGGGGACTAAAATCACCAAAGGCTTTTAATTTTAATTTTAATTTCAGGGAAGAGGTCTGCCTACTATTTTTGGCATATTACAGAGTCAAGGGAAAGCAAAGGGGACTTCTCATCTACTTTAAGCCATTAGGGAATCCCATTCCACATCCCCATCGTATTGGGAGAAGTGGATTAAAGAGAAAGATTCCACTAACTTAGAGGATGTCAATTAAATCCCAAAAGCCTCTTCACAGGACCACCAGTTCCTCATATCACTGTCCTATTTCAATTTATCCAATAAGGACTATATACTCTCTGGATTGGATTTTCTAGATTGATTTTGGAGCTAGAACTACCATCATTCTTCTGGTCTCTAGAAGGGGAGGGGGGAAACAGGGTCTTCCTTTGTTACTAACCTCTTTCCTCAAAATGGTGCTTACATGTTGAGATTTCTCTTCTTCAAAGGTAGAAACATTAATCTTTTTCCTTTGCCAACTACCAGTGTGGTAATTCCTCTTTGTACAAAATGACGATCTTCTAATTCTCAACAATAGTATAGCTTAGCTGCAGCTAAAGAATACAAACTTATTTTGTTTTTTTTTTTTACCTTTGACATCATTAGGGATGCATTTGAGTTAGAGTTTATTTTTATTTTTTAAAACCCTTACCTTCTATTTAGAATCAATACCAAGTAAGTATCAGTTCCAAGGCAGAAGAACTGTAAGGGCTAGGCATTTAGGGTTAAGTGACTTGCTCAGGGTTACACAGCTAGGAAGTGTGTGAGATCAGATTTGAATACAGAATCTCTCATCTCTAGACCTGGCTCTCTATCCACTGAGCCACCTTGCTGTCCCTTGAGGTAGAGTTTAGAAGGATGGTTTTATATCAAAATAAGATAATTATCATTCATTTTATTTTTATGGAAAGAGCATGTGGTATTGGAGTTCTGGTTTGGGTTGGACTAGATCTGTGGCATAAAAATTAAATACAATTGGGAGCCACTAAAGCATAAATAAGGGTTCTTATAGACTGATATTGACTTAGAAAACCACAAATTAACATGGGCCAAGTTTTATTGTATTAAAAAAAAAACCTTTGCCTTCCATCTTAGAATCAATACTGTATATTGGTTCCAAAGCAGAAGAGTACTAAGGGCTAGGCAATAGGGGTTAAAGATACATTCTCTGGGTCACACAGCTAAGATGTGTCTGAGGCCAGATATGAACCCAGCACTGCTTATCTCTTGGCCTGGCTCTCAATTCACTGAGCCACCTACCTGCCCCTGTTTTACTGTATTTTGTTAAATATTTACCAATTATATTTTAATCTGTTTTGCCAATGGAACCTGCATGTGTTTGATATCTCTGGCCAGGTGACCGCTGAGGTCTATGCCAACTCTGAAGTCCTGAGGTATGCTGTACGCTAAGGGAAAACTTCCTCAAACCGAGTTAAAATCTGTAATACTGGGAAAGCATCCACTCTTACCCTACCTATCTTTAAAAATGTGCCTATTTGTATTTAGTGTTTCTTCAGTAGAAGCAGATTTTAGAAAGAATAGTATTTAGATATGAATTTACTAAATCAACTAACTAAATAAAAATTGTTGAATAAAAAAATATATATGAAATTAGGTTTCATGAGAGGAGGAGTATTTCCTCACCATTAGAGCTACTAAGAAGTTACCTTAGGGAGGCTTGGGGAAAACGGCTTACCTCTAACAGGAGGTCTTCAAATCAAATGGAAGTTGGACAATCACTTTTTGGAAATGCTTTCAAGTAATTTGTGTTGAGACTTTGAGGATCTTTCCACCTCTTTCTGAAATAACTTTGATTATACTAAATCAGAGTTTGTAACAATCTAATATCAGAATTTATAATATCCAGAGAAATGAATGGGAATATCTAGAAGTTACATAGCAAGAGCTAAGAGACTCTCTTTGATGCCCACTCAAGCAAGATCTCTTTTTTACTATATCATTCTGCCCCTCTAGCAGATTGCCAAAATGGACCTAGATCACTAAAACAACCCAGAAATGAGAATACATTAAACTATATAATGAAGATTAGTAAGCATGCGGAAAATACTTGAAATATATATTAATCCTCAAACATAGTAGGCATCTGCCTGGCTGTATTATATAGTCCTAAGAAAACTATAATTAGAGCCAGGAAATTTGGGTTTGAATCCTGGCTCCACTCTTTAACAGCTATGTGACCTTCAGCAAAAATCTGAACTTCTTGGAACCTGGTTTCTTGATTCATAAAAACAAGAATAACAGATTTGCATTACCATCTCCACATTATTGAAAAGAGAATTTTGTACATCTGAACAAGTGTTTTGTGAATGTCAGCTTTTGCTGTTTTTTAAAATAATACTTCACTGCTGAAAGTGTTTTTCTTACAGCTATGGACATATTAAGGAACAGACTTAGAACAAACATAACAAACATGGAACCTACAATATACCCGAGTACACGGGAACTAGATTAAATATTAATTAATTAAATATTAATTGTTGGCTTCCTAATTGCTCATTTTTAGTATGTGGCCACAGGGATCTATTTCTATTTGAGTTTGGCACCACTGCTTTAGAGGGCTAGAATGTATTAGAAAGTTGTTATTCATGGCATTTAACATGAAGAATGCATTAGCTGCCCACCTAGACATGACTTAGCACCAGGGCTATATGCAGGATTCTTGTACTCATGGGATAGCAGAAAATTATAGGACACATAAATATGTAAGAAAATAATGCAGAGGAAGACTTGAATTTCCATTTGGGACCCTCAACATCTTCAAATGGGAACAATATGATTACTGTCTTTTTTATATTTGGTATAGAAAGTTAAATAAATATGCCCCTTTTCTTCTTTAAATGAAAAATCTAAGACAATAATCAGGGAACAAGGAAGATTACTAACTCCTTCCCCCTCCTCCAGATACAGACAATAAACTAGGAAATGCTGATTAACATTATAAAAATAGGAACTGGGGAGTATTGGTTACCATTATAGCAATAGGATTAGCAACTGAACCAGTGATTTCATTGGTATAGAGCAGTGATGGGCAAACTACAGCCTGTGGGCCAGATGCGGCCCCTTGTAATGTTCTATCTGGCCTTGCAACATTATTCCTAATCTGACAAATACAATGCGTATGGTACAATACAATGAAACTTCGAAAGAGTTGCCTTAGAAACAGATGAAAGGAAACATTTCCTTTCCTTTTGCCCCCTCTTTAAAAAGTTTGCCCATGACTGGTCTAGAGTATAGTTTCTATATGAGGAAACCCAACCTCTCCTTCTTCTTCTCTCAGTTCAAGTGGACGCTCCTTCTGAAACTTAGAATTTTAGAGAGTTGTCTAGAATATTGAGATGTTAAGTGACTTGCCTAGATTAGTTCAGAGAAAGAACTGGAACTCGGGTCCTCTAGACATCCAGATGATCAAACATGCCATATTGCCTTTCATATTAATTGTTACTGTGGGGAAATATATTCCCAAATCCCAATTTCTCTCACATTATATAATGGGAAATGTTCATTTGTCTAGATATTGAAGTAAGGCTAATATTCAGCAAGGCACGTTCTATAAATACAAAATCTCATCTGTATTTCTCCTTGTGGGCTTGTTTCCTGTATATGCTCTTTATGGTCTGGACTCTGGCCAATGCATGAAGGGTTTTTGCAATCATTATACCTTAATCACAGGCCTCTAGAGCTAGATGAGATCTAAGAAATGTTCTTATTCCAACCTCTCAGAATATTTCTGAGGAAACCACAAAAGGACCGGTGTGGCCAGACAGCCATAGTTAGAGTAGTGGTTGCTTATGAAATGTCATTTCATGGATGAGAACTTTCCTTGTTCCAAAATAATTTTCTTGTTTGCTTTGCCATAGTACCCAACTTCCCTACCTTTAGATGTTGTTCTTGAAGGTTCTATTAAATGCAGACACATTCATTGGTAGGAGTAGCATATTAATTTATTATCACCCACTTGAATCAACATACCATATAATCATATATAATCTATCATAATTTATCATATAAGACTTCTGGAACTTAATTATAAAGTATTTTTTGAGTTCCAAGCATAAGCTGAGGACTAATAGAAAAACTGGTGCTGAAAGGTGGGGGGAACAAATTTCCCTACTCTGTGATTCAACTGAACAAAATAGTGGGTATATCTCACGAACTCCATTGTGGTGGCTTCAGCCATTTGGGATTAAAGTTAAGGCCAGGAAATAAAATATTGTAGTTTCCATATATGAGTAGGTTTGAATTTTGAACCTTCATTTTATGAATGGGGAGTCAAGTAGGAGTACACAGTCCCACTCCATTTTCTTTGTACAGAAAAGCTGGAAGTGACCTAGAGAAGTGCCTTCTTTTATAGAAATGTGGGATCTTTCCACTTAATAACCATGTGGATGGTCTTCCTTCCCAGAAGCCAACTTCTCAGCTTTTCTAGAACTGTATTAACTGAGTGGCTATAAAACATCAAATATATAAATGACAGAATGACCCAATGTGTGAAAATACTTTTAAAATCTTAAAGTAATTTGAAAAATATTTTCTCTAAGGAGTTCTAATTTCCTCTAGGGTGTTCCCTATAGATAGCGATGCTATTTGCATACTTTGAAATCTATATAAAAACAGTACCTACTTTCTTTCCCAGTACCATTCATTTTGCCATTTAATCATTGGTTGCATTGTTATCCAATTGTTTCATACATGTACATCTTGCCTCTCCAATGAGAGAACTAAGGCATATTTATCATAGGTGCTTTGGAATTAAGATATGGGATCTTATTTAGTTTGATTAGTGTTGTAGTATTTTTTCTTTCATGTATAGAGAGGCATGTATGTTATTTCTCCATGTTCTTCTGATTCTTCTGTTTATGCCATTTCTTATAGCATGACAATAAATATTCTATCATATTCATATGGCACAATTTGTCTTATACACGCACATTTTAATGATGATCCAGAGTTGCAGGAGAGTAAACAAATGAGCAGTTATTGCTTTTATTGCCTGTTTCTTAGTAAATACATAACCTTCTTTATGGTTAAGAAAAACAAATGATATGTTTAATATAACCCACTTTAAGATTTTACAGTTGAATAATGCTTATAGCAATAAATCTTTATCTGATTGGGGGAAAAAACCATCAAGGACATGGCCTGCCCCAATGTACCACTTATTTCCATAGGGAAACCCAGTTATAACAGTGATTTTCTGGAACTAACTCCACTAGAGGCTGAGTAGAAAAAGCTTACAGCTAAGTAGATGACAATATGCCCTAAAAACCCGACTCAGCCGGTAATAGCTAAATTGTGGGTTGGCACACACACACAAAGATATTCACTTTATGATTTTGTTAAGTTTCACATTCACCCACAATAACTGTTTATTGATATGTTCATAGACTGATTTTTGATTCTATTGTACTCTTTTATTTTGCCAAGTGTGAGTCTAGGATGAGGCAACGGGCTCAGTGGTATATTCCCTGAGTGATTCCCTCTAGGTAAGCTGAAACTGGCAAAATTTCCCAAGTTATTTCTTCCATCCAACCCCCCCATAAGTTTAGTATAGACCAGTTGTTCCCAAACTTTTTTGGTCTACCACCCCCTTTCCAGAAAAAATATTCCTTAGCCCCCTGGAAATAAAATTTAAAAAAAAATTTTTAATAGCAATTAATAGAAAAGATAAATGTACCTGTGGCCATCACCGCCTCCCCTGAATTGCTGCAGCACCCACCAGGGGGCAGTAGCACCCACTTTGGGAATCACCGGTATAGAGTGAAGAGAAGCTATGACCACTGTCAATAGCTCCTTAATTTCAAATAATATTAGATAGGAATTCTACAAGAATTTAAATAATCTGGGACTGTCTTCCAGGGATGCTTATTTGTATTTTTTTAATAGAGACATCATAAAAAGCCCTGATTTCCTCATCAGAAGAACTGGTTCTAATTTCCATTTTGTCACTAACTAGCTATGAGACCACAGTCAAGTAACTTCTGCCCTTTTCATTTCTTAATCTGTAAACAAGGGGGTTAGACAAGATGATCACTTGGCTTCTTTTTGGCTCTAAGATTCCACATGATGACCAGTCCTAGAACCTTTAAAATTACTTCTCATTTACATCCTCTTGAAATCCTTTTCAATAGTATGGTGAATCATACATTTGAAGAAACTTTGAGTCGATTAAGGAGGTTGTGCTAGATTTTGTGGTACAGTATCATTCCTGATTAAGGGTTTAATAAGATAGAATAAAGATTTTAAAAAATAATATGCTCTACTCAAATTCTGGGCCTAGGATATATATTTTACATTTGTCAAAGGAGGCATCTGCACAGATCCTTCTTACATTCTTCTAAAAGAGGCAATTCTGAAGGGTTGCATCTCATTGTAATATGACTCGGTTCCTTTCCATCCTATTTCAACCCTACCTTATCTAACTACACTTAAGGAAGTGGTTATTTGTTGGTCACTTCCTAGTCCTCCATTCTTACATTTCCTGGATGCCCTAAAATCCTCTAGAAACATAAACATCCCCATGTCCTTCATGGGTAAGGTATGTAAGATCCCTGAGAGATTTTAAAGAAACTCCAAAGGATGAGCAATACACTGTTGAGAAGTTTATGCTGTAGGTGTAAATTTATGATAAATTATAAAAATGCTTATTAAGAGTTCCTGCAATACAAATCTGCCTTCTGACATTCTATTCAGTATAGTGATGCCTGCAGTTGTCAAATTGGTATTTATTTTGTGCAGTTTTTATTTTCTACTGTGGATATAAATTTTCATGAGATACTGTATTTCTGGTTGCAAGAGGAAGATCACTCTCTCCTTTCCTCTGTGATAGAGACTAGGAGGAGACTCTTAATCAACTTCAGGAGCAATAACAGTCATGGATAAGGGGTATAGAACAAAGAAAGCCAGATGTAGAGTCAGAAAACTTTAATTCAAGGGGCATTTGGGTGACTCAGTGGATTGAGAGCCAGGTCTAGAGATGGAAGGTCCTAGATTAAAATCTTGCCTCAGACACTTCATAGTTGTGTGCGACACTGGGCAAGTCACTTAACCCCCATTGTCTAGCCTTTACTGCTCTTCCACCTTGCAGCCAATACACAGTATTGATTCTAAGATGGAAGGTAAAAGTTAAAAAAAAAAAGAAAATTTTAAATAAAATTCTGCCTTAGCCATATAGTAGCTGTGTGACCCTGGCAAGTCATTCACCTCTCTCATGCTTAATTTCCTCATTGTAAAATGGTTATCATAATGGCCCCCACATCAGAGAGTTATTGTGGTGATCAAATGAGATTACCTATGCAAAGCCCTTTGCAAGCCTTAAAGGGTTTGAGTAATGCTAGTTTTATTATTATTATTTTATTATTATTATATTAACGATATGTTATATCGTTATCATTAGATGTTATATCATTGCTGATTGATGACATGCTGGATGACTGCTCATTGGGTGACAACTAGGCAGTGATGCTGGTTTTCTGCTCTTCTTTCCAAGAATGTCCCCAGGCAGCATTAGGAAGGGCCAAAGTGTCTTCTGTTGATCTGGAAATGCCAGAATTACAATGGAAATTTTGCCTCTGGCCTTGCAGATAACTAGCATGGGGAACCTCTGAAAATCATTCCAGTAGACAATTCTCCATGCTCTGGGATTGCTGTGGTCTAGTCTGTCGCTAACCACACTAACCATTTTCCTAAAAGCAGTCTTCAGCTTAAAAATAGGCTACGTTCCAAAAAGAATGGACCATATTTCCCCACAGAAACATTGTTTTGGATGGAGGTTAAATCCCCAGCTGGTCCACAAAAGCTTATTTAATCTATAAGGCAGCTGAGACTATAGCACTAATTGTACTCTAGTTTTCTATTGTTTCTGGGGGAAAATAGGCTCTGAGTACCAACTGGGTTTCCTTGGTCCCAGGCTCTGGACAAGAATCCCCTTTCCTCTTCTCTAACCCTCCCCCGGTCCTCCTTTAGGCAGAGGGCATTTCCTATTATTTATCCCTCTAGCCTCCCTTTCCTATAGTAGCAGCAACACAAGAGGAATCCCTTGATACAGAACCAATTAGGGGACTGCTGGCTCTGATGGTGGCCACTGCATGGTCTCTGGTGGGGGATGCTTGGGAACTCGTGTCTTGGGGATAAAGGCATTGTGGTGGCTCCTGTAAGGGTGTGTTGAGTGGGGGAGGAACAGGGGAGTTCAATAGCTTCTCCTTTGGGGAAACTGATAAGGGTACAGCCACTCTGATGTTAGAAGCTCATAGAAGAGGACATCCATTAAGGTTGAGAATCCATAAAGGGGAGGCAGAGTTTAGGGGGAATAGGACCAGAGTGGTCATGGGAGCAAAAGGCTGAAGGAGGATAGAAACAAGGATGTTGGTGTCCTGTGCAATAAGGAGGTGGCAAAATTTGGGGGAAGTAATAATAATAATAATAATAATAGTTAGCATTTATAGTATGCAAAGTATTTTATAGGTCGTTTCATTTTATCCTCATGACAACCCTGTGAAGTAGGTGCTTTATGAGCCTCATTTTACAAATGAGGAAACTGAGACAGAGGTTAAGTGATTCATCTAGGGCTGGATAGCTTATAAGTTCCTTAGGCAAGATTTGAACTCAGTAGGTGTAGGTTAAGCTACACAAAATCCTACCCTGATTAGGGTAGATTGTGTGGCAGGACAGGGTCCTATGTGATAAGAGGAATAAGGGAGGAATGGAGGGCACTCCAAGAAGGATGGAGTGGATGTTGTGGGTGGGAGCAGCCTTAATGAGAGCAGGACCCAGACTATTCTGGCTGCAGGGTATTTCCATTCCTATACATAGAGAAGGATGAAGGATTGCTGATGATAAAGAGGTAGAGGTGAAGGAAATGCTCAATGCCTGTGGCAGTGAGGAGGGATGGAAAATTCCTGTAAGGGCAATTACCTGAGGAAGTGTTAGTCCAGATCTAAAGTGGCCATTTGTATCTGAGGGATGTTTGTAAGTCTGGCTTTGGGGAGTTGAATATTATCTATATTTATAACTACCATGTTTTTACATCAAGGCATACATTTTTTCTCTTAATAAAGGGATAAATGTGTGTGTAAAGTACGCACATCTTATATACAATGGTCTTTTGTGAATATTTGACTGTATTCAGAATTATAGAATAACATGATTTTAAGTTTGCATTAATTAAAGGAAGTGTATTTTTATTTTATTAAATGAATCAATACATTTGCATTCATCTAATTTTGCATACTAATGTGCATTCTTTCCTAACCCAATATTTAAGTAATGGAGCTCTTTCTTACATTTCTTTTAGTTTTCATAGAAAGAGAAATAGGTAATTGGGAATTTAGAAGAATGCAACCCTTGCAAAGTTCTGAATTTGACTACATTTTATTTAGTTTGCTAAGTCAACGGCCATCCCCTCTGCTTTGGGAAAAAAACATACCAAGCAAAGTTCAGAAAAAGAAAAAAAAAACATTCAAAATGATGCTTTTCTCCTATTTCCAGGACGTGGCCCCTATTAAGGTAACCTGTAGGACCAAAATTATGCGTGGGTTCTGTTTGTCATTTTATAGCGAGTGCCAAATACCAATCATCTTAATCCTGAATCCAGCATTCCTTGCTCAAGGCTTTCTTCATTGTAACCAGCCTCTGATGGTAATTGGTTGAATCAGATTTAACAATGCAGTCAGATAAACAGTTGTGGCAGCTGCTGTCATGGCAACGTCATCGTACTTACCCTCCCAGTGCGTGCCCCTTCCCCACCCCTCCTCCTTTTCCTCCTCCTTTGCTCCAGTCAGTGACACACTCGCTAGTGGTCCGTACAGTGGGGAGGTTTTAATGGCAGCGCTCTATTCTTTCAAAACTGTTCAGAATGATGAACGAAGAAGCAGCTCAAAAGAGTGACAGTGGAGAGAAGTTCAATGGTTGTAGTCAGAGAAGGAGAAGACCCAAAAAGGTAATTTATTGGAGAATGTGTGTGTGTGTGTGTGTGTGTGTGTGTGTGTGTGTGTGTGTGTGAAATAACAGAAGATTTAGGATTGTCCAGCTTTATTAACGAGGACAGTCGCTGTCTGCTCAAAGCTTTCAAAAGAAGACAGGTGGAAGAATATTAAAGAAACAAGGACTTGGAATGGATGCACTCTCTAAAACGTGCAACATCCCCAGATAGGGTGTGTGTCTCCAGCATGTGCAACTAGGAAGGGGTGTTGTCACGGTTAGATCGTGCTGGCATCAGCCTGATCAGAAAGATAATCATTTTCTTTGCAGAATGGGGATTGCAAGGAACCCGGCTAGGCAAGATGGACAGTGAAATGAGAGAATTCTTGATTTATTTATTTGTTTATTTTGGCCAAATGCCTCTGTTTTGTAATGGTCTCAAAACGACTAGACAGCGAATGCCTTTTAGTTCTTTAAGGAGCAAAGACTGTTGTGACAGGAGAAATGTGATCCCGCAGCATGCTCTTTCCCCTCTACTCTTCTATGATTTCATCAAATACTGATGCGATATGGTGTCTTTTCATGATTTCTTTTCGTTGATTCTATTTATTTCCATGATGGTTTTGGCAAATGCTGGTGTGATTGAGCTTTTAATGATTTAGACATGTTGCAGAAGGTGTCACTGGGGGACAAATCAAATATAGTGTATGATTTCCCTCCCCAATATAGATTTCCACATCTTGGATTTCCGTGTGAGCGATAAATAGGGGAAAAAATGCAAACTATTCAGCCCCACCCAGTTTCAGCACTTCTTTCTTTATGGCCTGACTCCTTCTGGTAAAATGTTGCAGCATCCCAGATTTTTAGCAAAGCCCACCTATGAAGTAGATGCTTCAGGATAAAGGTTATTACAGCTATCTATCAATTGGAGGCATACTATAAATTGGATGCTTGGTATAGTTCTAATATTTTTTAACCCGATTCTTAGAAAGTGAATGGATTGTGTTACTTAGAAATTTCAATTCTGTAATTCTGATTACATAAAGGTTTTTCGTTTCAGTCACAGCGAAGCTACATTGTTTTCCAACATTATAAGCCACCGATTTGTCACCTACCTATAATGTAGTCTGAAAACAATCTGGGCCATCCAGTTTAATTGAAAGAGCATTGTATCTTTAGAGCAGGGCTAGAGTAGGGGTTTGTACATTTCCGTATAATTATCATTAGCCACACACTGCATTTAGGAATAACTTGATATTAACATTAAAATCGTTGAAATTGAACAAAAGGTAAAAAAAAAAGGTAATTCAGAGATGGCTGAAGAATCCTTATCTTACTGGACTTGGGTTGTTTTGATTCTTCTAACCCATGAAAGCACTTTAAAAATGAAAATGTCAGCTAATTAGATACCACAAGACAGAACAGAAAAGATGACATTTTTTTTGCTTCAACTTAACTCATTTAAAAATAGTTTCCATTTCTGTCAAAAGTACTTTGGATTTCATAACCATAATGTACTGTATGTTTGTATGTGTGTACGTGTGTATATTTATGCACCTGCTAAAAAGGAGAAAAAGGTTTCTCAAGGAGAATTAATTTTATTTTAAATGATCATGGCCAAAAGTTATACTGGAGAACTTTAAGGGATAAAGAGACAGAAATAACTGCAACAAGAACAATACTTTTAAAAAAGCCTTATAGTTCTACACATTTACTTTTTTAAGAGTATCCTATAGGCTACCTAAGAGAATCACATAAAAGGTCAAAACATTTCTTAAATTGTATGTACTTGTATTTATTTATCAGCTATTACAATGAAATTTCCTAAAATATTTCCAAATGATTAAGAAAGTACAATTTATAGAATTTCCTTGGGCTGAAATTCTTTTGGTTTAAAAATTTAAAAAACTCTTGTTAGTTAAGCTTTTATTACCTTTGCAATACATTCTTTTTTTTTTTAAGTTGTTTTTTTTTAAACCCTTACCTTCTGTCTTGGAGTCAATACTGTGTATCGGCTCCAAGGCAGAAGAATGGTAAGGGTAGGCAATGGGGATCAAGGGACTTGCCCAGGATCACACAGCTGGGATATGTCTGAGGCTAGACTTGAATCTAGGACCTCCCGTCTATAGGCCTGGCTCTCAATCCACTGCACTACCCAACTGCCCTGCTTTGTAATACATTCTGAGAGAGACCAAGCACAAAGTTTTATTTGTCGTGTTATTTTTAAAAATCTCTTGGCTTTAGAGTCATGAAGACAAGTTCAAATCCCACCTGTTATACTTATTGATTATGTGTCTGTGAGCAGGTCACTTAATCAAACTGAGCCCCAGTTTCATCAGTCTGTAAATTGAGGATAATACCTGTAAGTGCTTTACAGAGTGGTTGTGAAAATCAAATAAGATAATACAAATCAGTGTACGAACTTAAAAGGTTTACATGAATACATCTTCTTATGGAAATCTTTCACTTATTAAAAATCGTTGGCTTTTTTGTAAGTATATCCTAAGTCCTGAAAACACATCCTCAAGTCCTCATGTATAACATTCAACAAAAATTTTTGTTCTGTTTAGAAGTTATATTATTAAATGGCCTACAGTGGAAAATGATGACAAAGAGCTGTTTATTTGGTGAAAATGGCCTTCTCACCCCACACCTGCCCACCAGCCAATTAAATGAAATCCCTAACAAAAATTTGCATTGGAGAGAAATAGATTCTGAGTAGTGTGACCACTTAAATTGTTTATTTGTTGTAGATTTGGCATGGAATCCTAGAGTTTCAAGTAAACTTTTAGTAGATTAAAACATTGTTACTTGATAACTCAAGTGTTACTTGAATTTGGGTCAAGAGTAGTATTTTCCTGGTTAGCCCATAATGCAACATTGTTATAAAATTCTTATTCTTTGGGCAATAAATGGATTGAAATTTGAGTCTTTTATTGTAAAACCCAAAGGTAAAATAAGAGTATGCATTTGAAACTTGTAAAGATAAGAGCAGATATTTTGCAATTTTGGTTTTTATTTTTGCTGGTTATATTACTGAATTTAAAAATGTTATTAGACTGACTAAATTCTTTAGAAGACTCAATTATCCAATGGATTTATGATCTCGTTGATATCTGTGTGTGCCCCCAAATTATGAGGATCACGACTTGCCCATATTCTTCTGTAGCTCTCCCCAAGTCCCTCCATCCCTTTGCCATATAGGCTCCACCCAGTCTGGTAGAAGCCTTCCTTGATTTCTCTGGATGTTGTGAGAATACCAGTGAAGCACTGAGACCTCAATCATTTATCCCTTGCTTTTACCACATAACTCTCCCATCTTCTTGTTTTGATCATGCATTTCTTTGATGACCTTATTCTAGTTATTTTTTTGTGGTTCCTCATTTTGTACGTGCCACAGCATGTTCCTAAAAGAGGGACCATGTACCTCCATTGTTCTCTGAGTGATTAGTATTTACAATTCCTTAATAACTATAGTGCTCTCTCACTTAGAGGCATCCAACACTGGTAAAATATTGAGAATGAAATATAGGTCTTTGTTTCAACTGCAGATCTGGGATCATTAAAGGGGCTTTGCATTCTCCAGGGGCAATCCATTCCACTCTTCTTTTCTTTTTAATTCTGAGCCCAATTCATTCTCTCTTTACAGTGTCTGGCCAGTATGTATATACTGATAGATGAATTTTGTCTGTTGTCTGGCTAATTGCATGTCATTATCTGGACAAGAGGCATTCTTCATCTACTTTTTTCCCTTTGTGGATGGTGGACAGAATCTTTTTAGTGGCTATGGATCTTATTCAGGAAGCTCTGCAATGTTCTTGATTTTGATATAGTAAATTCAAAATATTATGTAGACAGGAATATCTTGAGGACTTCACTGTTGAGAGAGAATCTCTTTTCAATTCTTTAGAAGAGTTGGCTAAATTTAATGTCTTTATTGGGTTGCATCATCCGTGGTGAATGTTTATAGCCATATAATTTATCAAGAGGAAATTATCTATCTGTAGTTAAACTAAAACTTCAACATTTGGCTATCACTCCCCAATGTGTTGTCTTCTTCTATAAGAACTTAATCTCCTTGAAACAATCTCACTTTTGTATTTGTATCCTCAGTACCTGGCACAGTTAGTGGCTGATACAGTGGTTGGCAGAATTCATGTTAATTTGATACTCCTTGGAGGCTCCAGAAAAGGATGGTGGAGGGAGTAGTAGCTATAATATGCATAGAAAAAATTTCTTATTTTCCACTTCACTCAACAGTTTTCTTAGACCACAGCTGTTTTAATAAGGGACTCAATAAGTGCTTTTTTCAGTCAGCCATCCATTCATTCCTTTTAATAGACAAAGTCATTGAGTTTTGGAGAGGCAAAGTTGTTCATTTAAGGTCCACATAGTGATCAAATTAGGATTCAAAACTAGATCTTCTACATCAGAATCCCTATAGATGCCAAACATTCAATTTTGAGTCAGTAGACCTGGGTTCAAATTCCAGCCATACTACTTACTGCCCTTTGTGATTTTAGGTAAGTTGCTTCATATTATTGAAACTATTTATTCATCTATAAAACAGCATTGGTGGACTAGATGACCTGTAAAGTTTCTCCTTGATTGAAATCCATTTCTTTTGTTCCTTTTTTTTTTAAACTTTATCTTCCATTTTAGAATCAGGGCTTTATGTTGGTTCCAAGGCAGAAGAATGGTAAAGGCTAGGCAATGGAGATTAAGTGACTTGCCCAGAGTCACACAGGTAAGAATTGTCTGAGGCCAAATTTGAACCCAAGAACTCCAGTCTCTGAGCCTGGCTCTCAATCATATGAGCCATTTGCTGTCTCCTACTTCCTGTGTATTTAAGTGGTATTATATAATATAAGTATTATACCTAAATAATATAAGTATTATACCTAAAATCATTGGATCCGCAAAAAGATCTGAAGACTTCATAATGTCTTCTTTTTTTTTTTTTTTTTTTTTTTTTTTTTTTTTTTTACCCTTGTACTTCAGTGTATTGTCTCATAGGTGGAAGATTGATAAAGGTGGGCAATGGGGGTCAAGTGACTTGCCCAGGGTCACACAGCTGGGAAGTGGCTGAGGCCGGGTTTGAACCTAGGACCTCCTGTCTCTAGGCCTGACTCTCACTCCACTGAGCTACCCAGTTGCCCCCTTCATAATGTCTTCTTGATGTGAATTTCATATAGTTTACATGCAATTCAACTTGGTAGAGTCTTCTAGTTTCCTTAAAGTTAAGAATTTCCTACTTCCATTAGGCTGAACTCAGTAGCAAAGACACTTTCCAAGAAAGATTCATGTTAATTTGATTCTCCTAAGAGACTCAAGAAAAGGAAGTCGAAGGGAGTAGTATTGCTTTTGTATGCATAGAAAAGTTTTCTCATTTGCTACTTCACTCAACAGTTTTCTTAGACCCCAGTTGTTTCAATAAAAAGCCTGCCATGGGTTCCCAAAGGTACCTGTGACTTTGTGACTGGTGTCCCAGCAGTAGTTCAATCTAACGACAAACCTGGACTGCTTTAACTTTTAGATAAAAGGTCTGGGTTGAAATGTAGTCTCTGTGAAGTGGAGGAGGAATTTGGATGAATTTTTGGCATACTTCCAGCACCAGGGAACTCTGAAGGCATTTACTATTCAATCTACCAGTCTATTGGTTTGGATTTTAAATGTAACGTATTTCCTCATCCAAATCGTGCATACATGTAAATCTTTTGGAAATGCTTTCCACACCTATGCTTTCACTGATAGCAAAGGTATATTTGATGACAAGGTGTTAACAAAAGGTGTGCGAATCCTTGATAACTCACCTAATTATAAACACAATCACCCAGGTTTACTATTAGAATCACTACATTTTGACATTTTATCTGAAGAACTGAGTCTATTAACTTGACTAAATTCAGTAGGAATGTCTTAAAATAAGTCACTTGAATATGTTTTCTCATTTCTGTTTGTGCTCATTTCAAGATCCTAGATCAGTGATTCCCAAAGTGGGCACCACCACTCCCTGGTGGGTGCTGCAGTGATCTAGGGGGGTGGTGATGGCCACAGGTACATTTATCTTTCCTATTAATTGCTGTTAAAATGTAAAAAAAAATTAATTTCCAGGGGGATAAGTAGTATTTTTTCTGGAAAGGGGGTGGTAGGCCAAAAAAGTTTGGGAACCACTGTCCTAGATGAAGCAGCAATATAAAATTGGTTTCTAGGATAGCTTTTAGGCACTTAGGGGTATGTCTATACCATTCTAATCACTCTGAGTGTATAAGTATGGATTTGGATTCACAAAGGCCTGGGTTCAAATCCTGCCTAAGAATCTGTGACGAGAGACAAATCATTTAATCTCTCAGAACTCTGTTTTCCTTATCTATAATAATAATAGGATAATAACATATAATATCTGCAAGTTGCTTTGCAAAGTTAAATTGCTATGTATGGACGTATCATCAGTAGTTGTTACTATTATTATTATTATTATTATTATTATTACTATGTGGATTTGCTAGAATGAATATTTGCTCAGTGTTTGCATTGTGAAAAATTAAAGCATTACCAATAATGAATTCACATATCAAACCATTGGAATGTTTATGATGGACTAAAGGTTCAATTTTGTGGTGATTACAAAATGCTTGGGGGTTGGGTTGATGGGATTTTTTGTTTTTGAACTCTTCAATGACAATGGAAAACAGCTTTGATAAGCTAATGTTTTCCCATTCTGTGTCTTACTTGAAACTTATAATGAAAAAAATTACTAAAAATTAGCTCTCTGGTTCAACACGTCAGTCAGTCTTTTATTGTCTTAACATATGCTTTGGAAACCCTGCTGGAGGAGAGGTGGCTGCCATTTTCTTTGGTTAAATAATTAAAAAAATAATTAACAAATAGTAGATGTTCTAGATTCTATAGCCTTTCCCTCTCTGCGTTGGTTATATGACAATGAAGATTGTGAGACCACTTATAAGATAGTGTTATATGGTGGAATGGGGGCTGGAGTTTTGGTCTAGCGAAGGTACCTTGGCTGTCTAGTTCAACTACCTCATTTTAAAGTTGAGGAAATAGAGGCAAAGAAAAACCAAGTGAATCTGCATTGAGGATATGAGTTCAAATCTCACCTTCTACTATTACTTGTGTGACTCTGAACTAGTTATTTAACTTCTCTCCTTTTCTTTGTCTACAAAATGAAAGCACTGGATAATTGTTTTTTTGTAACTAATTATATAGTTAGCATTTATATGCAACAATGACTAGTATTTACATACTAAATTTTACATTTACATACTACATTACGTATGTATTTACATACGTACATTTAAGGTTTATAACCCTGATGGCAAACTTATGACACACATCTACGCATAGCCATTTTTGATGGCGCGCGGCCGCATGTGGCCACACACAGAGAAAAATGATATTTAAGCTATAAATATCATGAAATTATGGGTTTTTTCTTGAAGCGACACACCATCTGAGTTATGCTCATTTTTTTGGCGAATTTTGACACATCAAGCTCAAAAGGTTGCCCATCACTGGTTTATAAAGTACTTTATATATGCTGTTTCATTAGGTTCTCACAATAGTTCTGGTAGGTAAATATTATTATCATTTTCATTTTAATAGATGGGGAAACTGAGGCTCAGGCAGATTGTGATTTGCTCAGGATCATAAAAGGTGTCTGAGACAGGTTTTGAACTTAAGTCTTCCTGACTCCAGGGCCCAGTGCCTCGCTCACTTTCATCTTCTCTGGAGTCACTGAAAAACACAATGGTTGTAACTTCAGAAGTAGAGATGGGGCTGATAAGCTCCTCATGCTCTTAGCATGTGATTTTAATGTCTTCTGCTATAATCTTTGATGTCTTTGGGTGCTCTTTGGTTACTTCTAAATTTTGTTCCAATTTTTCCCTTGTGTCTCTAACATTCCATCCTTCATTAGTCCAAGAGCAGACGTCAACATTATTTTCTTGTCTGGCAAGAGTATTCACCCCCATAATCCCAAACTCAATTGTTGCTCCCTTTCCCTCTGGTAGTATTTCTCTGTAGGTATATCTATCTGTGTCACTAGCGAGGTTGGTGTGCTGGACCCCGAACATGAGTAGAAGTGATTGGGATGGCAAATTAAGGCAACTGGTGTCATTATGTGGGGGAGGCCAAAATTTAAAAATAGCATACAAAGTTGAGCTTGATTCCATCGTTTCAACTCTAATTTCTTAATGAGTCCTTTTGTTATTCTGACATTCTTAATAATCACATAAAGTTTCTTTCACACATGGAAGCATTTATTTCTGAAATTTCATTAAAAAGAAATATTAATCACATTTTTCCTTCTGGACTCAGGGTTAATAAGAAATGTGCTTGAAATATCAAACCCTTCATTTCACAAAATAATCCATTTTATTGCTCTTTAATTGCTCAGCATGAAATCCCTATGTTGATAGTTTCATTTCTTCCTTCCTCATATTCTTTTCTAATTTTCATTTGTAACAGAAACAAGAAGCCAAAGGAGTGGACTGTTTTTATCTCAGTGGGCACTGGCAGAATCTGTGGCCACAAGTGTAGCCACAAGTGAATGTCTCCACTAGCATGGTCTCTCCCATTAATTGATAGTAGACACAGAGGGTTCCTATAGTAACGGGACAATATCCTAAATACCTCTTAGCAGAAGAAGAGGCAATAGACATGAATATTGGATGTAATTCAAATTGTAATCTGTATGATAAGGATAATATTTTAACACTAGGGTTTTAGATAGCAACTCCAGGATGGTTCAAGAGACATTTTTTTTATTCATTGAAGCATTTCTTTCCTTAACCTTTTAAATTTCCCCACCTTTCTATTAAAGATTTTTAGCCTATTTTTACAAGGAAGGCTAAGGTTCTTCCCTAAGTGACCATGCCATCATTAGGAGAAATGCTCATTGAAAATCAGGAGTCGTGGCTACTACTCACGGTTCTCCCAGTAACTGACTTCCTCTCTCTTTATACTCCTGTTTCCCACCCTAATCAGATATGCGTCTCCTACTTCTCTTAAAGAGCCTACTTTCTTTTGGTTTTGAGTCTTGTGTGCCCTTATCTTGTTCAATAATGGCATCTCCTTTCTTCCTGCTCTGTGGGCAGATAGTCATATTAATTGTTAAACATGGCTAGTGAAACTCCTAGTGTCTTATGCACTTTGACTGAATCATTGGGTCTGCACAAGTCCTTGTTTTTTAGCTCTGGGGTCTTTGGACTTCAGCGGCCATTTTCTGTAGGGGTCATCAGAATTGAGAAAACTGACCCAAACCCCTTTAAGATTGATTTACACCTGAATATTCATTTATTAATTGATCATGAAGGATACATACACCAGAATAAGTGCATATTTATTAGAACACTCTACACTGGAAAAAAAGTTGCCCAATGCTCTCTGCTCTTTTTATATCCTCCAAGATTGCCATCACCTCTCTGCCAGCACCTGTCATTACATCATCCTTCATTTGGATGTGTTTAGAACTATTTGAATTAACCCAACTTCATATATTATTTTACATAAACAAATTTTAGTTGTGCATTTCATAATAATATCAAGGGATGGATTTCAGTTATATACATACATATATATTATATGTTAAGCATGGATTTAAGTACTTCAGATTATTAAAAGAATTTGAAGAGGTGACCTGCCATTTACTCTCTGTGTGACCCTAGGAGAGTCATTTAACCTTGTTTGCTTCAATTTCCTCTTCTGTAAAAGGAGCTGGAGAAGTAAAAGACAAACCATTCTAGGAAAACCCCAAATGGAGTCCCAAAGAGTAAAAAACAACTGAAACAAATGAATAACAATAAAATTAATAGAAAAGAGAATACTAATGGAAGCAGGGGTATAAAGGAACATGAAGTGACTTTTCTTCCCGCCATTTTTGGGAGCACACACATGAAGCCATAGGGAAAAACATACATATATGTTTATATTTGTGGGTATCCATATATATGTTTGTGTACATGTGTTTTTTCTGCTAGAATGCCTATACATACTGCGTGTATATGTGTTTATATATTATATACATATATGTATATATATATATAGTTGTACATATTTGCATTTGGTTTTCCATATATACGTTTTCCCTTCAATAGAAGGTAAATTCCTTGAATTCAGAATAATTATGTATACTTTTTTTTTGGCTCTGTATCCCAATCCCATAGTAAAGTATTTGGCACACAGCTAACACACTTAAATTTTTATTGTTTGATTTAATATTGTGGATAAAATTAGTCTATATGCTTTCCAATTATGAACAGATGGATTGAATTAAATGGCAGCACTTACATTGTATAATGCCCTTCCTAGTTTTATTAAATGTTCTCAATAATTTCATCTTTAAACAAATAAGGAGAAAGGTAAGGATGTGAACTTTTCCCCAAGAAACTCTATGTACATTTACAGATATACAAATTTTAAATTTTAGGTCACTTTCCATGTAGGTGGTGATTTGTTGCAGGAACCCAAGAGCTCAGCTTCTAAACCACCCAAGCATTTTATACTATTGTTTATGGCAAAATATGTGTGAAGAGTAATACTGAAATATACTCTAAATAGCATAGCAAGAGTCAAAGAGCAAGTGCAAACAACTATAATACCAAGAAAAATGTTCTTTACGTCTTGTCCTTTGTTTCCAATAAGTAAAGAATTAGATAGTATATGCTTTGTCAAAATACCACTTTTTTAAGGCAGTACATTTTGCATATGAGAAAGCGAAGCGAAGCTCTTACTCACAGGGAACTTGCCTACTAATAATTTGTTTATAACAGTGCAAAGGATTCAGGAAGGGCATGTGCCAGACAATGACATAATCACCCAGGTCCCTTTTGTCCTAATTGCCGGACATGCTGCTGAATGTGTAAAGTGTCACCAAGACTGAGCATGAGTGGCCACCTGAACACTGGGTAGTTTAAATTATTATATACCCAGAAATAAGTAATGGAAACCAATGCCCTTAACAAATATCTGATTCTAGGAAAAGACATATTTGATGCATGAACAATTAGAAGCAGGCCAGATAAAAGTGCAAACACATAAGAGTCTGTACAATTCCCTTAATGCAACCGATCAGTAATCTTATATATTTCTGTCTATATGCAAGACTTTTATTCACCAGCAATATATGTGTACAAGATTTCCATGCAAGTGTTATTTGTATTCATTTATCAATTCTACTATAACCTTCCTGAGGGGAAAATGCTGGGCTCAGATTGGGAGAGCAGTATTCGACATCTTTCACAGAGGAAGGAAGAAGTGATGAGGGGTATTGCTGAAAGATTGCTGTAGAAGTGGTTGTATTGTAAACAAACCCCACAGTGGCCCAGAGATGCTACCCAGCTTCCCTCCCTCTCCTTGGCTGATCAAATACACCTTGAGGTCATGCCAAGGATGGCAAAAGAATGTGGTGCCCCACCTTGAAGACCACCATTTTAAACTTTGTAGTGTATGAATCTGGAGTCATAGGCTTGATTGCCGTGTAGATAGTGTGACTCAGATAACTATAGACTGTCTCTAATTAAAGCTACAGTTGATTGAAAGGAAAGCTTGATAGATCACTGTGAGTCTCTCCCAACTACTACCAGAAAAACAATTCTAAAGAGCATATTCTACTTCCCATGGGCCAATGTACTTATATTCACTTATAAAGGCCAGAACATTATTTGTCGTCAAGCCTATCTATAATCAACCAAATCTGAAATGGAGCCTCCCATCCTTTATGATCCTTTCATCATCATCACCATCATCATCCTTTTAAAACATTGGGGAGACATATTTATGACGAAGTATTTTAAAGTTCATTGTGTTAAGCTGAATCTTCACTTAGAGTGAAATTTTCAATGAGAAAGAATAGTTCATTTAATATTAATCTTTTGTATAAGACTTAAGTTTTATAAAAATAATGAAGAGGAGACATTTCCTTTACACACTTAGCCAATTTGCCCATCATGCCCGAAATGATTGACTTGTTCAGTTTAAGAATTAAAATTAATTGCAAAATAAAACTAGTTTGATTTTTTTGGGAGATGGGATTGTCAGAGTATTAAAAATCATTTGTGGGTGTATGTAGACAATCTTCATTGTTTAGAGAATACCTAGAAACTGATTAGGATTTATAATCCTTATCATTGAAACACGAAAGACAGAAGTTTTATGAGTTACTCTTTCCATCTCCCCATTCAGTTGTTTTAGGCCAAATGATGACTCTCTTAGAACAGCTTCTTGAATACGTGAGAAAAAGGAGAATTTGTTTCTGGGTTCACATTTCTTGTCCTGATTCTAAAGGTCACTGATCTATCAAATGCTCTATAATCTAATTACTGAGACAAACCCGTCCTCCAGTTAATGTGTCAGCAGCATTAGACAATTTTAGAGTCCTGTCTAGCCTTTGCCTATTGGCCTGTGCAATAGCCTGCATTTTTTGCATTTTTGAGGGCATGAGGGTAAGAACAGCATTGATTGTCAGCCCTGGAAACTATTCCTCATGTCCTGACATCAGAGGAATTTGCCCAGTCTTCTTTGTGGAGGTATTCCTTAAGCATTAGCAACAGGTTATGGTATGGGAACTTAGCCTTATATTCACATAATGTACTTGATCAAATAAAGAACTATTGTTGACTTTTCTGAATCATTGGCCTCTGTCCAATGGAAAAATGAACTCCTTTTTTCTTAATGGTCCATTCCCGTAATGATTTTAAATGCATTTTTTTTGTAAAATGGCCAATAGACTATAATCTCTGAATGTATGAAGACAATTAGTTGGATGATGCATTTTTCTTCTGCACAGCAAATTATCTGATCTTATCCAGACGGAATCAGTAGATGCTTCTTCAACATCTATGTATCAGAATGTCAATAATTTTGGCAAAAGTAAGTAATAAACCGGGGCAAGGCTCTGCTTCAGAACTCTGGTGATAATGAAAATGATATTTGTAATTTTGTTTATTTATAAAGAATATGCATAACCATATCTGTTTAGTAAATCCTTGGGAATTGTGCTATTGACCTAGTAAGTTCTAATTTATAACATTGTTTTTATAATAAGATATTACTATATAATGTGCAGCAATGGAAAACCTAATGCCAATTCCTGTAGAGTTTTCAGCTGCTTTTGTAAGCCACGTGAAATATGAACACCATGTATTTAAATTTTCACAATTTCAGACAACCATCAGAGTGTTCCTTTGCTTCTATACTTTCTCAGGTGTTAAAAATGATGGTGGCCTTTATCCCCCAAAATCAGGACAGGTTTGTGTTTGGTTGCATGGAATCACTAATTAATTTTTCAATGATTTAATCTACAGTTTAAATTTATGCATGAGACATCTTCATGACTTTGAAATGATTCTGTTCTGTGCTTTTAAATTCTCACTAATTGAAATGAGCATATTCACCTTCTTTTATTTCAAATCATTAGGATATGATTTCTCCATGATTTTGTTTTATATTTGTTAAGGATCCATTTTTTAAAACAATTCTCTCAATGTTTTTTCAAGTAAGTCAGAATTTATGTTATTCATTTAAAAAGTCAGCTCACATAAGGCAGGCTTGAAGCAAAATTGGATTTACATGTTTTTGGCATTTGGCACACCTTTATGCTTATATTCATGCTTAAATGCCACATGATCATGAAAATGTTAATACTCTCAGCTTTCAAAATCAAATTTTCATTTATGTTGACATTTGATAGATTAAAAACTTGTGAATAATTCAGTAAAAGCAACATTGCATCATACAACATGAGCCTGCTATAAAGTCTACCTGTAAGTGAAACCCTTTTTCTATTGACATAATTTCCTCTCCAGGAAGGAGTGTGCTGGAGGAAGATATAACTAGTTAAATCCTCTAGGGCATTGAATGAGTAATGGAAATCTTGGTAAAAATGACTTGTATCTTAGTGCCTTACATATAATTATCAATAAACATTTTGAGATTTTTAACAGTACTGATTTTAATATTTGCTCAATAAATGAAAGATTTGGGTGGCTTAGGTATTTAATAATGGCATTCAGAGTCTTTCATCTCTGGGTTATTAATCTGATTTTGGGTCAGACTAGCAATGGTGGAAAGTAATTATTGCCCACTGGTCCCAGAGTGACCTTTAGGAAATGAGCTTGCGATGCCAATTTTACTCATAGGAAGCAGGTGTCTAAAGTACAGCTGGGAAGAAAAGCCAAATTCAACCCTGCAATATCCACTTTCAATACAAGATTCAGTGTGGATTTCAATAGGACTCTTTAAATACATGTGCAATGAATAAATTATCATCATCTTATCCTTTAAAGTGGCATAATGATATATTTTACAAAATTGACAGTGATTCCAAATGTCAGTAGTATTTTTTATCCTAGTAGATATAGCCTCACACTCTTAGAGATCCTGATAGGTTGGATTTGTTTGAGTAATCAAGATAACAGATGATATTTAATAGTGATAACCTTCTTGTGAAGGTAGATTTTTCAACAATGACTTCTTAGGAAATTGCTATTATATCCATAATTAAATTTATTTTGTTTTTATTTTTCTTCCTTTACTAATAATCTGTAGAGACAAAGCTCAATTTTTATTTTAAAAATAAATAAATAGAAACAGATTTGATGTTTTCTTATTTTACTCCAATAGATTGTCATGGACATTATCTGGCATGTCTAACTATAACTGGAAATCACTGATGTAGTGGATGGAGAGAGCCAGCCTTGGAATCTGGCCTCTGATTCTACCTCTGATATAAATTGACTGTGCAATCCTGAGAGTGGAGTTTCTTTGAATTGATGTATTTTTGTCATCAATAACTTGGATTATAAAATACTAACTCTAGGCATCTGTGTGTCAGTGGACTTGGAGTCAGGATGACCAGAGTTCAAAACTGATCTTAGACAGTTATTAGATGTGTCACTTAACCTGCCTGCCTCAGTTTTCTCATCTATAAGATCTGGATAATAATAGCACCTATCTCCCAGGATTATTTTGAGGATAAGGTGAGATGCTATTTTTATAAAGTGCTTTATTAACTTTAAAGACCATATGATTCAGTCATTTTTCAATCATGTCTGACCCATCATGACCTCATTTGGAATTTTCTCGGCAAAAATATTGGAGTGGTTTGTCATTTCCTTCTCCAGCTCATTTTACAGATGAGAAACTGAGGCAAAACAGGGTTAAATGACTTGTCCAGGCTCATACAACTAGTAAATGTCTGAGGCCAGATTCGAATTAAGGAAGATGAATCTTTCTGACTCTAGGCCATGCCAACTCACTTCCCCGAAGCACTATATAACTGCTTGCTATTAGGATGGAAGAAGAAGAGTTAGTTCTGAATTGGACATATCGATTTTGAGATGTTAATAGGACAAATGTGTGGAAATATCTAACGTCAGTTAACCAGATGTTCCAGGAGTTTAAGAGAAAGGTTAGGCCTGGATATGTAGACTTGGTAATCATTTGCATGATTTACTAAATATTTATTACATGCCTAGCTTGTATATATATCACTGTTATAGATGATAAGAAAACATAAATTGCTATCCCTACCCACACCTCTGTGGTTTACAATCAAAAGATGAGGATAAAATAAATTGGCGGAAAATAACAGTCATCTCTGTATATAATTTGAAAGTTTTATGGGTCGGTTTGCTGGACTCTTTAAAAACCAAATGGTAGCTGTAGGGAAGGAAATACTGTGTGGCATATTATAACTTTTCCAATCCATTCGCAAATGCATGAGAAATAGATTGAAAATTTTGCCTCATCTATAAAAAGGCATCCTATTTTCACAGTCATGAAATTGTGCTGATAATGTTATTGAGCTGTATACCTGAAGCTCAAGAAGTTTCAAAGGAAATTTGATGGGAATTTCTATTTTTTTTTGGTGTTTTCAATTCAGTTCATTGAGTTTTGATTCATATTAAAATGAGAAATTCATGCAAGATGATCCCTTGTTTCCCTAATCTCTTTCGCTACTGAATGGACAATACACAACTGGTTTTGAAGCAACTTAGCTTTGCATTCTTGTTTACCTGAAATATGCATTTGAAATTTCTTATTTTGAACAATATGAACAAATCTCTTTACTCTAAATGACTGTATTGCCTTGAAAATCACTCTTTCAAATATTTAGTGCTACATGCTATCTTTTAAATGGATTCACATTGCAGATGAAAAACTAGTTTCATTTGATAGGAATTGGAGGAAAAGTGTCTTTGTTTTTATTTTGTCAGGAGTTTGAAGCACTGTAGCATCAAGAACTATAAAAGTGTAGAATGCATTTTACACATTTAGTTTGGGGAGTTGAAGGAACAAAGAAGATATCCCTTTTTCCTATCTAAATTTTATTCTCTCCAAGCTTGGCTACTAGAAGAATATTGTGTAGGAATTATTGTAATTATGAGTTCACAAATCTCATTAATCATGTTTCACGTGGGCAGATGCTGGTGGTTCTGTGGGTATGCCCAAAACAGCAGGTGGTGGCAGATAGGACTCAAGCAGCAATTTTTAAGATTAATGAGGAGTAACTCAACCATCCTGCAATGGTATTATTCTTACCTTTTGTTTCTCCTGTGGCCTAATCTTTCACAGTTTCTCCATCACCTCCTCTTTGTAGTGATGTACTTGGCTCCTCCCCATTCCTTCAAAACTGCAAATGTAGATAATCTGAACAATTGTGTAAAATTTTCCATTATGTTGGCTCACCAGAAGTTTAACTTGAGCTTTTATTTGGAATCTCAGCTCTAGTAAAGAGTGACAAAGCTACTGGTCCAGTGATTTTAAAAATCAAAGGAAAAGAAAATGAGAATAGAAACACCAATTGTTAAATTGTGCTCCATTTACATGTATGTGGTAACCTTAACCTTCATGTCAGGTTTTCTTTCTGACTAATGCAGGTAATAATACCTCTGTACCCCCTGAATCAAAAGGGTATTGTGAGGATAATTGATTATGAAGCCTGTGTAAAATATAATATTTCCCCACAAAGAAGAGCTAATGAATTTAATGGGTAGCTCAGGAGAGGTGTCTGTGACAGAGAGTATTAGCTTTTTATTCTTTTTAAAGCAATCATAACCTAACAAAGATTGACGATATTTGTGGTACTCATTGTTGATTGCAGAGTATACAATTACAGAATAAGAAATGTCACTTTATTTACCTTGGTGAAAGAGATTCAAGGTTGTCTTACGTTGAAGATGCCATATTTGTAATATCAAGTGAGAATGTGAGATTTTACTCAAGTGCTATTTCCAAGTGTTTTCTTTCAAAGGGTGTCAATAGAAATATCAAGTGAGAAAAATAAACACGATAAAGGCAAAATAATTATGACCTATTTGGGGAGCATAGAGATGGTGATGAAAATCAATATAGGCATACTAACACTCTTTTATTCTTGACATATCTGAAATGATTTCTATATAGAGCAGGGGTCGGCAACGTATGGCTCTCGAGCCACATCTGGCTCTTTTGAGGGCCACATCTGGCTCTTTCTGCAGGAGCCATAAAGTCCATCTTTTTTCAGGTGCTGTTACAGGAGCTGCACTGTGAGCACTGTACGGCTCTCACGAAATTACATTTTAAAAAATGTGGCGTTTATGGCTCTCACGGCCAAAAAGGTTGCCGACCCCTGATACAGAGTCTCTCTGGAGGACCTGGATTTTACAACTCCTTCAGCTTCCTCTACCATCCTGTAAAGGAATAGCCTATGAATGGCTTATAAAAATCATTTCAAAATATTTGAGTCGTTATTTGTAATGTGAAAGATGTGTATGATTCCAGGATGAGCCATGTAAAATGTCTCATTCTTTGTGGTAGGAAGGGACCAGGGAGTGGGCGCTGATCATCAAGTCGGCCCCATATGTAATGTGCAGCAGCTTACGCCAGAGGACACCGTGAAGGGATGAGCCACCATTCCTTTGGTCTCCTCAGGCTCCCTGGCAGCCGTTTCACCTGCCTCCTTTGTCAGTAATGGCCTGGGTTCTTTTTATAGTGTTGGTCTGGTGAAGATTACTCAGTGAAATTAGTGCCCACTCAGACTCGCAGGTCCTGTAAAAGGACTGGGAAATCTTTTTTGTATCCCTATTGTGTATCTGTGAAAGGCCACTGGAAGAATAGTTATAAGGCTTTGAGCATAATATTAAAAACAAATAAAGTAATTAAATTTAATATACCACCATAGGTATCACCTTTTACCCCTTAGATCAGAGATATTGAAGTAGGGGGGTCTATGAACCCAAAGGGAAGCAATGGATCTATTTCAGGGAGTTGGGGAACTTGGATGGGTAAAATTTGCATTCTTATTTTCATTTTCCTCTACATGAATTTAGCATTTCCTCAGTTATTAATTAAATTAGGTAAAAACTTTACTACTTAAACTTAAAACTTAAAAACTACTACTTAAAAACATCCTTTTGAGAAGGGGACCATAGGATTCCCAAGATTGTCAAAGGGATCCCTGGTCCAAAATCCAGATCACTCCATCTCTGCCTCTTCCATATCAGCACTTGCATGAGGAGAGGATTTTCCCCATTAGGCTCCAAATGGTCTTTCAGTCCTTTACTAGTGCCTGAATAAGAATACAATAATTTTCCTAGTAGAGCAATGTTCCTTCAGTCTTTCTCCATTACTTCTTCAGCTTTTTTTAATATTGTGAATATTTTTGGCTTTTTTCATTATCCTTGCTCAGAATTCACCTGTTATGAGTAAATTTATGCATGCATTTATATGCTCACACATATAATAAGATGAAATATGTCACATGTGCGGCCAAATTTCATAATGGTTAGAGAGCCTGTCAGAGTAAAAACAAGATCCAAGTTAGACACAAACTGGTTGTATTTCACTGGACAATTCAATTAACCCTTCATTATCCTAGACTACTCTCTAAGACTTAAAACAGAAGAAAGTGTCCAGCCTTGATTGAAAGATTTTTCCTTCTGGCAACTCTTCACACAAATGAAATCACAGAGTTGGCAAAAAAAAATGCAAAACATAGTAAATAAAATATGTTATCTTGATATTTTAATAGTCTTAATGAAGCCAAGTGGCATCAAAGGACATCTAATGGAGCACATTTATGTAGTTTTTTTTCCAGAGTTTAAAAAAATGTGTGGGGGGGAAAAAGATTTAAAATGATTTATGATTTTATTTCTTTTCTTTTTTTAAATTTTTTTATTAAAACCCTTACCTTCCATTTTAGAATCAATATTGTGTATTGGTTCCAAGGCAGAAGAGCATTAAGGGCTAGGCAATGGGGGTTTAGTGATTTGCCCAGTGTCACACAGCTAGTCTGAGGTCAGATTTGAACCCAAGACCTCCCGTCTCTGGGCGTGCTTCTCAGTCCACTGAGCCACCTAAGCTGCCCCTGATTAATGATTTATATTTGCTTGACCAAGAAAAAATTTGACATTTCTTTTTTTTTAAACTCTTAACTTCTGTGTATTGGCTCCTAGGTGGAAGAGTGGTAAGGGTGGTCAATGGGGGTCAAGCGACTTGCCCAGGGTCACACAGCTGGGAAGTGTCTGAGGCCGTATTTGAACCCAGAACTTCCCGTCTCTATGCCTGACTCTCAATCCACTGAGCTACCCAGCTGCCCAAATTTGACATTTCTAAGAAAATCATTGAGATGGTAGAGGAATGAAACTCAACTTTAGATTGGTGAAAAACATTCAATGAGTTCTAGAGAAGCCAGGAAACTATTCCAGACTATATAGAGGTGTAGATTTGGAAATCAATGCCCTACAAGTAAGAAATTATGGAAATAATTCACTTAGGGGACAGAGCTTAAGAATTAGAGACTGAAGGAGAGATTCCTGGGGGATATAATCAGTGAAGACTAGAAAAAGAGCCAGGACAGGAAGAAATGAAGAAAATCACACTTTATGCCCTAATTAGTGCCTCAGCAATTTGTTTTAAACAATCATGCAATCTAGAAACTGAAATGGGAAAAAAACCCTCATTTGCCATAATGATCAAATTAGAACAAAATGGTTTCCACTGGTCACTGCTGCATGTCATCATGCATAATAGACAAAAAAATCAACATATTTCATGAATACTTACAGAGAATCAGGCAAAGTCTTGGAAGTGAAATATTTGATACAAGACTGAACTGAGTTCAACAGAGTTTCATCAAAATTCATCCCCTGCCGGGGCAGTTGGGTAGCTCAGTGGATTGAGAGCCAGGCCTAGAGACGGGAGGTCCTAGGTTCAAATCTGGCCTCAGACACTTCTCAGCTGTGTGACCCTGGGCAAGTCACTTGACCCCCATTGCCTACCCTTGCCAATCTTCCACCTATAAATCAATACACAAAAAAGTTAAGGGTTTAAAATTAAAAAAAAAATTCATCCCCTGCCAATAAATCTTTCCAAAGTAATCCCCCACACACATATATACACATACTCATTTATAAACTAAGGGCACTGAAGATCATCAATCCTTCAGGTTCTTCCCAGTGATAGAATTCTGAAGACTGAGAAAAGATGAATAAAACATCATCAGCATTTGAAATATTCTTCAGACAGAACTCTCCATCTTCTCAGTAACACTATTCCTTGTGGTCATAGAACCATAGATTTAAAGATGGAAGGTTCTCAGAGGTCATCCAAGGCCAGTCCTCTCATTTTACAAAGGATGGACCAAAGCCCCAAAGAAGCTGTGACTTATACTTACTAAACAAATACATGCACAAAACCCGGATACATATACATATACAAGTACACATTAATATAGATATAAATTCTACACTTATACCTCTACTATACATAGCAGAGGTAAACTTAACCATGATAGGAAAATGCTATCTTTATTTAATCTTTAAGGCACCTCTGACCATATGCTTATCTTTGTTCTTCATATTTAGGCTGTAGATCAAACTTGAGAATTTTATTTTCCAAACATACCCTATGTTTAATTCCTTTTTCTTTACTCCTATAGCTAGGATGGCCACATGAATCTAGGGTCAATTTCCTTTGAGAAGCTTTCCCCATTTGATTGGAAGAGTGTTGGTGACTCTCCATGACAGGGGGGTGGCAGACACTATTTATATCAAAGTGTTCCATCTTCTAGTGCCTTGTTCTATTAGCAAATCCATATGTACTCAGACACAGAATGACCCATATTCTCCAAACTGATATCTAACACCCATACCTCAGGATTGGTTTTGTTTTCACTGCCCATTCTATTACACACACTGGCCCTTTATATGTAATAGAGGTAGCTAGTAGCACAGTGGATAGGGTAGTTAGAGTGGAGTCAAGAAGACCTTTGTTGAGATTCAACATTAGACACTTACTATGTGTGTGATCCTCTGCAAGTCACTTAACCTATGCTTGCCTCGATTTCCTCAAGTGTAAAATTAGAATAATAACAGTACTGCACAAGGTTGTCGTGAGGATCAAATGATAAAATATTTCTAAAGTGCTTAGCACTGTTCCTGGAATGTAGTGGTGCTTTGTAAATGATTAAGCATTTCCCTTCCCACTGGTGAAAGTCAACCTAATTGATTTGCGCTTGTAGATGTCTTCAGTGTCTGGCATTAATAGTGTCTCGAACTAAAAGCTGTAGTCTGCTTGGACTCTTGGTATTTTTCCTTACTTTGCAGTACCTTGAGCAACATTATTTTTAAGAAAATAATAAATGCCTAGTGATAATGGAGATGATGATGATGATGATGATAGTGATGAAGACAGTCACAATCTAAAGAAAATGGAAACTAGGAACATATCACCAGATTTATTTTTAGAGAGGTAAGAGGGTGAGAAAAATGACTAAAACCCAAGAGCAAAATTATATTTTTCATTGGCTGCTAGGGCATTCTTCTCATATTTTAAAAATAATTTGAGTTATTGACTTGGGAAACACAAATATATGTACTTTATTAATTGCTTTATATTTAAACTAAAGCAAAGCTTTAATTCAAGTTGAAGTTCACAGAAGCGTAAGGTATCATACATTCTTTTGGGGCAGGAATGAATGGGAGAAAGAACTAGCAAGTATTCCATGAGTTAGTCTCAGAGATCTATTCTTTTTGAAGAGAGTATTCTTGCTATATAGATGTGAGGCTTATAAGTACTATACTGGCTTTGTGCCTTTTTTTGTTTTCTAATCCTAAATTCTTGTTTGTAAACACGTACATCTATATACCTCGCCATATATGTGTGTACATGTAAACAGAGTACAATATCTACATACATGTACACTTATATGCATATATACACCCAATCTGCGTTCACTCCTATCCATATGTACATGTGCCATTGTCCATCGTGTCCACCTTTGGATTGAAATCAGTGAATGTCAACAAGTCATGCTTACTTTGTGCTAAGTGCTCTGCTAAGTGCCGGGTATACAAAGAGAGGGAGGCATTCTTGGAGTGAATACCCTCATGGATGAGATAGCTGCTCAAATTCATATCTCCATTAGTGCTACAGAATCCTGAAACAACCCAATTCCGTTCATTCAAGCAAGAGAACCAGCTTCACCTGAAGGAGCTAAGAAAGGAAATAAATTATCCATGTAATTTAAGTGAAAATGGAATCTCCCTGAATTGCCTAGATAATTCCCTCACTTCTTAGCTTTGCTTTGCTAATAGAGACCCAGTCACAACATGTCATATTGCTGAACAAAGCATATATAGATGTGATTAATTCCTTCAAGGATCTTTTGATACAGCCTACACATCTATTTCCTTGGCAGGAGCATCTTCTCCACACAGTGCCAAAAGTCCATTTTCAGAATTTGAAAGGAAGAAAGGAAGGAAGAGGGGAGTGGAGGTGAAGTGAGCAAGCACCCTCTATAGTTATGGCTTCTGAAAACAACTTGGGCAACTTGCTGTCCATTGCTGGGTGCCATATCTCAGCAATACTCTATCCAATGTTACCCAAATTCAGAGTACACTCAGCATGCTGTGAGCTTGTGACTAATTTCATGTGACAGAAGCAAAAAGAGTGTACTCTCTTGAATGCCAGCAGATTATTTCCAGTATGTTTGCTACAGAATTTTCTATTAATGACTTGTAATATTTATTCAGCGTGAACAAGGGGGAAAATGCTTTTTTTTGTGAAAGGCAAGGTAAATTGGGTTCATTCCTATGGAATGTCCCATACAATTGACCATTCTTTTGATGGAAAAGCTGTTGAAGAAAATGAATATAATTTCAGAATTTCATACACAATGTGGGGGGGGGAAGGAGGCTTTGTGTGGACAGTGTATCAGTTGAGATATAGAACTGAAAAAGAAAGTGATCCATATTATTTCTTTTTTTCTCACCTGCTAAATACAGAAGATTCCTAAAAAATCTTACTATGGGTTTATAATTTTATCCATTTTTAAGTAATTCTACATATCTTTCTTCTAGGACAGAAATTCTTAACCTGGGGTCCATGACCTTGATTTAATGTCCTTTGTAATCTAATCGATTTTATTTTATGCATTTAGAAACATTATCCTGAGGATGGTCCATAAGGTTCATTAGACTATCAAAGGGGTCTATAAAGATAGATGTTTAAAAACAACTCTTCTAGGATGGTACTTCTCAGATTTTATGAGGTTATGGATTCCTTTAGTCCTGCTTTCACTTACCAAAACTGCAAACTCAGTTAAGTATTAGTGCAGGATTCGGATCTGATGAAGTAGAGATACAATAATAGTGACATTTGTAAATAATAGGGTGCACAAAAAGCTTAAATGTTTGTAAAACAGTTTGTTACATATAATTACATACATGATCTCATTAACATATGATGATATTTAATTATAAAGTCAGATTGGCTAACTAGTGAATATTTATAAATATTTTCCTGTCCAAAAGTATAATACTTAAAAATATCTGAACTTAATAGAGCATATCTTGTACTTCATTATTCCAAATGATAAAAATACCATAATTATAAGAAAATGGACACATGCATTTTAATAGTTAAGCCCCTGCTTAATATTAATATAGGAAATATTTTTTTTTGGACCAGATATTGCATAAACAGGCTATACATAGTTTTGTTTTTGTCATAAAGTTTGTTCATATATGTTATGTGCTGTTGGTCCCTATATAATCCAAAAAAAATTCATCCAGCCTGTGATAAGACATTTCCTTTCAGCTTTAGTCCGAGAAGCTTGACCAAGATATAATTCTGATCTTTGTAAAACTACATTTTCAAAATTACCTTTAAGGTAATTATGTATTACAGATTACGGATTTCTGTAATGATCCCATATGCCATGCACCTGTCAGCACACCACACATATCTTCTGGGTGTGTGGTGTATGGCAGATGGGAAAGGAAGGCTCAGGGCTGAGAGACTCTATGATAGGGGCTGGAGGGTCTCTGAAGCAGAAAGACAGTGCTTACTTAGCCCAGGTGCTCTTGTATTCTCTTGCGTGTATGGAAGTACTGCTAAGTAGCCTTGCTGAAGCCACAAAATATGTATTACTTTTCAACAATTATTTTTGACCAGACTAAAGAGTGTTTAAATTAAAATAGTAAATCATTCCTTTTTACCCAATCAGGATTTTTAGAAAAATTGGTGTTAGAGTCATTTGTCGATGATGAGAGCTTTCAGTATTGCTTCTTGCAGACAACTCATATTTGCTTGTATTCCTAGGTGTGCTTGTGCAGAGAATTGTGTAGTCTTTAGTATAGGCATTGTTAGATTTCATTTCATTCCCAATAATCTAGGATTAGAAGGGACTGCTGCTGGAAGCTCTCTGAATAAAGCCTTATCAGTTCAAAGTAAAGTTGTCAGGCCCAGGAATCCATGATCTGAGCTCCCTTGAGTTGAGATTTCAGAAAAAAAAGTTGATTTGCAGGAATGTTGCTACCAAGATCAGTGTTAGGTGTTTTTCACTGTAGAAAGAAGAGGCAATCTTATTGCTTTCCATTTCCTCTACCCTTATGCACTTACTTCAATAGAAATTTTATCATCAAAAAAATTTCCATAATTTTCCCAATGCCTCCTTATCTGCCTTGTGAAGCAAAAACCAATTAAAATGTTGACCATATCTTTTTATATGTGCCTCATGCCATACATGTAGTCTACCATTTCTCCGCAGAAAGGTGGAAGATGAGCTTTGTCATTAGTCCTACATAAGATAGATGGCTGGGTGAGTTGATGCTTTCATATCTCATTGATTCCAATGACCCCGGACTATTTATTATAAGATATTAGTAAATTTGTAGTAGTTAGCTACCAAGGCAGAAGGAATGTGTGATTTAGTTCAAGGTGTCTCTCATGAAGATTATTTTCTATTTTGGAATAGTGTCATTATCGGTACTATTTTGATCTACACTATTAATTTTATTATGACTCAATAATATTATTGTAGCTCTGTTTAATTTGCTTCATGCCACTTCATACAAGGCATCTTGACGTTTTACAAATTCTTCATATTTACATTTCTTATGGCACAATAATATTTTATTCTCTACCATAATTTGTTTATGCATTGATTAGGATCATAAATTGAGAGCTGGAGGATACTTAAGAGGTCACTGAATCCAAATGACCATATTTTACAGGTGAGAAATATGAAACCTAGAGAGATTAAATGATTTGTCCAGGGTCAAATAGCTTGTACCGAACTCAGATAGTATTTGATCAGTGGTCTACTTTGCTCTAAATCCAGCATTCTACTATACAATTTTGTTGTCTAGTCATTTCAGTTGTGTCTGATTTTTCATGACACCATCTTAGGTTTTCTTAGCAAAGGTTTTAGGGTGGTTTGTCATTTCTTTCTCCAACACATTTTATAGATGAGGAAACCGAGGCACATGATTTTTAAGTAACATGTCCAGGTCACAGAACTAGTAAATGTCTGAAGTCAGACTTGAACTCGGGAAGATGAGTTTTCTTGACTCTAGACTCAATTCTTCATCCACTGCACTACTTAGCTGCCCCCTACTATATGGTATTACTTGAACATTACCCAAATGATGAATTTCTCCTTTTTATTCATGTTCTTTGCTACTGCAGAAGTTCTGCTGTAAATATTTTTGTGGATCTGGAATTGTCTTCTCTCTTTGACCTCCTTTGTATATGTGCCTAGTGGTGGTCTTTCTGTGTCAAACAATATGCAGTTTGTTGACTTTTCCAGTATTATTCAAAGTTATTTTTCAGAAGTTAGACTAATTCACCGTCCTTAGCTGTATTATTTTTCAAGATCCAAAAGACATCGACTCTTACATTTCAGTCAGCACCTTTGTTTCATTCCCACTAAGGAACTACTCTGAGCTGGAGCTAGGAAAATTGGCTATAAATAGACTAAATGTGTTAGGTTAATAAGACTGAAATATGTACATGGCAAGTGAGAGGTGGAAAATGCACTTTGTTCAAGTGATTTGAACAAAACAGACTATGAAATGTTCAATTTGGGGATAGCTTGTATTTCTAGTAGGTGATTAATCCCCATTTCTTTCCCCTTTCTTCCTCCTTTGTTCTCTAGGTTGCTACATAACAATACCAATAACTACGAAAAATACTTAGTGTTTATTTTATGACCATTATTTTATGGTTTTGGCAATGTACCAAGATAATCAGCCTCCACTCATTCTTGGGCTAGGTTGCCAAGGGAGGTTTGAGAACCTCCGTTAAGGATCTTAAACAATTATTCAAATTTGCTTGAAATGGTTTAAGTACAATCTTTCTAGAAAACAGTTGGCTGGGCAAGGGGATTCGTCAATTTTTCATTTGTCTCAATGACCTATACCTATCATTAGGAGCAATTATCAATACTATTAAATATTAGAAAATTAGTAGCAATTAGATACTGAGGTGGAAAGAGTGTATCTGTGTGTGCACATGTCTTTGTATCAATCTATGAGTAAATATTACCTTAAACTAATGGATCTGTATATTTAACTTAAGGCTTTAAGGAAGATTGCTTTCCATTTTCCCTCTCTAGTGCTGTCATTCCTATTTTAATGATCAAATTTTGAACAAAAGTTATAGCTCTTAAACTTCTTTATTTTGCAGATTAATAGACTTTTCAGGGATGGACCAATTCTTATTCTCAATTACAAAATATGTGCTATATGCATTTTAACTTGTTGAGGACCGTGCTAATTGTTTCCAATAGCCAAAGGTCAGCAATCTCTGAGGGTTTTGATCATGCTCACTAGGTGGCTCACTAGTGAATAAAATACTCAGCGTGGAGTGAGGAAGTGTCTGAATTAAAATCTTTCCTAGTCACTTAGCCTCTCAGCCTTAGTTTCCTCATCTGTAAAACAGGAATAATTATAGCTCCAGCCTTCCTGTTAGGTTCAACCTTAATACTTAATTATTAACTAATCTTCCTCACAACATACCTCACAGAGTTGTGAGGATTAAGTGAGAAAAGTGTGCAAAGTGATTCACAAATCCCTAAATCTCTCAAAAAATCCTAGTTATTATTACTATTATCTTTTATATAATAATATGTATTATATCATTCACATATGATAAAAGATATAACAATTAATGTATCTATTTTATGGTGCTTTGTTTTAAGATTAGATGTGAAGTTATTTAGTCCTACTGAAACCACTGCCAGATCCTTTTGGATGGAGACAATCTTAAAGGATCCTAAGATCCATCACAGGATGAGGTGCCAGTGTGCCGCTGGAGCACAGTTGACTCAAAATGGAATGTCACTGAAATGCCCAGGGCTCTTTTTTATTTACCATTTATCTCTAGACTTTCAGATATGTTGAGTAAAGCAGCTCTGATGACATTGGTAGGAGCAGAGGTCCCAGAAGGCAGTGCTACTAAAGATGGTAAAAACATTAGTTCATCATAATTTTTGGTTCTGGAGGTTGTTAGCAGAAATACTGCTTACTTACTGAGCAAGGTCCACTGATGAAATGCACTTTTCAAGCCACATGCAAGAAATTAGAAAAATTCAAATGGCTACATTAGTTTTATGTATGCAAAAGCTTTCAAATTTAATGGAATCAAACTATCCATTTTACATCTCATAAGGAGAAGAGAAGTCTCACCATATAGATTCTCTCTCTCTCTTCCCTCTATCATAACATCGGTCCCTGGCTCTCTTTATCATTACATGCTCTATCTCTTACTTATTCATAAATTCTTCTCCTATCCACAAATCTATAGGCAGTATGTTCCCTGTTTTTCTAAATTGCTTGTGATATCTCCGTGTATGTCTAAATCATATATCCATCATAGTAAATGGTATGTGATATTGGTCTACTTCTGGTTTTGCCAGGTAGCTTTCCAGTTTTCAGGACAATTTTTATCAAATAGTGAATTCTTATTCCCAAAACTTGGATCTTTACTTTTGTCAAACAAAAACATTTTGTTATAAATATTGTAAGCTTTTAAACTAAGTTTAAATTTTCATATATTAATAATCTCCTCTTCCCTTTATTGCTTCTAAATAGTTTGCAACTCCTTTTTTAGGTGAAAACATGCACGTGTGAGCCAGTATTACTATTGTGGTGTTATCTTTTCAGTATATCTAAGAAAGAGTTATTAATTTTTCTTCTTTGGCAATGTTTTATTTTTTCCTAATTAGGTGGAAAAACAATTTTTGGCATTCATTTTCTAACATTTTGAGTTTCAAATTCTCTTTCCTCTCCCTCTCCACCCCAACCCTAAGACAGTAAGCAGGATAATATTTGTTATGCATGTGCTATCATACAAAGCATATTTCTGTATTCATCATTTTGTGGAATAAGACCCTTTGAAAAACCTCATGAAATACGACATTTTGATCGGCATTCATACTCCATCAGTTATTTCTCTGGAGTTGGATAACATTTTTCATCATAGGTTCTTTAGGGATTGTCTTGGATCTATGTACGATACGGCTAAGACATTCATAGTTGCATACAAAGTTCTGGTTCCGTTGACTTCATCCTGTATCAATTCGTGCAAGCTGAAAAGAGTTGCTAATTTTATAACAAGATATTCCTGCTCTTCTGAGACTGAAGTAGGTATCATAGATAACCTGGTTCTGCTGATTGATTGGAATGGAAATAGTTGTGAGATTTACTTATCTGATGGCACTTTACAAGGAGAGTAATACTACTGATTCAGTCCTTTCTCTGACTACATATACACTACTGGTCTCTTTTGGTGGAACATCTTTTTCCGCTCAGTCCCTAAATTTGAATAGTGTGGAAGGTCTGTTCATGGTCCTTTGTCCTTTCTCTTGTATGTATACACTACCACATGTACAATAGCTTTCTAGGTCTTGCAATTTTTGCTCTAGTCCTTCAATTTAATGAATAGGATGTTTCTACCTGAATGTTCTGCTTTATCACCTCAAGTTCTGTATGACCAAAATCCTATTCATTATCTTCCTTCCAGAACAACTGGAATTTCAAAAGTTTTGTCTAGAAAACTTGGAGTCCTTTTGTTGTTCTGAGAGTTCCCCAGTGAGGGAAATCCCATTACCTTTTCTGTCACTTAGAATTTTTGAAAAGTGCCTAGAAGTTAAATGACTTGCTCAGGATCACATAGCCAACATCTATTAGAGGTAGAATTTGAACTCAAGGCTTCCAGCCTTCAAAACCAAGTGTTAATACATTACTCAACATCCCCTCTCAACAATATCCAATTTAATACTAAAGTTTACTAATTCTTCCAATAAAATCTGTTGGATCTTTATTTTCTTTTTCATTCTTATTGCCACTACATTAGTGCAGGGACTCATCTCTTCCTGTCCTAATTCCAACTGCTCCCTGACTGGTTCCCTTGTCCTTGCTCTCTTTCCCTTTGAATCATTATGTACATCAAAGTCTGTATAATCTTCCTGAGTCACCACTTTTATTTTGTCACACTCTTGGCCAACATGAATAAATGAATCATTATATGATTCTATGTAGAAGGCACCGTGCTGAATGCCATAGATTGGGAAGGATCACAGAATCTTATCAAAACTGGAAATGACCTCAAAGGTCATCTAATTCAACTTGTATTTGAACAGGAATCCTCTCACCCTAACTAGTGGTTACCCATCCTCTTCTTTAATGGTTCTAGTGGAAGGAATACAACCATTTCCCTTATAGACCAATTTATCTTTTGATAGCTTGTTTTCTTCCTTTTTTAAACCCCTACCTTTTATTTCAGAATCGATACTAAGTATTGGGTACCAAGGCAGAAGAGTGGAAGGACCCAGGCCATTGAGGTTAAGTGACTTGCCCACAGCTAGGGAGTGTCTGAGGTCATATTTGAACCCAGGACCTCTTCTCTTCAGGCCTGGCACTCTATCCACTGAGTTTGTTTTCTTTTACATTGACTCCAAATCTGTACTTGTCATTGTGTACCCCATTGCATATTGCCCAATGTTGGATGCATAGTAGGTACTCACTAAATACTTGTTTGATTAAATCATAGAAATTCAAAATTGAGAAGACCATATGGGTAAGCTCGTCCAACCATGTTATTTCACAGATAAGGAAACTGAAGTTTAGAGAGTTTGTGATTTATGGAAATCATAGTTAATTATTGGAAGAGTTACTAAAATGTAGGTCTTCTGATAGTCATCCTAAGGATCAAGCATAATGCTATGTTCTTATCTCTCAAAAAACTACAAATAATAGATAGATGTAGAAAAAATACAAAGGTAGAACCAATAATTACAAATTTAAATATTTGAAAATCTCTTGAGAGTTTATTGTAGAATTTTTAGAAAATGTATTATCTCTCCTTATCTTGTGTATTAGAGTGATCTAGTTCAAAGGAGCGAGAATTGAGGTATTAGGCCAAATAACTTTTACAAGGTCAAGAACAGGGTTCGAAGCTGGGGTTTCAGATCTTGAGTGTTGACTTCAAAGATTTGCAAACTTTCTCTGGTAGACAAATTATACTGAATAAAGCCAAATGCCCTGCATATTTTTAGGTAGCATATCTTTTGCCAGGCAGCTAGGTGGTATAGTGAATAGAGCCCTGGGCCCAAAGTTAGAAAATCCCAAGTTGAAATTTGGTCTCAGAAACTTACTAGCTACATGACCCTGGGTAAGTCTCTTAACCCTGTCTGCCTTCATTCTTCCTCTGTAAAATGAGCTGGAGAAGGAAATGGCAAACCACTCCAACATCTTTGCCAAAAAAATAATCCAAACAAGATCATGAAGAGTCAGACAAGACTGAAATGACTGAACAACAACAAATTTATTCCTGAAGTTGAGACATGTTTATCTCATGATATCAAAAGTTATATGCTATTTTGTACCATTATGGACATTTTGTGATGTATTGAAAATGTCTTTCAGTAAGGAATTATACTTGTGATTTTAGATACAGAGATACAGAAATAGTGTCTGAATGGAGTCTAAATGTTTCTTAGGAAAAAATGAGTATTATGGATTCCTTCTTTATCTTTACATTCTCCTGATTAAAAATCATTAGGAGGCGGCAGCTGGGTAGCTCAGTAGATTGAGAGTCAGACCTAGAGACGGGAGGTCCTAGTTTCAAATCTGGTCTCAGACACTTCCCAGCTGTGTCACCCTGGGCAAGTCACTTGACCCCCATTGCCCACCCTTACCACTCTTCTGCCTTGGACCTGTGAGATTCTCTAACTGAATTTCTTTGGAGCTTGTATACATGGACACCATATTTTCGCTCACCAGATCTGTTGTCTCTAAGAAGTGCTTAGTGAAATTAGTTCTTTTAGGCTCGATAAGCATAGTTACTGGTCCTAATACAGGCACCCTTTCCACATTGCAACTTTGCCCATTGTGATTTTGATATATCACAGGTAGGCATAAGAAATTAAATGGGAATTTTGGGAGAATCTTGTGGAAGCCTCAGATGACATACAAAGGCCAGCAGATGACTCGGAAAAACATTTAAAAATCTCAGAAATGCATAAACTATATGTGTATCATTATATAATAACATATTTTATCTTTTAATAACATAAATATACATGATTTCTCTTACTGTAAACACCCCATGAAGAAAAATAAAACTAATACTTCCTCTTGTGAGAGAACCAACAAAGGGATCCAGATCACAGGGGCACCATGCCCCTAACAGCATGGTGATATGGAAAGGATATCTGCACTGGAAAGTATTTTGTGTGGAACTGAAACCAGGAAAGGGCAAGGTGGGTAGTCCCCACCAGTTGTAATACATAAGCTATTCAAGAGAGAGAATTTTTTAAAAATTGTAAATGCTCCCATTCCTATCCCAGAAAATTTTACTCTCCATGACACACAAGATATTTAGTTTGGATTAAGTTAAGTTATGTATTTTTAAAAGAGGGTTTGAAGCCTGTGGTGGACAGTAACTCACCAAGACTACAATTTTCAGACCTCTCCAGGGGCACTCAAATGCCCTGTGTCAAGTGAAATTTCATGGCTTTCAGGCTATACAGATTCATATTTTTTTGAAATGATTAAAATTGCTCACAAAATCGCTCTCATAGAAAATGATCTTTGGTTACCATTAAAACAGATCTTAGAGGGGACAGCTGGGTGGCCCAGTGGATTGAGAGTCAGGCCCAGAGATGGAAGGTCCTGGGTTCAAATGTGACCTCAGAGATTTCCTAGCTATGTGACCCTGGACAAGTCACTTAACCTCCATTGCCTAGCCCTTACCGCTCTTATGCCTTGGAACGAATACACAGTATTGATTCTAAGATGGAAGTAAAGGGTTTAAAAAAACACCTTAGAAACTTGCCAAACCTCTCTGTGTCAGCTCTATAAACTAAAAAAATCAAACAGCACCTCAGTTGACACTTCTGAGAGATTACCCTGTGAAGGTTTTATTTTTCCTTTATCTGACAACTTACATGTTTTTCTTTCTTGGAACTATGTGTTTGGGAAGCAGTGATGCAAGAGATAAACTGATATAATAAATGGTTACTTTGGAAATGATTATTCTTAATAGAAGACTTTTGTCAGAAAAAGGTTAGAATGATCTTGTTTCTAAACAAAAAAAAAGGATCAGACAACGAGTACATGTCACTCATTTAGTAAATGATCCATTAAGTTAAGCATTTTACAGCAAGAAACTTACTAAAGTTGTTTTCCCCTATTATTCCCCCATTATTGTCTATCTACTGGAGAAGAGGGAAGGCTAGAGTGGTAACAAAGACAACTGGATTCTAGCCTCTGGTTTAACCACGTACCACGTGACTTGTCATCTCTATGCTTCAGTTTCTCTAGCTAGAAGAAATAAAATATTACATTATAAAACTTCTTAAATTTGAACAATTAATCCAGAGTTTATGAGAATTAAAACAAAGATTGACTGCTTATTTTATGTGATCTATGCAGAAACATTTTTTGGAATAGATGAATGGTAATGGTGCAAACCAGCTTATAAAAACTTGAGAAGCAACCGTAGAAATAATGCAAATGTGATATTAATAGAAAATAGGGCTCAAAGGATTTATAACTGAAGGGAATTTAGAGATATTTTGCCTAGCCACTTCACTGTAGAGACGAAGAACCGAGACTTGCTCAAGGCCACAAATATAATAAGCAGAAGAACTCGGAGTCAAATTCAGGTCATGTTAATTAAATCTATTTAGTGCTCAAGTTAAAGAGAGAGAGACAGAGAGAGTATGTTTTGTTCATGCAAAGTTGTTTGCATATTGTCTCTCTTTTGTGAATTCTGAGTATAGGGTCTAGTTTGTTATCAGTCTGTCTACCTGTCTACCTATCTATCTGTGTATCTATCTATGTATCTATATATCTATCTCTGTACCTGCGTATCTATCTGTCTGCCTGTCTTTATCTGCTCTTATCTCTCTCTCTCTGCTTGTCTGTCTGTCTGTCTATCTATCTATCTGTCTGTCTATCTGTCTGTCTGTCTATCTATCTATCTATCTATCTATCTATCTATCTATCTATCTATCTATCCATCCCCNTCTATCTATCTATCTATCTATCTATCTATCTATCTATCTATCTATCTATCTATCTATCTATCGGTCTTTCCATCACCAGTACTTTGTACAGCATTTGGCACCTATTAGGTGTTTTAATGCTTGATTGACTTGTTGACTTGCTCTAGTAACTACACCAAATAGAGCACTTAAAGAGCTAGTGCTTATGAGTTGATTAAAAATAATTTGAATCATCCGGGTTACACTTCTGCTAGGTAACACTTCCATCCCAACTTTGTTACTGTGTAGAACTGAGAGCCTGAATACTTCATTTCTTTAAAAGCATTCTCTAATAGAGCATCCTCTTTCTCTGACCTTTGAGTAGGTTTTCTCTAATGCCCTATCCTCAGCTCTTTTCTTTTCTCTCAGTAAACTCTCTCCCTTGATGATGATCTGGCCCCAAGAGTTCAATTAAAACCATTGTTCAGATTACTCCCAAATCTATCTATTCAGCCTTAATCACTCCCCTGAACTCCAGTTGAAAATCTCCTCGTTGAAGTTTTGCTCCTGTGGCACCTCAAACGGAACGTGTCCAAAACACATATTGCTTCAGTTCCAGTCTTGCAGGAGACCCTTTCTCAAACATGAAGAACCTATAGTTTTGGCTTGGAGCTGGAGATGTCCTCCCTTCCATTGCCTGGCAGGTAGAAGACTGAGAAAGTGGAGGGGTGTGGGGTGTGGGGTGTGTGTGTGTGTGTGTGTGTGTGTGTATGTATGTGTATGGCTAGTTCCCAATCCCATGGTGGATGATGCACACTTGACATCTCAAATTGTAGCTATGATTTTTTTTATTTAAATGTTCCTTTTCATCACAAACTTAAGAGTCAGTAGCAAACAAACATTTTAACTTAGAAATAACATGAAATGATTGCATAAGAAACTGCGAGCTTTTGTTAACATTGTTTTATAATGAAGCGTATTAACAGAATTGCTCTTTTGTCTCCCTTTTGCACGTTCCTGTTTTCTTCTGTTCATTACTTTGCTTTGTTTTTTAACATTTATTAATATTTATTTTTTAGAAAAGTTAACATGGTTACATAATTCATGCTCTTACTTTCTCCTTCACCCCCCCCCCCCGAATTCCCCCGCCATGGCTGATGGGTATTTTTACTGGTTTTAACATGTGTCATTGATCAAGACCTATTTCCAAATCATTGATAGTTGCATTGGTGTGGTAGTTTCGAGTCTACATCCCCAATCATGTCCGCCTCAACCCATGTGTTCAAGCAGTTGTTTTTCTTCTGTTTCCACTCCTGTAGTTCTTCCTCTGAATGTGGATAGCGTTCTTTTCCATAAGTCTCTCAGAATTGTCCTGGGTCATTGCATTGCTGCTAGTACAGAAGTCCATTACATTCTATTTTACCACAGTGTATTGGTCTCTGTGTACAATGTTCTTCTGGCTCTGCATCAATTCCTGGAGGTCTTTCCAGTTCACATGGAATTCCTCCAGTTTATTATTCCTTTGAGCACAATAGTATTCCATCACCAGCATATGCCACAATTTGTTCATTAAAAATGTTTGATATTTTTTTTGTATTTATATCACTACTTATTAAACTCTCATCTCTACCCCAAACATCATTCTTCTGCCACAGAAGTGTAATCCGTTGTAACTACTTGGAAAACAAATTAGCCAGTGGCCGCATCTGAGATCTGTAACTTAGTTTGCACTTCTACTTGCCAAAAGAAACATATGGCAAGTTTGGGCTTGGGATACCAGTAGTATGAGGATTCGGGTTCTTTGACAGGTCTGTAATCTAACTGGTTTGAATACTCCCTCCATCAATCTGTATTATGACCTGTTCATATCTTTTCATTACCTACACAGAGCATTTAGCTAATCTGTGGGAAGCGTTCTTCTTCCAGAGTAATGGTCAAGGTATCTATTTGACATCCCCCTTACGCCAAACATGATCATCTCACCTTCTTTTCAGCCATGAGAATATCTTTTATCTTATTTCTTATATGGAATTTCCACCAGAGTGGAAAAGTGATTTGTCTAAACCCAAAGATTAATTATATCTCACCCTCTTTTCAGTAACTTTTGGCAAAGTTCCTTTTTGGATAAAACTTAAGACATAATGGTATAATGGAAATAGTATTGAACCTGGGAGTAAGGAACTGAATTCAAATGCTGCTTCTGACATGTACTATGCCATTTCCAAGTTTTATTGATGCTTTCCCCACAACATTCCTCACATCTATTGCTGTTTCTCTATTTACCTAAGATTTGCTAATGTTTGAAGATGTGGGTTCAGTTTCTATCCCTGACATTTATTAGCAAAATTATTTCCCCTCTCTAAGCCTCAATTTCCTCACCTGTAAAATAAGATAACAATACTTGTATCTCATTTTAAGTCTTGACTATGGTTTCAGGTATGGCATTCCATTTGGCAGACAAGTCAAATTGTCTGTTGATAGATGTTAAAGTAACTTTTATTATTCATCCTATTCTTAAAGTGGACAAGAACCCATGGGCCAATCTGAATTAAGTTATTGAAATACACTGCCACAGAGGTGAATGTATTGATTTACATAGAGAGTATTGCATATTCTCCAAGGAATTTAAAACTTCTACTAAAACAAAACCCAACAAAAATGAATCAATAGTGAGCAGGTAAAATACTATGCTAAATGTAAATGATTTTTTGAACTAATTCATTTAAGGTGTTCTTGAGATTCTCCCTGTAGCACATACTTGCTTTTAAAAATGTGCTGACAAGTATTTAAAGGCAGTACAGGAATCTGACAGAAGTCCCCCTAGGCAATATGGGCAAGTAGAAAATTATGCTGATGGTGGAAAATAATCCACTTTCTTAAAAAGGAAGGCCAGCTACACATATTTTTTTAAACAACTGAAAATATTTGGATGAGTAAGGAGGTCATTTTGTTCTTGAGTTTGTATTTTTCCTTTTTTCTCTGAAAAATTTAAGGGAAAGGGATAAAAACAATCTTTCCATGATAATTTAGTGAAGAAGATAAACTATTTAATCATCCTCATCCTCTTTATCTCTCCTCTGTCTCTCCTCACCCATACTTACACACACTATCATCTCATGATATATTTAGTATTATATAATGTTTAAATCTCTCACAATACTACATTAAATTTCCATTTTTAGACATATTTACCTATAGTAATCAAAATCAGTCACTGACTCACCAGTTATTTATGTTTTCATTCTACATAATAGATATCTGTTACATAAAGTGTGGTAACCTGTACCAATCAAATGATGTGTTTGCTTGATCTGGCTTCAGTCATTATAAATGAAATTCATGGTATGTAAAAATTAAATTAGGCTCTCTATATTACTTAGCAATTCTCGTCTCATTTCCCAGTGACTGTTCCAAAGTCTATTCTCTTCCTATCAACAATCTTCCTCCCATTCTCCCACATCGACATTTAGAACAGATGATTCAGTCTGTTGCTTCACTGAAAAGATGGAGGTCATCTGCTGTGAACCCCCCTTGGCTTTCCTGCCTCCATTCCTCAGAATTTCTAAAATCTCATTACCCCATCTTTCTTCTTCCTACAGTATAAGAGATAGCCTTACTTACTCTTTACCAAAGCTAATCTTTTCCTTTGCCCTCGATCCTACTAGCCAATCTTGTTCCAACTCCTTTTCTCTAATTTAACGGGTAACCTGGAAGTCCTCTTACCATAGAAATGCATATGGATTAACCAGCCCACAGTGACAGGAAGTAGAAACCATAGAGACAGGAAGTAGAAACCTAGAGAAAGGAAGGAGGAACCATAGAGACAGGAAGTGAGATAGAGAAAGCGTATAAATGGGCCAGCTTCAGTTGGTTGGTTGGGGGAGAAAATCTGGAACTGAGAATGAAAAAAAATCTAAATTTAAAAAGATTCCAAGGAAATAGTCAATCAAAATAACTAATTATGATGTTTGCTTCTGAGATTTCTAGTATTAGTCTTTTTTTTTTTTTAAACCCTTGTACTTAGGTGTATTGTCTCATAGGTGGAAGATTGGTAAGGGTGGGCAATGGGGGTCAAGTGACTTGCCCAGGGTCACACAGCTGGGAAGTGGCTGAGGCCGGGTTTGAACCTAGGACCTCCTGTCTCTAGGCCTGACTCTCACTCCACTGAGCTACCCAGCTGCCCCACTAGTATTAGTCTTTTGAAGTAGCTCGTGAGCATCATTAATACATTTTCAGTATCTCTTTTGGAATTCACATATATTAGAAATGTACTCTGCTTATATTTAGTTGTTTTTTATTGCTTTTTAATTCAGATGTCATTAACACTCTAACTTTATAATAATTTTTATAAGGCACTTGAGCTCTCAAGAAATATTTGTTTATAAAAGTTGCTTTTAATGCTGAGAGTTTTAAAATTATTTTAATTGTTAGAATAAGGGTCTTTTATAGTCCCATAGTAGATTTCACTATTCTGGGTATTCAAAGTTCTTTTTTAGCAAGGGTACTACAATCATCTACTTGTCACAGGGGCATAGCCTCTTGGGTGTCGGTTGGTTAAGACAGTACTATTATACTAGCAACTACATGTATAATTACATTTACAACTCTAATTCTGTTGCTATTTGGGTAGATGGAGTGTCATTTATTACATTATAGTTTAACCTGGGGGAAATCCTAGTTTGCTTTGATTATTTTTTTTTGGTTGCATAATCTTTAAAGACATTAAACAGTACCCATAGTACTCATACTAAATTATTTACTTTTTGCAGCTAGAACCCAATTAGTGTAAATAATGAATCCCCTGAAGTGGGTGAATGTATTTAAATTAGCACTATTCAAAATTATAATTATGTAAAACATGGTAATTGGTTCCAGCCCAATAGAAATATGGGTCTGAATTCAAGTAATCAGACTATGTGAGGGGGTTCATTATTTGCACTTATTGGAATCTAGCTATAATTATGTCTATATTACCATCTTCAAAATTGTGCTGTTTTTCAATAGGTTTTAGATATTTGACAGTAATGGGCTTTTAGGTGAAATTTCTTGTCCAAGGAAAACTGCTTTTAAACAGCTTCACTACAATTTTTTACATCAATGATTTCTACCATGGTTGCTGGTACCTACAAAGATTGGTCAGTTTAAAAACCTTTTTAATCCTTGCCTGTTTATTTATTCATACGAATGTGGTTATGGACTGAACCTTCCATTTCACTGGTATAGAAAACTCTCAGAAGACCAAAAGCAACTACCACCAAAGGTCAGCACTTTTTTCTAGTCCACTTATGGGCTTAAAGAGTTTCCTAGAACACTAAAAGGTCAAATAACTTGCCCAGTCTCATACAGATAATATATATTTGAGGTAGGGCTTGAACCAATTTTTCTTAGCTTTCTGCTACATGTTGGCTTTCTCAATGCTATAATCTTTAACTGTTTACTGATCCTCAATTTAATCATTCTCTTTCAAAATAGTAAAAAAAAATTAAGCTGACTCACTTTACATATACTCCCCTTGTCTGACTCAATCAGTTTCTCTGATGTGTAGCAGTTAATTTGTTTGTAAATGGTAAATGCCCATACTATTTGTCATACTCTTTGAACACAACTCTCAACTCTTATTCCAATTAATTGGCTGCTCTAATTCTAAAAATAAGTAGAATAAGGTGTTAGCTTGATGAAACGACTTTGATAATTGGTCATGGGAACAGTAGTTACTTTTATTTTTTTATACAGTTCTTTTCTCTCGGTCTAGACCCAGAAGAAATCTAGATTTCACAATATCCATCTGATTTGTTTTGGAAACTGAAAGACTAAGATATGTAAGTCCTCATACTGCAATTAAAAAACCATAGCGCTGTATGCTTCACTTTGTTTTCATTCTCCTCTTGACCCTTAAATATGGATATCCTCTAAGATACTGTCCTAAGCCTTTTTTCCTCAGCATTCTTACTCTTAGTGTTTGCATCCAGTCCTATGGATTTCATTTATTACTTGACTATGAATGACTCTAAATATCACACATTTAATTCTGGAAGGGACCTTCCAGGCAATTTAGTCCAATTCTCTCTTTTTATAATAAAGAAAATTAAGCCCAGGAGGTTAATGACTTTTCCTAGGACTTCTAGATAGTAGGAAGTGACAAAGTTGGGATTTTAACTCATTTGATTCTCAGAATCCATTGAGCTTTCTTCTTTCTATACTTTGTTCTATACTATATTATACTTCTTTCTTCTAAAATTAAAAATGTGTGTGTGTGTGTGTGTGTGTGTGTGTGTGTTCTTCTCAGATATCTAGAGCTACATCTGTACTTGGACTGACTTCTGGCACCTCAGCATGCCCCAAATATCTCATCTTATTCCCTCCCAAATCCCCCTCCACCTAAAATCTTTATATCAGTTAATGACACCACTGTCCCAGTCACTAAGTTCAGTCATTTTTGTCTCTTACTCCTTTCTCCCTCCCTATTAAATCATTTTTTTTCAAGTCATCTAGGTCAATCTCTGAAATATACCACATTCATTCTCTCCTTTCCACTCTGATTACAATCCATCCTCTGTATAAGTAATCTTCTTAAGGTTCTATTTTATTACATCATTTCTCTACTTAAAACCTGTTAATGTTACCTATTGCCTATTGAAAGATGTATATACTTTGGCCTTCAAGATGTTGAAGTAAGTTTCACTCTCCTTTTCTAATATTAGACTGTCCTACCATCTTTCACTTGCTGAATGGTCCAACCAAACTCAGTACCTTTATATCATGCTCTATTCTTGCTCTCCATTTCTGAATTTATTGACATCACTTTCTTTTTTAAAATGTTTTAATTGAATTTTAGGTTTTTTTTTCAATCACATGTAGAAATCATTTTTGACAATTGTTTTTGGACATTTTGTGATCTTGATTCTCTCCCTCCCTCTCTTCCTCCCCTCCCCAAGGTGGTGATAAATAATCTGATTTAGGTTATATCAGTGTTTTCATGCAATATATATTATCATATTCTTCATGTTGTGACTGAAGACACATATAATATATACAATAAAAAAACCCTCATGATCTCTACCTTTTTTTGAGGTCTAACTCATGTTCTTCTTTCTTCAGGAAGCCTTCCTTGATTACCCTAGATAAAATTGATTTCTCCCTCTTTTTATGTTAAAAAAACAAACAAAACCTCATACTTTCTGTCTTAGAATTAATGCTAAATATCAGTTCCAAGGCAGAAGAGTGGCAAAGAGTTAGGCAATAGGGATTAAGAGACTTGCTCAGGGTCTCACAATTAGGAAGAGTCTGAGGACAGATTTGAACCCAGATACTCCCTTCTCTAGGGAGGCACTCTATCATCTGAACTGTCTTGCTGCCCTTCTTTACAGTTTTTATAGCGATTTGTCTGAGTCGATCCTTTTCTTTAACTTGTTCTCCCTTATATCATGTTATTTGTACACTTATCTCCACTGCATCCTTCTCCATTTGATTATAAACTCCTTGAAAATAGTAAGCTTCAATCTTTGAGTCCTTAGTACTGACCTCAGCATCTTATAAATTAAGCATTTAGTAAATGCTTGTTGAAGTTGACATTTAAAGAGCAGTTTTGATACCACCAAACTGAATTAATATCTTTTTTCATTATCAAGAGTATATTTGCTGTTCAACAAGATGGAACAGTAATATATAGGACATTTGACTATTCAAACATAGCACCATCATTTTTATGTGGTAATGATGGGAAGTAGAATGCTTTACGTGACTATTTTTTTCTAGATAACTGATTTGCCGCCTATGAATATACAAAATCATTTTCTCTGTTTTAATAATTTGTTAGAATTATTTTAAAAGTGAATTTATTACATTTTTCTCTGCTTCATTAAGCAGAGGACACTGAAATCATTTAATTTTTTTGGATGATTCAAGGTCATTATGAATACCAATTATTGTTCTGTGCTGTAATCCATCAGTGTTTCCAGTGATAGTGGATGTATGTGAGGCTGTTTGTGCCAAGAGTAAGTAGCTTTAGATTGTTGTATGACTAGTTTTTTTTCTTTCTTTTTTTTTTAGGGCAGAACTGAACATTTCCTAAATAAACTTGTTAAAATTATTGTTGGAAATTTTACACACAGTATAAAATCTGAAGCCTGAGTCTGGCTCTGCAACTTTACTGTGGAATAAAATGTGTGGAATATATAACAGTGATTTTTCTTTTATGACCAGGAGCCTATTCTCTAATTTCTAGTTATGTGACTGTACTATTTATTGAGTTTATAGCTAGAAAGGGTGGTAGAGATAATATAGTCCAAACCTTTAATTTTACAAAGAAGGAAACAGAGCCTTTGAGAGGTTGCTCAAAGATCAATAGTAACAAAATCTAGATTTTATCCTAGGTCCTCTGATGCTAATTCTAATGTTCTTCCCACTGTAGTAGTTGAGCTGCCAGATGCCTGACTACAAAATAATAAGTCATTATTTTTCTTTGTTAAAATATGTCTAAATCCAACAACGAACAGACATATAAATATTACTCTGTATAAATACCATTTCAAAGTATAATTCTTTTTGATTTGGAATTTCCTATCTTCTAGTCTTATCTCTTATAAATTCATTATTTTTGTAGTAAATGCAAGATTAATTTCAATAGTATAGTTGAATTTCACAATTTTCTAAAATAGAGGAATGCATTAAAATGTCTTGAATAAATATCTTTTTTCCCCAAAGGAAAAAAAGGAACAAATTTAAAATGAATTAATGCATAAAAATAATTCCACAATGAATTGACTAGAACCTACCCCAAGGTTGTATGGATCAAACGGGATAATATTTGAAAAGCACTTAGAACATAGTAGATTCTTGATAATACTTGATTCCTTCCATATGGGTCCACCTACCTATCTACCTACCTATTTATTTGTGATCTTATTGATATAGGAAATTCCCCATGAGGAAGCCCCTCTATGAATTTTCATTTACTTATTTAATTTATTTAATCTTAAAGATTTTTGTTTAATTTATTTAATCTCAAAGAGTTGCATGGGAATATATACACATATGGATAAATATATATATATATACATTATATACATAATTATATACATATACATATCGTATACACACTCATAGATATAAATCCTACGTGATACATATATATATATATACAAATAATATTTTGAAAGGCATTGTAGCTGAAAAAAGGTGAGCTTTTGGGCCTAATATCCTATGACAGCCTTTGTTACTAATTATATTCACATTTAAGGGATCTACGCGCAAGTTGATCAATTAGGAAATGTTATACAAAGACTAAGGATTAGACTGTGCTGTGAATTTTCTAGAAGAAGGGCATGTATGCACCTTGATGGTGAGGTTTGGATTCTAACTGCTTCTAACAGTTATCACTCTTCAATGAACTGTTTTGGGGTGGATTACATCATTGCCCTTGGGAGAGTCTGATTTAGTTCCTGGATTCATCCCTCTTCAACTGGTGAAGAAAATGAATGCCCTTCAGGTTGTCCTTGGTTTCAACTCAAGCCAGATTTATGATTCTTTAGGAATGAGCCAATTTATTTATTTAAACATGTTATTGACGTCATATTAGACATTTTAGTTGAAGGAAGCCAGACAGGTGCTGGAAAGGATTTAAATCAGCCCTAGCCCCGGATCTGTGTTCTCATATGGTATGCTTGGCATATAAAACCAAATGTCTTTGGTCCTGTCTTAGAGACAATTCAATTAAAACATTTATTGAGTTATATGATATATGCTGGACATTGAGGTACAAAGCCATAAATCAAACAGAGAGCATGTATTCTACAGGAGGGAGGGAAACAACATGTCCACCCTTAGGTCATTAAAAAATTCAGGTTGTCCTAAAAGTTTCAGTATAATTTCAAACTCTTAAAGCTAATAAAAGTTTAAAACTGTGCTCAGACTTTTGGAATGCTCCCTATAGACAAGGTTAACCCAAAGTTCTTTCAATTGGTGGAAGGAGTAATAATTAGCAATTAAGGGAGATCAGGAAAAATGTCCTAAAGACTACATTTTTAAAAAACCCTTACCTTCTGTCTTGGAGTCAATACTGCATATTGGCTCCAAGGCAGAAGAGTGGTAAGGGAGGCAATGGGGGGGTGTCAAGTGACTTGCCCAGGGTCACACAGCTGGGAAGTGTCTGAGGCCAGATTTGAACCCAGGACCTCCCATCTGTAGGTCTGGCTCTTAATCCACTGAACTACCCAGTTGCCCCCTCTAAAGACTACATTTTGAAGAAAATTAGGGGTTCTACATGGTAGAGGGGAAGAGGGAGAGCATCCAAGACCAGGGACCAGCCTTGTTCAAAGGTTTGTAGACAAACTGGAATGTTGTGGACTCGGAGCAGCAAATAGGGCAGTGATTGGAACTCAAGAGAGTGCGTGGTGGTAATTATGTGCAGTAAGCCTGTAGCGACAGACAAGGACCAAATCTGCTTCATCTTCCTTGTCTCCCATTGAGTAGAACATAAGGCTGTGTAGTGCAAGTTTTTTTGAGGATAAATGGACACACACTAGGTTCATTTGAATATCAACTTTTATAGGGTCGCAGTTATCTCTTAAAGAAAGGAGGTGATAGAGTCAGGCAGAGAAATAAAGGATGCTATGATAATTTTCCTCACTGTCGAACAATGAATATCTATAATCCATTCCCTCTTTGTTAACTTATTGATTACTAGCGTTGAAGATTGATTTCTGAAACGATGACTATATAGCCAATAAGGTTTTTAAATTTTTTTCCGTTATGAAAACATTTTTTCAAATGCCTTATTTAGTGAGACCAATGATTTTTTTCCCTACCCTGAATGGGCTCATGATAGCATTTAGGGAGGTTTTGTGGACAATCATGGCTACTTTGTGTAAGATATATGGCACCAAGCCCAAATGGTTAGGAAGTACTGAAGGCTCTGTGGAAGAGTGGAACAAATGCTGGAATGAAAATCAGGGGAAACCTTAGCTTTGGATGATCTGTGAGCCCATTTATTTATTTTGGGATTCATTTTTTTAAAATGGAATTTCAGAATCGTTTCTTCCCTCCAGCTCCTCCCCCCACCACTGAGAAAGCCAGTAATATGATATCAATTATATATGTGAAGTCATGCAAAACAATCTAATGTACAGTTCCTCAAAGACACCCTTTACTCCTTCGTGGAGTTGCTCTTGGGTTGTGTGTTGCAGTTTGCTCATGCCCACTGTGCATGCTGCTATTGCTGCCCTCAGTGTGGTACTAATTTCTAATCCTTCAAAGATATTTTGCGGTTCATAAATTATAGCAATTATAATAGCTGACATGTAGGACTGGAAGGTTTACATGACACTGTACTAACATTTTATCGAATCCTTACAACCTTGTAAAATGGGCATTATGGGTATCCCGGTTTTACAGGATGAGGAAACAGAAGCTACGAAGTGTGAAATGACCTGCCCAAGGTCACACAGCTATACAATTATTAACAAGTTATATATTGGTTTTATAGATTATGCCTGAATAGAGGCACTGCTCTTTTCAATTATATCAAGTTACTTTTATTAAAAGGTACCTGGGAAACACGGTTGTCCCTTGATCTTACTCTTGGTGCTCTGGCGGCTGTCCCCACTGAAGCCAGACAGTCACAACCCTTATGGAAGCATCAGGCATCATTTCTTTGGACTTTTGTTTCCAGATTGATGTTTTTGTTAATGTTTTCCTAGATTTTGTTTCTTAGCTGAAACAGAACTGAGTTCAAGCATCTTATCTCTTTGGAGGAGGCAGAATGGCCAGTGGAGAAGAACCCAAAGCCTAGAGTTCTTCCCTTAGCTTTGTCACTAACTATTCCTGTGAATCTGGCAAGTCATTCAAACTTTTGCAGCAGGGGGTAGCTGGCTGGCTCCATAATTTGAGAGCCAGGCTTAGAGACAAGAGGTGCTAGATTCACATCTGTGTGACCCTGTGCAAGTCCCTGAATTTCCATTGCCTAGCCCTTACTGTTCTTCTGCCTTGGAACCAATACACAGCACTAATTGTAAGATGGAAGATAAGATTTTTTTTTAAACCCTTAACTTCCATCTTAGAATCAATACTATGTATTGGTTCCAAGGCAGAAGAGTGGTAAGGTCTAGGCAATGGAAGTCAAGTGACTTGTTCAGGGACACACAACTAGGAAGTGTCTAAAGTCAGATTTGAACCTAGGACCCCTCTGTCTCCAAGTCTGGCTCTCAATCCACTGAGCCAACCAGCTGCCCCCGAAAGGTTGTTTTTTTTTCAAACAAGCATCATTAGTTTCAATTTCCTCATAGTAGTACCTGCTCTATGTATGCTAAAAAGTTATGAGCATTAAAATAAAGGGAAATAATGTATGAAAGACTTTAAAAAGAAAAAATCATAGTGTGCTCTTTAAAAAGTTGTTTATGATGATTTTTTGCATAGTTTCGAGTTCGTGTTATCTTGAAGGAATTGCTCCCCATGGTTTTCATTCTGAGCTGATAGATTTCTATGCCAGGCACTGTGCTGATTCCCTGGTGCCTTCTATTAGAAGGAGAAACACTACGGCGAATTACTACCATGGGAACCTCTCAAGGGGATAGTCATTGCAGGTAGATTCTCTGTAGTCCTCGTGAGGAGTTTGCATCCCTAACGTTTGCCTGTGGATCATTCTCTTGGGATAAAGAATTAGTGGTCACTGAGATTTCTCCAGAAATGCAGTGTGAGTGTGGAAGAGGGCAGTCGAAAGAGCAACACGAGGCATATAGCATCCAGAAGGGCAAGACAGTTAAGTAGCACTGATCCTGAAAACGGAGAAGTAAATGAGCTAAACATTATCTGTAATTTTCAGACATAATCCTCCAAATTGGACACGTGAGGTCACGTAAAATGGCATCTTTTAAAGACATGCCATCATTACCATTTGAAAAGACTTGCCTAAAAGTGTTAGCTGGGGATCATAGTTTAGAATCACAGAGTCAAATGATCTCCGAATTGGAAGGAACCTCAAGGGCCATCCAGTCCAGCCCAGAGATGGTTAACCATCTCCTTTGTGATATTATTCCCAGTGAATGGTTGATCATTTAGCCTTTCCTTGAAGGCTTCCAGATTGACTCGCTGCCTCTCAAATCAATCGCTCTTGCTTTTGAAGAGCTCTAATTATTAGAATAGAGGCAAGTAAGGGGGTACAGTGGATAGAGTGCTGGGTTTGGTGTCGGGAAGATCTGAGTTCAAATCTTGCCTCAGACACTTAGTAGCTGTGTGATCTTGGGCAAGTCACTTAATCTCTATTTGCCTCAGTTCTTCTGTAAAATAGGGACACATTGGAAAAGAAAATGAAAACCACTCCAGGATCTGTGCCAAGGAAATCCCATGCAGTATGTCCATGGGGATCACAGAGGATCAGATATGACTGAACAACCCAACAACAACAATTACCAGGAAGCTTTTTTCCTCTTTTTTTTCACATTGAACCTAAATCTGTCTCTCTGTAACTTCTACCTGTTGTTCCCAGGCCTGCTATCTCAGGTAAAGCAAGACAAGCCTAATTCCTCTTCTTCCCCATGACAGTCTTTTAAATATTGGAAGACAAGTCTTCTCTTTCCCAGAAAATACCCCTCATTCCTTTAACTGATTCTCATACGACATGATGGGATAGTAAAGACTCAGAGTTAGGAGGAGGACTTGAGTTTTCAAACAGCCTTGGACATTTATTAGCTGTGTGCGATCCTGGGAAATCCACTCAACCCTGTTTGCCTCAGTTTCCTAATTTGTAAAATGAGCTGGAGAAGGAAATGGCAAACCACTCTAGGATATTTGTCAAGGAAATCCCAAAAATGGATCATGAAGAGCCAGACATGACTTACAAGATTGAACATATTTCATGCTCTTGATGACTTTTATCATCCTAATTGCCCTCCTCTAGACAATCTCAGGATAATCAATGTCCTTCCTAAAGTATGTTGCCACTCAGTACTCCAGTGGTGTTCTAATCAGCCCAGTATAGACCTAGAGGGGTGTGAGGGAGGGGGAAAAATGAGGCATAGATTTTTGGACATAGCTAATGTGAGAATTTGTTTCTTCTGGGTAAGCATATTTATTATAATTGCTTACACATTTATAACAAATTGCATGTATTATGTTGTTTTGTTACATATTATATTATGTTTTATTTATAATAAATGGTTAATCAAAAAAATAAAAAAAAGATTCACTCATACTTAGTTATATCATAACGTGTTCCTGATAATTTTGTTGAAATGCATTCCCAAATTTGAATTTGGCAATAATGTATTAGCACAGCTTGGACCAGATGCTTTAGGAATATTGCTCATCAATCATCATCATTCTATTACTCTTTAGGATAGCACAGAATGGCATGACTCTGGAATCCCCTCAAAAACCTAATAACTTTAGAAGAATGGAGAACAGAAAGTATAGTCTCAAGCCATTTCTGAATGCTGGAGCAAAGATGGAAGACCTACCAATCGAATATATCCTGAGCCTTCCATTAGCACCATTTCTATTACATGCTACAGGGAGAAATTATAATTGGAGCCAAATAATCTGGATAAAAGACCTGCTGTTACTCACCAGCTAGCCGTGTGACTGTAAGCTAGTCATTCAACTCCTTAAGGCCCATTTCTTCACATGTAAAATGGGGATAATTGAATAGATATCTCTAGTTCCTGGGGTTATAAGTCAAATGCTCTTGAAGGTTTAAAACATTTTACAAAATGGCCAGTCTCCTGCTGCGTTTTATCTTTCTTCCTTCAGCATATGGCAAGTCTTGCCAAGTTAGCAATTATCAAATATTTTCCAAGGTATGACCTTTGTGTGAGGTGACAGTTTTTGAGAATAATTAAATAGAAATGTGTTACCAAAAATAACTATTCTTTGATTTTCTTGTCTGGAGAGATACAAATGAATTGACATCTGGACAAGCAACAAGAATTAACCACAAGAATATTGTATATTTGAATATGGTCTTTGATGTGCCACTAAGGAGGCAAAGTAGAGGTATTTAATTGTGTCATTGTTCTTTGTTCGGTTGGTAGTGTTTGTGGAACTGAAGGATTGATGTACTCTAAGGCCAGGTAGAAATGAAACAACCAAGTAATAATAAGAATGATAACAATACCTATCTTTTATAGAGCACTTGGAAGTTTGCAAAGTGCTTTACTGAAGTGGTTTCCTTTTTGATTTTATCTTTACAACAAATTTCTGAAGTATATTTCCTTATTGGCTCCATTTTGTAGATATGGAAACTGAGACTAAAAGAAATGAAGTGACTTGTCCAGGGTCACTCAACTAGAAACTGTCTAAGGCTAGATTTGAACTCAGCTTTTCCTGACTTTTTCCTGGCAAAACTTTGGAGTGACCAAACAGGATTAAGACATAATTGGGGAATTTTTGACAAAATAAATAGAAATGTTACATGCATAATGTTAATTTGTTGTTTTCTAAGTCAACATATAGTAGCATGGGGATTTGTTTTTATTTCAGTTTGAAACCATTGAGGCATCTGACTGTCTCCAGTTATAATCAGTCAATTCCTTTCCTCCCTTCCTCCCTTTCTCCTTCTCTCCCTCTCTCTCTTCCTTCCTTTTTTTCCCTTCCTTCCTTTCTTCTACCTTCCTTCCTTCCTTCCTGAAATGAAACAAAATAAGCTTTCAGAATGTTTTTATATTTCAGAGAATTGGCATTGTTACCCTTGACATATGGACTACTACTCAGAGCTATCTTGAGATCTGTGAACTAACTAGTCCTTGGAAATAGTTCAGCATAATGAAAGATGTAGCTTAGGTTAAAATGGTAGAATTGGAAGTCAGGAAGACCAGAGTTCAAATCCTGCCTCTTGTTACTGACTTGACATGCAGTGGTAGACAAACTGGCAAAGCCCTCTGAACCTCAATTACTCATCCATAAAGTAGGACTAAGTTATACCAATAGTATTTATCTCATTGAATTGTTCCATGGATCAAATGGGACAATCTTTATAGTAATAGCTAATATGTAGTTAATATGTAATAAAGCTTTAAAAATTTAAATACTATACATATGTGATATATAAAAATATAAAACAACATATAAATATTTATTTATGTTTAAATGTTATCTCATTTAATTTGATATGAAACACTGTGAAATTTAAAGTGCTGTATCTATTTTTATTATAATTTCCTCATTGTCATTAGTTTGAATGTTATTGGAAATTATGTTTACTTTTCATTCCTAAGTTATAGTTTCAATCAAGAGCAGTTATCATGGTTTCTTAAAAGTTACCTAAGTGCCAACATTATTCCCATGGAATAATTTGATTTTCATTGGGAAAAAAATCTGGTAATTATGCTATAGCACTAGAAAATGTGTTTAGGCTTAAAAGCAAAATCGGCTAGCATGCTCTTTATTCAAAACTTTTCTATTTACTTTATTATGATAAAAGATTCATTTTATGGTGGCTTTATTTCTTCTGCTCTGAGTTTTAAAATAGCTCCTACCTCCTCATTAAAATTTGTTGTTCTTCCAACACATAAACTTTATGGTGCCAGAGAACTTCATGTAGGTTATCAATTAGCTTTGAGACTTCATCAGTCCCATTTTCATAATTCTCACTAGGTGGTGTTTGTGCTGGGCCAAAGCTAATGATGAAACCTTCCTAAATAAACAAAGTCTCCTGCAGCCTTTTCTATTATTCTCTTTCCCTTTCAGCCAGTGAGAAGAGGTGGATCTGCTGTTCATAGTTACAGCCAAAGGCTTTTTGTGAGCATTAAAGTGAATGCAAATGGATTCATTTTTCCTCCCATTCACTTTAATCTATTAAAAAATCAGATCCCACAGGGATGCCTGCAAGGTTGACATGTGATAAAAGAGAGATTTCTTAAAAATCTGGTAAACAGAATGCCAAATGTGTGCCTAAGTATTATTTTTTTGCCGGAACACAGTGCTTTTCCTTCAAAGACATCAGCATATCATTGAGACCAAAGCGAGGAGACATTTAAAAGGACAGCCCTTTGGGGTCATGTTTAGTCCACTGTGATATTGAAATTCATAAATTCAGCACCTTCAAAAGAAATCTTCAGGAAGACTTCTGGCTATGGATAAATAATAGTTCACTCAATTGATGTGGAAAAAGCGAATGCATTTAGTATGAGGACTATACATTAATTTAAGGTTATTTTTGAGTAGCGATTTCATTTCTGCCCTGATATAATTTTTCTTATTCTTTTAATTTTTTTTCATAGGATGGAACTATTTGTTCTTTGCACATAGGGGTTAGGCCTCTGGGGAATATATAAGCCATTGGCATATCTCCTGTCTTCTTCAAGAATTATATTTTTATTTTGCCTACCATGATTTTTTTGTCATTGAATATCAAGGTACCTGCTGGCTTGGTTTGGAGTTTCTTGCGGAGTCCATCATTAAATTTCCCTCTTTTTTTATCCCTTGAAACGGAAGTGTGTATAAACTACAGATTCTCTGACTCATCAAAGTCAACACAAAGCAAGATGACCTATCACATCATGAAATCACATTGCAAAGAAACCAACTTCCTCCGATTTTTTGCCTTATGGAACGGGGCCTATGAACCCGCCTTCCAGCTATTTGCAACCTCTTTGTGCCTTCCCATTTAACTTGTTTCCAGAATGCCATATGGTTGTGGTTCGCCTTCTCCAATTGTACCACAAAGGCTGGTGCCATATCTGTGTGGGCTTTCTGCTAAGGATTGCTTAGGAATGGAATTAAATCATTGGCCCTGAACTGGTAAGGGGCTAAGAATCAAGATTTGGCAAGCTATGTGTCTCCAGCTTTATACTGGATTAGACTTACCCACATGCTTATCAGCAGCTGCAAAAAAAAGCTAACACAGAATCCCCGGCCCCTGAATGTGTAGTTTCAGATTAGATTTCTTATATAGTTTTCAAGTTCAGTTATAGTGTCATTTCCAATTATAATGTCAAATGTCAAATGAAGCTTTTTGGTTTCTAAAAACTATATAATTTTTAGCATTCTCTGACTCTTCCCTTTAAAAAAACAATTATTTTATTTTTTATCTCCCATTCTTTTTGTAGCAATCAAATCAATAATACCATTGCTTTGCAAAAGATATGTCATTTGACTACCTTATGAATCAACTTGCCATCCATGTGACTTCTCAGACTAAAACTCCTTTCCCTGGCTACCATTCTCTTATGCTGATTGACTCCCATTTTTGTAATCTTTTTTGAGACTAGGAACCATTTCACTTATTGTGTTTGCATCCCCAGCACTTAAAACAGCTCCTGGCTGCAAATTCTTAGTAAACAAATGCATTTTCATTCATTCATTCATTCACTTGGTGATTAAGTTGAAGGGACTGTGGTCCATTTTGGTTTTTTATGTTTCCTGTATAATCACAGAATTCATTCTGTAGTGGACAACCTCTAGACAATAAGCCTCTCTGTATGAAATTAGAATTGTCCTTGGATAATAAGGTTTGGTAACATTCTGCACCAGTGGAGAGAGTACCAGCACTGATGAGATCATGGAACTCATATTTTCTTAATCTTGAGAAGATAATAATTTTTCATTTGTACTTTGAAGAGGATTTGAATCAGGCCTAGTGGAGATTCATTCCTGTGGCATTACTGGCCTCCAGTGGCATCTTTGAGGAATAACATTTCTGCAAGCAAGTTTTGGGCCTGAAAGAAACAAATATACCCAGGAATTCTATGCAATGCTTTCCAGGACTTAGAGTCCTGGTGAGGTTCCTTGAATAAAATACACTTACAAATAAACAAACAAATTAAAACAAACAAATAAACAAAATAAAAATAAAATAGTGAATCATCTTTTAAAAATTATGAAATTTAAAATGATCTCTATAAGTTAGTGTAACAAAAAAGTGAACCATCAAATAAATAAAATAAAAATAAAATAATGTTGCATCTTTTAAAAAATTATGCAACTTAAAATGATCTCTATAGGTTAAAGTGTAACAAAAAAGTGAAATATCAGATGCTTTGTGTTCAAGAAGCCCAGTATAACTCATTTATTGTTGCTTGGATTTATTATTTTGAAAAGACAATGTATCTCAAAATGGAAACAACTTAAACAAAAACTTGGAGAGTTAGTAAATTTGTTTTTTTTTAAAGCAAATCAAATGCTTAATCAAAGATATCTATTTTGAATGTCAGAGTTGTTAAGCAGAAGGAGGGTAGCTAGTGGTCTTGGAATCTGGGAGATCTGGGTCAAATCCCAGCTCATACTCTTATTAACTGATGTGATACTGGGCAACTCACTTAAACTGGCTAAACTTCAGTTTCCTCATTATAATTGGGAACAATATTAGCACCCACTTCACAAGGGTAGTTATGAGGATCAGAACAAGGCAATGTACAGAAAGTATATTAAAGAGTGAAAAAACTTTCAGGCCAATCAATTAGGGAATATTTTTGCTAAGCAGCTGCTATGTGCCAGGTATTATGTTATGCAAAGAAGATACAAAAGAGGCAAAAGGCAGCTCCCGACCTCTAGGTGCTTATAATCCAATGGGGGAGAAAACATGCAAATATATATACATATATATATATATATACATATATATACATGTATGATTTTTATGTATATACACATATTTATGTATATTCACATACACACAAAGAAAGTTATATACAGGATAGATAAGAAATAATTAACAGAGGGAAGGCATTAGAATTAAGATGAGTTAGGAAAGGTTTCTAGGAAAAGATAGTATTTTAGTTGGGACTTAATGAAGACCAAGGAGGTCAGGAGGTAGGACAGAGGAAGAAGGCATTCTCAGCATGGAGAAACAGAGAAAATACCCCAAGCAGAGAAATGAAGTGTTTTATTTGTGGAACAGCCAGTGGGCCAGTCACTGGATTGAAGAGTATCACTTGAGGAGTAAGGGGTAAAAAGACTAGAAAATAAGGAAGAAATTAAGTTGGGAAGGGCTTTGAATGGCAAACAGAATTTTGAATATGATCCTGGAATCAATAGGGCAGTGATGGCGAATCTTTTAGAGACTGAGTGCCCCAAACTGCATGTAAGCCACTCCCTTACTCCACACAGGGGAGGGAGAAAACACTCCCATTGGTTTGCTGGGCCAAGGAGCACTAAGTAATGGGAGAAATATCCTCAGGCTCCTATAGAGGGAAGAGAACAGCCCCCTCAGGCACCCTCTTATACTTGTACCATAAGTTCACCAACACAACAATAGGGAGTCATTGGAATATGTTGAGGAGGGTTTGTATGTGTGTGTGTGCACTCACATGTGCATGTATGCTTGCAAGTATGTGTGATGTGAATAGGCTCCTGCTTTAGGAAATTCACTTTACTGACTGGAGTATGGATTAGAGTGGGGAGAGAGTTAAGGTATGCTGATTCACTAGTAGGCTATTACAGTCGTCCAGATATGTGGTGGTAATGGACTACACCAGGGTTGTGGCAGTGTCAGAGGAGAGAAGAAGGAAAATACAGGAAATGTGGCAAAAGCAAAATCAACAAACCTTGGTAAGATATTGGTTATAGGGGTAGAGAGAGTGAGGAGCCTAGGGTGACTCCTACGTTGGAGTGACTAGGATGATGATATTGTTCTCTACAGTAGGGAAAGTAGAAGGAGTAGAGGTTTTAGAAGGCAAGACAATGAGTTTCATTTTGGATATATTGAGTTTAAGATGTCTACTGGACATTCATTTTGAGATGTCAGAATGGTAGTTGGAGTTACAAATTTTGAGAATTATCAGTATAAGTATTGTAATTAAATTCATGGAAGCTGATGTGAGCCCCAAATCAAGTAATACAGAGGAAGGAGAGAAGAAAGCCTGATTAAAGACCATGATCTATAAGAGAATACAGCAAAGGAGACAGAGGAGTGGTTAGATAGGTAATAAGAAAACCAACCTGTTGGAATGAAAAGTTCATAAACGGGGGGAATAACTTGTAATAAATCTGGAAAGATAGATTGGAGTCAGATTATAAGTAAATATTGTACAAAGAAGCTTGTAGTCATAGAAGAAGCTTCTTTATGGAAAGGTTGTACTTGTACAAAAATATTTATAGCAGCTCTTTTTGTGGTGGTAAAGAATTTTTTATTTATAGTTTTATTTGGGGATATTGGTTTTATTTGAATATTCTCTTATATCAATATAGAAGTATGTTTTGCATGATAAAACATGCATAATCCAGATCAAATTACCATCTCTGAGAAAGAAGAAGGAAGGGAGAAAGGGAAGCAATTTGGATTTTATAATTTCAGAAAACATATGTTGAAAATTGTTATTATATATAATTGGGAAAATAAAATATCTTTCAATAAAAACATTAGAAAAAAGAAGCTCCTTTAATATGGGAATGATGTGGTTAAACCTCACTTTGTGAGTATCAGTTTGAGAACTTTGTGTAAAAGACAGATTTGAGAGGATAATCTGAAGCCATGGAGGCCTATTAGTTGCTTATACAACAAGGCATGAGAAAGTTGTGGACTTGAACTGACAATTTGCAGGCTATGAGGTGAGTAAAAGTGAAGAATTGAAAATTATTCCTAGGTTGTGAACATGAATAACTGCATAAATGGTGATGCTTTCAATTGCTCCCTTTCCATTTCTAAGCCTATGGTCCTATGACTGCCCTGTAATTTGTTAACAAGCTTACTATCTGCCTGCTACTGTGGTAAGCCCATCATGCCATTTATTAAGTTTTAACTTAGTTTGCATAATTATATGCATGCTTAACTATCAGATGGGTTTCCTTTTTTCCTCCCCCCCCCCCAATTTTTTTCCTTTATTGTGTTGTGTTCTTATCAGTACATTCAAATTTAAGCATTTCAGTATACAGTGGTACCTTGGCACATGAGTTTAATTCATTCCATGGTCAAGCTTGTAACTCAATTTGTTCATGTGTCAAATTGAATCCCCCCCCCCCCCCATTTAAATGAATGGAAATGCAATGAATCCATTTCTGCCCCCAAAAACCACATACATTTTTTGTTTCATATGCTTTTAAATATGAAAATATACTTTATAAATAAATAAATATATGTAAATAACAAGGAAGAATGTAAAGAAATAAACTTGCTCATGAAATATTATTTACCTTCAAGGTGTGGTACAGAGAGGGGGGCATAACAGTTTTGCAGGCTTTGCAGAATTCATTCTGTCACTTAAGGAGTTTAGAATCTTGGGAAAAGTTCAGTTGGTCTTGAGACTCGTGGAGAGAACCAAGGTCCATCTGAGCTCCTTCTTGAGATTGAAACCCGGCCTATATTTTGCAGCTTTTCTTTAGAGATTTGTTAATTTAGCTAATTCCTTTGAATCTCCCTACCATACCTTATTCCCACCTTCATTCTCCCTGCCTGAATTTCAGTGAGGGTTTGAAAGGAGGGTAGTCTGGAGTGTTAGTTTAAACTTGATATTTTAAATAATCAAATAGGGCTTACCCTTGCAACAATTATCTATTGAATCTTTGTATCCAACTTTCCTAACCATTGATTACAAACCCATCTGAGAGCTGAGTTAAGCAGGTCCTTTCTCAGTCTCATGTTCCTGCTTCTCTTCCCCTACCTGAAGTTTCTCTAAGCGGCTGTTAGGGCTTCGTTGTATCCTCTGCCCTGCCAATCTATCCTAGAAGACAATAAACTCCGTTTGTATTTAATCAAGACCTTCTGGTTACTTCATTAGTAGATTAATAAGAGAGGGAGGAATAGAGAGAGGAATAACATACTCTGGAGTTTGAGGGAAGCTGAGGGTATCCATTTTGAAGAAAGTGTAACTTCAATATTTCCTTCCAGTCCCTTCCTGTGAAACTGACTAAAGCCTCAAGTCAGTTCCAAGCTGGTCGTTGTTGGCTCTAACCTGGCTCTGTAAAAGTGTCCTTTTACTTGAAGGGCTCAGTCTGTTTCCCTTCAGTGTTTTGTCTCTAACTGGGTCCCAGTCAGTGTTTCCCTGCTGCTGTTGCCTGCCTTAGATTAACTCATTCTCTCCCTTGCAACCCTTGTTACCTCAGTGTTATACTCCCTAAACTCAGGCATTCCCTTATTCCTTCTACTACCTCAACTACCAGCCTTCGTCATTGTACCTTCTTCATTCACTATATTGCCTCAGGGATTCACAAACCCTTATCCACAGTGCCTATCCTTTATTCCAACCAGCTACTACCTATAGCCTAGTCCCTTGATTACCTCCAGCCTTGGGTCCCTTGCCTTGCCTTATTCCCTATTCCTACAAGCTATTACCTCTAGCTTCTGTCCCATATTACATCCTGCAGATTCTCTTATTACCTCCTGAAAATCCCCTTATTACAAAGGTCAGGCAAAGATGCCGATGGAGGTTTTTATTTCATGTGCTATCGTTTAACATAACTTACTCTACACACATAATGATAACTGTAAATGCAAAATTGACCTTACACAATACTTATGATATATAACTTTATTGCTAAACTTAATTGCTATTTTTTTACTTATCATCATTTTCTTCATTGAATTTTGGCTGTTTTGCCACACTTTCCTCCATTTTACTTAGAGGCCATTTCAACAAAAACCTTTCCATGGAAGTTTGTTTCTTCCTCCCTTTTGGAATGTTTTGATAGAGTGTGTGAAACAAGTGTCGTTACACAACTCCAATGCACAACCTGTTGTAACTTTTTCTGGGTGTGTCTTTTCAATAAAGTGTTTAATTTTCCCCCAAATCCTCAATATTTCCTTAATCTCACTTGTACTAGTTACTTCATCCACCTTGGGCTCCTCCCAACTAATTTCCTGCAAAACCTCTGTATGCTGCTGCTGCTTCTGTAACTCCTTTAATTTCTCTGGATGTCAGGATCTATGGTTAAAAGTTAAGAAATTTGCCCAAAAAACTGATAATAAAGATAAAATTAAAAAAAGCAAAAGTAATTCAAAAAAGATGCTTGCACGGCCAGATAAACACTGAACTAAATGAGAGAGCCTTGGGTAACTTGTATAACTTGTGAAACCAAACACCTGGCAGGCTATCTAGTGGAGGGTAGTGGAAGCTCAGGATTCAAATATCCAGTTGTGACTTAAAGCAAAAAATCCCGATCATGACTGCTCATATCTCAAATTGCTTGTGACTTGAAGTGTTTGTGTATCAAGGTACCACTTGCTAACAGGTAGTGTGGTATACCAGGAAGACCTAGATTCAAGTCTTAGTCTGGTCCATACTGGCTATGTGACCTGGGACAAGTTATTTAACTTCACAGTACTATAGTACTATATATAGTACTATATAGTACTATAGCAACTCGACAAGACTTTAAGCTTCAGAGAAGGTGTAAATCTGCATTGGTGGAGGGAGTTGCCTTTTATGGAATTATCTACATAGATGAAATCACAGGTTTCATCCCCATCTCTAACATTCAATTATTTAAATATCCAAAGGGCAATGAAGTTTATTGGTATTGAAATAATGTTGATTTGAGTTTATTTCAAAGTGATCTAATTTCTACTAACAGATTCTTGTATATTCTTATATACAAACTATAGTTCCATGTTTCATCCTACATGTGTCTACCTACATCTCTGCAGAGGCAATGCAGAAGATTAAAAAAATTAATCAAGGTGGAATGATTACTGATAAAGCCAAGAGCAAGGTTATGAATCTTTGGCAATGTGAGAAAGCTCATGGGTCTCCCAGAATAATATAATCTTTTATGATTTTCCATTGAGTCATTTGGGCTACTTGGCTTTGTAGTAAAATCTTTCTGTGATCAATATGAATGGAAAATCATAGAAGCTTGGCTGGGAGGCTTTGTTCTAGAGAAAAGAAGGAGGAGCGAAGAAACAAAGGAGGTTATTGTTTGGGAAACAGAGGAGACTGGGAAATATAGGTGTCTCCATTCAAGGAAATAAAACAATAGAGCTTACAAAGTTGTTGGTCATTAACTAGCTAATTAATTAAACACATATTCCCAAAATCTGTCTGCAACATGTTTGAATTAAGTTGTATACTTCTATTGGGAAGGGAACAATGCTGATTACTCCTCCTATCTCAGTTCTGTATTTGTTAACATCTGGCTGTAGAGGGCTTCCCACTACTACATCCTATCTGAGCTGCCCTTCCACAGCTATAGTTTGGGTTTAGTTCCTGTCCCATCTAAAATAATCCTTTAAAAAACAACAAAAGAACAAAAAAATCCAGCAATAACCCAACCCATGAAAAGAAGCTTACTTGTTCTGTTTTTTATTTCTGCAGAACTTTGTTAGAGTGCTGGAGAAAATCTGAAGTGTTAATACGTTATTACCCTGATAAGTGTCATTATATTTATATACCACTAGAAGGTTTACAGAATACTTTCTGTACATTAGCTCATTTGACTCTCACAAAAAAAACAGGCAAAATAGATGTAATTGTTATCCCCATTTTAGCCCTGTGAGGCATCAAGAGTTTATGATTATTTACCCAGAGTCACACAGCTAGTAAAAGCAGAAGGCAGGAAGTGAACTTGGATCTTTCCAACTGTAGGGCTAGCACTCTCTCCAGTTAAGTGTGTTATTACTCTCATAAAAAAAGATTTGCTCTAAGGGACCTCTAATGGCTTACTTAACCCAAAGCAACGATTAATGTGGGAATTCCAGCTTCTATGGCAGATTGGTAGAGGGGGAAAAAAAGTGTGTGTGTGTGTGTGTGTGTGTGTGTGTGTGTGTGTGTGTGTGTGTGTGTGTTTGTTTGTTGTTGGTAGGGAGTCAGGAAGGAAAAAAATGGGTTTTGGTGCATTTAAGATCACATCAACTCTAACTAGGTGTAAGACCAGCCTTGGCAGGGCTATACCTCTCTAATTAGTTTTGTTTGGCACCTAATCCATTAAAAAGAAAGGATTAAAATATTTTTATTATGATAGTGGCATACGATAATGTTAAAGATTTCTAATAAACTGTCCTTTTGCTATGGATTATCCATTTTGTCATCTCAGTAAGAAAAAATTACACCCCAAACAATTTCCTTGGGGATTTTATACATGTGATATCAAGGGGAAAACCATAGCCATGAGTTACCTTTTAGAATTTTGAGGTTTCAGGAATATCGAATCTGAAATCTGAAATGTTTTGATGTTTCATATTATTATAGAGAAAAGAGCAGTAAACCCAAACATTTTTAATTCAAGTTGAAAAATTACCCCATGATCAGGCATTTTCATTCAAAATAATTTCTCAAGAATGCCTGCCTCTAATTAAAAAATAAAAGTACTGCATTCTTAAAAAAAATTATCTTAGAATTGTTACTAAGTATTGATTCCAAGGCAGAAGAGCTGTAGGCAATGGTGGTTAATTATCTTGTCCAAGGTGTAGGAGGGTGGTTTAAGGGATGGGACCAGATGATTAGGATAGGGCCAGTATCAGAAGATTAACTGGTTTGGGAAGGCCAATAGAGTCCAGTCCAGGAAGATCCTGAATCTGAGATGACCCACACAGATCCTTACTTCAAAATTCCAGAATCTTTATCCTGCCACTCTCCCTTGCAGACAAACCTGACATGCTTAAATCCTGTCTTACTTATAACAAAGGTCACATAGCTAGGAAGTGTCTGAGGCTAAATTTGAACCCAGGAACTTCAGACTCCAGGTCTGGCTATCCACTGAATGACCTAGTTACCCTAGTACAGTATCCTTATTATAGTAACATATAAGTGATGACATTATTATATTATTATATTTATATTGTATATTTATATATTATGTTATATAATATATTGTGATATATTATTTTGATGATATTATTATATTATTATAACCTACTTGAGTTGAGGAAAAACTTTTAAAGTAGAACCAAATTTTTGAAGAATACATTCTTTGCCTAGTCTCTCTTTTCCAATCTGTCTCTTACACAGTTGCCAAAGTTGTGTATTCTGAAAGCTTAGTTTTTGCATACTTAATAAACAACCCTATATGATCAAACATAAACTCTGTCTGGCATTGAAAGTCTTCTTCCATTTGGTTCTGACCTGCATTTCTACACTTTCTTCCCCTCCAGATACTTGGGTCCAGCCAAATTGGCTTTATTGGCCCTCCCAATTCCAGTTCCTCCATCTCTGCTTTTATCCAGACTGTCCCTCACTGGGCTGTCCAGCGGGCTGGAGTATATCCACGCCTTACCTCTATTTTAGAATACCTAATTCACTTTAAAGCTTTTCCCTACATTATAACCTTCTCGAACCACCTAGTTGCTAGTGCTTCTCTCCCTTAAACAACTATATTTTGCATACATTTATTTATGAACATGTATTTCTCGAGTAAAGAGAGCTCCATTTTTCTTTGTATCCTCTACACCAGGTACTGTCCCTGGCACATAGTAGATGATTAATACATGCTTGTTCATTTATATTAATAGCAACACAAATATAAAAATAGGACTTTTTGAATTATTAAGGCATTTGCAAAAGGGGAAAAAAAGTAGATTTATAAGCTACTTAATAGTCATTGAAACAACCATAGCCTGGCTTATACCGTAGGGCTAAGGGATGTTGGCAGAATGGAAAATGATTTCAGAGTGGACTGAAAATGAATGAGATTATCTATGCCTTCCCACATCTGCTCTTACAACCTGCTTTTCCCCTTTTGTTGGCTTCTTCCTTTAATCTATGTATCTCCTCATAGCCTTGCAGTAAGTGCCAGCATGTGGGGATATGTCCAAGGTGCTGATATTAGGGACAGTTCCCCTGGCCCACTTTCCTGATTCCATCACCATGGAGCCCCATCCTGGGGCTCACTTTCTCCACATGCACCCTCCCTACAGCCTCCTTGGGGGATGAGAACCAGGCTTACTGTGGGGTTAATGGTAATTTCTGTGAACATTAATTGTGTGTGAAACCAATTACTATGAAAAGCTTTCCTAGCATGATCGCTCATTGTGAAAATCTGGATCATCTAGATTCCCTCTTCCCTGGCCCACTTCTTAAGTCATTTTCATTTTTTTTAGATTCTCAGTTACTGCCTTTGGTCTTATCCTCATCCCCCCTGTCTCTTGTCTTAGTCTCTTTCTTCTGTTTCAAGCTTGAGACCAAAGGCTCTAGGGCAGGAATTCTTAAGTTTTTTGGGTGTGCTGGACCCTTTTGTCATTCTGTAGAAGCCAATAGACCGTTTATGTTTTTAAATGCATAAAACAAAATACATAGGAGACAAAATATATTGAAATGCAATTATTTAAAAAAATTTAAAAACAAGTTCATAGGTCTTATAGCCATATGGGAAGTAAAAGGATTTGATAAGGTTTTTATGTGTTTATTTTATATTCCAGTTACTAAAATGGATTTAAAATGCCTTTGGCCAATAGGTGAACTAAATAAATGCTTTATTGCCCATATATTATTTTTATTTATTATTTATTTATATTTAATTTTTTTCTGCTATACTTTCAGCACATATATTTATTTAGATAGTAAATATATTGAGTACTGGTAATCTTTAATTAGCATTTAGTGCAAAAGGTAATGCTATTTTTAAAATTATGATGTTAACACTAGAAAACAAAAGAGTTCATTATCTGCCTATCCTCATTGGTGCTTATATTATATTCAATATTATATTCTCCTTTTACTATAGTTTCATTTCATCTAGCAGAATAGACATGGTATGCTGTTATATATGTACTGCACTAAAACAATACTATTTATATGCCTTCCCATTATAGTGAATAAATGAATGAATGAAGTTTCAATTAAGTGCTTACTATGTACAAAGCACTGTGCTAAGAATGGGGGATGCAAATAAAAAATAATGCAGTCCCTACATGAACAATACCAGGTACCTTCTGACGGCCCAAAATCTAATATTGAGTTGAATTGGATTCTTCATTTTTGAAATTGAGACACTATTGTCAGTCTTCTACCTCATTTACAATTGTCAAGACCAGTTGTGGAATACAATGGTTTCAGCACCAAAATAAAAAAAATATATAGTTCTGGGATAGTGGCTATAGCTGTTCTTGGTTCAATTGATCAATCAACAAACATTAATTAAACACTTATTTTGTGCCAGACACTGGGCAAAGTGCTGGGATATAAAAAGAGGCAAAAAGTAGTCCCTGTCCTCAAGAAGCTTACAATCTAACATTCACTGCCATGGCCCCTTTCTATCATGGCCCCTTTCTATCATGTCAGATTTGTTTCACTCTTTGCTTATGTTGTAATTTATCAAACTTTGTGCTGAAGTCACATAATTAAAGAGGCATAGCCATAGCTCACTAACCTTCAAAGCTTTGCTCTGGCCACAAATGAGGATATTGTTCTAGTCTGCTTTCAGTACTACTACATTGTCTGTCTTAAGGTCACAGGGTTTAAACGCTTTTCTATTAGAAGATTCAGGCTGCTGCAATCCAGTAGAGTTAATGAAAATATTCCAGTTTACAAAAGCAACTTTTGTGAAATCACCCAGAAGGCTTCCCTTCTTTTTAGTGTACTTTATCATCCAGAGGAGTCATACTACTATGTGCCAGTAGGTATTTAATAAAAATGTAAAACACACTTTTAATTTTTAACTTTTTTAGCATCACTTTCTTAAGACTAGAAAATAAAGAGAATGAATCAATCTCTGATTTATATAGCATTTGTCAACTTCTAAGGTAGAAATCCTTATCCTGAAATTTTAACAATTCGCTTTCGATAGCTCCTGCCAGCTGGATGTGGGACATCCTTGAAAATTCTTTCATCATGGCAATGCTTTAGAAGCTCTATTCATGTGCATATCTATCAAAAACAATAATGTGCATTATCAGATTTTTTTTGCCAGTTTCAGAATTGCTAGTCATTATGGTCTTTGCTTAGAATTAGACAGGATTCAGTTTTTAAATGCTGTGAATGCTTCTGAAAGATGTAGAAACCCTGGAAATGCATTACTAGATGTTTATTTGAGCATTTAATGATCAATCAGCTTTTTAGAGTATAAGCTTTAATTGCTAGTGATTTAGAGGCGAGCTATAAAAAGTTGATGCTTATATAAAAGTTTGGCACACAGATTACTCATATTTTGGGAACATGCACATTCTTTCCAATGGCCAAATAAAATAAAATATGAGATTTAGACTTATGTTGAATTGTGCTTTTTGATGTTTTAGTTTTTCTCAAATTAAAAAAAGAGAATTATCTATAATGTTTCATTAAAAATTGTCTTTGTGCTTAACTCACTTCCACTCTACTCCTGTCTCAAATATTAAAATGTCCTTAAGGCATGATTTCTCAAGGTGGGACTTTAGGGGAAAGACTGAGAACCTGAAACTGTATCTTCAATTTACAGTTTGGTAGCAGAGGGTATGTTTGAATAGCTAAATCTGCTTTCTCTATTCTTTCCCATTCTTAACTGCGCTTCTAATTACTAAGGTAATCCTTACTTTTTAGCCACACTTCTTCTAAATGAAGATGTTAATTCTTCCCTTTTGAGAGAACCCTTTCACATAAGTTTGGGGCTCTTTCTGTATGTGTGTGCGTGTGTTCATATATTAGTAATGCAAACTGCACTAAGAATTTTGGGATAATTCCCCAACTGACAAATGGTCAAGGGATGTGAATAGGCAGTTTTCACATGAATAAATCAAAACTATCAATAATCACATGAAAAAGTGTTCTAAATCCCTTATAATTAAAGAAATACAAATCAAAACAACTCTGAGGTGCCACCTCACACCGATCAGACTGGTCAATATTGCAATAAAGGAAAATGATAAATGTTGGAGAGGATGTGGCAAAATTGGGACACTAATACATTGCTGGTAGAGTTGTAAATTGGTCCAACCATTCTTGAGGGCAATTTGGAATTATGCTGAAAGGGCAGTAAAAGATTTCATACCTTTTGATCCAGCCATACCACTGCTGGATTTGTTCCTCAAAGAGATAATGAGGAAATTTACTTGAATGAAGATATTTATAACTGTGCCCTTTATGGTGGCAGGGAATTGGAGAATGAGGGGGTGTCCATCAGTTGGGCAATTGCTGAACAAATTGTGGTGTGTGGTGGTGATGGAATACTATTTTGCTGAAAGGAATGATGAATTGGAGGAATTCCATGTGAACTGGAACAACCTCCAAGAATTGATGTGGAGTGAGGTGAGCAGAACCAGGAGAATATTGTATACAGAGGCTCATACATTGTGGCACAATTGGATGTAATGGACTTCTCTACTAGCTGCAATGCGATGATCCAGGACAATCCAGAGGAACTTAGGAGAAAGAACACTATCCACATACAGAAAGGGAGCTGTGGGGATGGAAGTGCAGAAGAAAAACACATGATCAATCATGTGGTTCGACAGGTTTTGTGATTGGGCTTTTGGTGTTAAAAGAATGGTCTATTGCAAATATGAATAACATGTAAATAGGTTTTGAACAATGATACATTTTTAACCCAGTGGAATTGCTTGTCAGCTCCTGGAGTGGGGAGAGAAAAGGGGAGGGAAAAATCATTAATTGTGTAATGTAAGAAAATATAAGTAAGGTAATGGGGTCACCAGGGATATTACAATAAACTGAGTGTTTTGTGGGAACACACTCTAGGATTTATGAGAGACTGGACCAGAGTGAAGAGACCAGAGTTTTACTGGATCTCCACAGGAATGGCAGTTGATCTTAACTGTCACCCAGCTTCCACTAGACCAGAGTATAGTAACAGGCTAACAAGGTAAAAGGGACTTAACAGCTTTAATTATGTTAGACTAAAAGGTGGGAAAGGATTTCTATACTGAAAATCTAAAGGATAAAACCACAGGGAAATGGGAGGACTTATTCTACTCTAACTTAGTGATCTAAACTAACAGGGCCCAAGGAGCTATAAATGGAGTCTCTGGGTTTCTGCCTCAAACCTGGAACCTGCCAGGCTTGAGTATAGCTAGGACTTAGTGGCTTTGGGATTCTCACTGCAGTCCACTGATGATCTCTGGATGCCAGGAGTCAAGATGATCTCAGGTACCAAGTAGAGAGGGTTCTGCTTGAAGCACTGTCCTTCAGTTTTCAAACTTCTCCTCCTCTCTTGGCTCTGTAGATTTGTCCTTTTCTTAGATGCCACATCACACAGGATCCCAGGGGAAATCAGGAAGCAGGATGTCCTTTGCTCTGAGGTCTCCCAGGCTGGCAACAGTTTTGCCCAACACTAATGGAGTTCACACACAGGGCACAGACAGACTTCCTCCTCCTTCATTCCAACCTGGAATTCCCAGCTCCAGCTCCTTCCTGCTAGGTACTTCCTAATCAATACATAATCAATACCTAATAACCAGCTAATCTAATCTTACTCATAATAGTAACCATGGTAAAATATTCTAAATAAATAAATTAATTAAATTAAAAAAATAATTTTGGGATACCATATTTGAGGCAGGGGGCAGGGAAGGATTGGGAGACAGAGAGACCAAGAGACAGAGACAGGAAGGAGAGATGGAAACAGGGAGGGAAAGAAGGAGGGAGAAGGAATGAATATGCAGGGCATATGAACTTTAAGGATGCTACAAGCCTGGAGAAATGACTGGGAAAAAGTTTTAAAGATTAAGGTAAATAGAAAAAGAAGTGGTGTCTAGGAGAAATTAAAAAAAGCATAGTTATGAGAAAGTCAAAGAAATGAGAATACTGATCTTAATTGTCATGTGATTTGATGTCATAATCAATAGAAAGACTTCCTAAAACATCGTATGAGTAAATAAAAATTTAGCATTAACATTGGGGATCAACAATATTGAAATGGTTCTGGAGATGAGCTGCAGCTGGAGATGAGGATGAAGAGAAGCATTAAGGAAATGACCAGACTTTAGGAGTAAGACTATACACAGAAAAAGAAAGGAAAGGATGAATTTAAAAGATACTAAATATAAGTGGTTGAGTGGGCCAGGTTCTATTAGAGTTTGATGGTCTGGAGGAATGACCAGTGCAATAAGTGGAAATTGAACTCGATCACAATATAATATTGAAATATAACCATTTGAATCCAAATATAACAATTCAGATAAAAAAATAACAAAGTCACTATAAATAGACTTGCAAAAAATCTATGAACAGTTTGATAATGAAGTGTTATATGAGCTAGAGTTTGATGGCATACTTCTTTTAAAATAGAATTTCTTTTAAGTAGAAAAGTATTTAGTGCCTCAAGTATTTCAGGGATTGCTTTTGTACATACAAATTGCAGAAATTATGTTATCATTTTCATTTTTTAAAACTTCTAAGTCAGATTTTCTGAAGTAATTTATTAGGTAAATTCCAGGAATTGCATTCTCATCCGTAGTATATGAATATAGCTGACTCAGTGAATGGTATTCAATCACTTGAGAATACACTGAGTGATATTTTGTTAGTTCATGACCAGGCTAAATTCTTCTTAGAGAGAAATCATTGTAATATGATACTTGGAAAACTGCAAATGTCCGGCTTTGTCTCACATTTCATTTTTCTCCTTTTTCTCCCCTCCTCTTATCTTCTCTCTGGCTTTGTTTCTGTCTCTGTTTCTCTCTTTTTCTTCTCTTCTCTCCTCTGCTTTCCTCTCCTCTCCTCTTTTCTTCTCCTCTCCGATCCTCTCTCAGCAAGGAAATTTTTTAAGCAAAATATTCCCCCAAACAAAATAAACAGAGCTGTACTAAAGCAAAGAAGTTATTTCTGGTTGATGTGAAAAACAATTAGCTACCCATAGCATCCAAAACATTTATCTATGAAACAATTAGACAGCCTCCCTTCTCCAGTAGAGGGCTACCGCTCTCTGCTGATTTCTGTGAACAATCAGGAGGAAAACAAACTTAGCTAATCACAGGATCATCGGTTCATAGATTTAGACATGGACAGGACTTTCAAGACCATTTGGTACAAATGTCTCAATTTTGAAAATGTAGAAACGGCCCTACAAAGACAGAGTGGCTTGCCCAAGATCACACAGGTAGTGACAGAGTCAATATTTGAACCTAGGTCCTCTGGTTTTATCCAAAGATCTCCCTTGAAAGTTAGCTTTTCTTTGTTATGATGTAAAAGATTTCCTCCCGTTAAAATAATTATATTTCTGGCACTATAGGTATAATTTTCTTTTGGAGAAATGTTAGGATTTGTGATTTATAGATATTGGGAATTTGCCATTATTAAACTCTCTCTATTCCTGCAGATACAAATTATGGAATCTTCCCTGGGCACTGAGGGGCTAAATGACTTGTGCAATGTAACATTGCTAGTATGTGTCAGAAGTATGACACGATCAGCTCTTTGTGATTCAGAAAACTGCTCTCTCTTAGCCATTACTCCATGATTTCTCTCTGTAGATAGACTATATAAAGAGCACAATGGCCCTGCTATTGGAATTCTGCTGACTGGACTTTCATTCTCAGATGTAATTACAGTTCAGTGGGAGATATGCAGATCAAATTCAAGGGGAGGGAAGCATCTGCCAGGTTGTCATTGCTGTTTACTTTCCATTTTTGAGGGGGGACAGGGAAGGCAAGCTTTCTTTTTTTCTGAGATATGTTGAATTCCATCCAACAAACATTTATTAAGTATCTACAAATGTGCAAGTCACTGGGGATGCAAAAGCAAAAATAAGACACTATTTCTGATTTTGTAACCAAAAGGGGACTTTTCATCTTGGGAGTTTTCCTCATGCTACTCTCAATGGGTGCCAAGTTGACAGCCTGGTATACTGTGAAGTCCTCTGTTTACCCACATAATAACAAAGGCTCTGGGCCAGTTTCCTCCCATTACTCAAACCTGACCTTGAAGGGTCAATTCTGGAAGTTCAATCTTCTGCCTACTTGTGACTTGGCCTTAGTACTGAGGCTGCTTGAAAAAGAATCAATTAGAGCCACTTCATCTTGTAAATATGCTTCTTTTGCAGCCAAGTTGTTGTTATTGCTGCCCTTTGCTTTTCCTTACAATTCTGGTAACAAAAACCAAACAGCCAGGAGTTTCTCTTCTTTTTGAAGAAAGGCTTCTTTGCCTTGCTATTGAAAATTTTGGCCCCAAAGCAGAAAGTGATGCAAGTGTGTAAGAGACCTTTTCTCTTGGAAGGACACCATGCAAGGCTTTGCTTGTGGGGGAGAATGCCTCTTGAAGACTACAATTCTTGACTGCTTTGGGGTCTCTTAAGAAGTTATGCAGACTTTTGGATTTGACATTGTCATGACCACACCATCTTTACTAAATGTCTTCTTGTAAACTGCATTGTGCAAATTCTTGGGAATTTTTTTCACTTTGATACAATATCAGTCCAGAAATTCCTGTATTATATCCATCTTCTAACTAATTTGTCCCATCTTATTCTCCACCCTGAGCAGCTGGGATGCACAATGGTTAGAACACCAGTTTTAGAGTGAGGAAGACCTGAGTTCTAGGTTTGTGACCCTGGACAAATCATTTACCTTATTTGCCTCAGTTTTCTCATCTGTCAAGTGAGTTGGAAAAGGAAATGGCAAACCACTCCAGCATCTTTGCCAAGATAACATCAAAAGGGATCACAAAGAGTCAGACATGACTGAAAAGAAACTGAACAACAATAAACTTAGAACCTTCTTCTGAGTTCCCCCTTAATTTGTTCCATTTTATAAACATATACCTCTTCATGCTTTCTCTCAGACTTCAGCCTATGCTCAGAAAATGAATCCCACACAAAAGAGGGATGGAGAGATCCCTAGTGTCTTGCCAGTGAATTAACTTGGTGCTGCCAGAAAATCAACCCTATTAGGAATCAGAAGACTTTAGGCAGTGATGAGAAAGTTCTTAGTTTCTCTCCTAGTTGTCTTAGTTGTCCTGAATATTCTAAAAAGAGCTTTTCTCCTCCTTTTCCTCTTCCACCTCATTCTCTCATCTGTCTGTCATCTAACTTGGAGAAAAATATTCTACCATATTTGTTAAACATCCATGTTTTCTATAAGAATTTGGTGAAACTTAAAAACTCCACTATGTGTTATTAAATGCAATATAATGATAATTTATGTTTATATAAGAACATGTGTAACAACATTCTGAGATAGCTATGGCAAATATTCCCCTTTTGTAGATGAACAAACTGATCCTTCTAAAGATGAAGTGATTTGCTCAGAATTGTACACCTTACTTAAGAGAGAATATTCCAGCCTAGAACTCTCCCCAGTCCAGCACCATTTCAATATGCCATAATGCCTAAATAACATAAAAAGGAAGTAAGAAGTATGATGGTTACTAGATCTTGAGTTGTAAGGCCTGGGTTTAAATCACAGTTCTGCAAATTATGACCCATGTGAGCATAGACAACTCGCCTAACTTCTCTGTGCCTTGGTTTCCTCACCTCTAAGAGGAGAGGCTAGAAAAAAATGGCCTCTGAGGTCCTTCCCCACCATGCTGTATCTATAGTTTTGTCATCTTATTATATGTAAAAAAAATTCTCTTTCTTCTCAGTCGAATCCCTTGTCCACATACTGCTGCCAAAATGATATTCCTTAAGCTCTGGTCAATCCATGCCATACTCATATTCAGGTAATTCTAACTAGCCCAGGGTCAAATAGAAATTCTTCTGGCTTTAAAGCCCTCCACAACCTTACATATGTTTATATATTTGCATATGTATTTACATATGTAAACACGTATCTTGTGGATATACATGTATCTTATCTTTTTTTTTTTTTTTTAGAGTTTTCTTGACAAAGATGCTGGAGTCACTAGCCATTTCCTTCTTCAGCTCATTTTGCAAATGAGGAAACTAAGGCAAACAGGGTTAAGTGACTTGCCCAGGGTTACACAACTAGAGAGTGTCTAAGGCCAGATTTATACTCAGGAAGATGAGTTTTCTTGACTCGAGGCCCAGCACTCTATCTTTGACACCACCTATCTGCCCTTTGTACATACATATACACATATATAAAGATGCACACATAAACACAGGTTTATAAATATGCATGTACATATATATGCATGCACATGGCTGTACATACACTCACATTACACATAAACAGATTTGTTGTCTCTCCAACTGGAATAAAGTCTTCAAGGCTCCTTGAGGGCAGAGATTGTTGCATTTTTTCTTTCTTTTTTGCCAGAGCCTAGAATAGTACCTGGCATATACGAGACTCTTAAGTAAGATTATCAGTTGATTTACCAATCTCTATCACCTATAAACTTATGCAATTTCTGTTACCTGGATCATATATTTATCATTTGGCATTTACTGACATGTATTATAACTTTTAAATATATTATAACTTTTATAAATATCTAAAATTGTCCCCCTAGATAGCCAAATTCCTTGATAACTTGTGGAGTCATTTTCAACTGTCTCTGATTCTTCTTATTCCCATTTGGGGTTTTCTTGGCAAAGATACTGGAGAGGTTTGCCATTTCCTTCTCTGCTCATTTTACAGATGAGCAGACTGAGTCAAACAAAGGGTAAATGACTTGTCCATAGTCTCACAGCTACTAATTGCTCGAGGATAGATTTGAATTCAGGAAGATGAATCTTCTGACTCTAGGCACTATCTACCAGGAACCATTTAGTAAATTTTATATACACTTCATGATCCTGTTAGTTAATATTCAGTAAACAAGTTCATTAATGAACTAGAGGACTTCTATGTGAACTGAAAAGACCTCCAAGAATTGATGAAGAGCGAAAGGAGCAGAACCAGGGGAATATTGTACACAGAGACTGACACACTCTCTCACAATTGAACATAATTGGACTTCTCTACCAGCAGCAATGCAATGATCCTGGACAATTCTGAGGGACTCATGAGAAAGAATGCTATTCACATCCAGAGAAAGAACTGTGGGAGTAGTAACATAGAAGAGTCAGAGGATTGATCATGTGGTTCGAAGGGGATATGAAATATGAATAACACAGAAATAGGTTTTGAACAATGATACATGTATAACCCAGTTGGAATTGCTTGTCAGCTCTGGGAGGAGGAAGGGTGAATCATGAATCATGGAAAAATATTCTAAATAAATAAATGATTTAAAAAAACAACCAAGTTCATTAATTCACTAAGAACTATCTATTTTGGTTGGACACACCAAAGAGATTTGGACAAATAGGCTTGCTCAGTTTGTATACTCTCATTATGCTTTGTGTGAATGAATGTTAAATGGTCATGATCAAAAACCAAAGGATACTAGAAACCTGGTAACCGATGATGTAACATAGTTTAGTTAATCAAAGGACTCAAAAACAAGGTATTGCACCGTCCGATCACCTTTACTCAGTCCACATGAAATGAAAGAAGAAATCTTCTGCTCCAGCAAAACAAAACCAAATGAAAATAAAACAGGGAATGTTATCCTTTCAGAAGCAGTAACAATCCAGATGTCTGAACCTTTGTAGGATATCTGACAACTCATGAATACAAATGGTCATTTCCAATGGGGAAAATGACCAGATGGTAACGTGTCAACTGCTTCTCAATTGGCAATGTAGCCACAAGGATTTGGGGTGAATTTTTGTGCTTGGCCTAACATTTTTATCAATGACTTGTATAAAGGCACAGATGGTGTATTCATCAGATTTCCAGTTGACACAAAGCTGGAAGGGATTCCTCACACCCTGGATGATGGGGTCAGGATCTAAAAAGATTGTGACAACCTATAAGGTTTGATAAAATTGAATATGATGAATTTTAATTGAGAAGATGTAAAATTTTATGTTTATAAGAGTTTTTAAAAAGTGCTTTACTAAACACATTATGGTTGTGAGGGATGGTTAGAAATTTGTCTGAAAAAATATTGAAGGTTTTTAATGAAATACAAGTTCAGTATGGATCAACAATGAGATGAACCAATCTAAAAGGCTAATGTGATCTTTGTTTATACACTGTATATTATGTTGTACATTTGTTATACACTGTAGCTCAGGCTAGAACTGAGGTGTTGTGTTTAGTTCTGAGCATGTATGTTTAGAAGAGAACATTTAAGGAAGGTAATGGTCCAGGATGGTGAAGTACTTGTGTTCTTGCAATATAAGAATTGATTGAAGGAACTGGGGATGGTTAACCTGAAGAAGAGGAGATCTGGCCAGGAAGTGGGTAGAATAGTTGTCTTCAGGTATTTGAATTTGCCATGTGGGCAAGGGATGAGAATTATTTTGTTTGGCTCAGAGAGTAGATTTAAAAGTGGAAAGTATGGAAGCAACAAGGCTTTACACCTGAAAGAACTCCTAATATTTAGAGATTTCCAAAGATGGAGTGGGCTATCAAAGGAAATCATAAATTACACCTCACTGGAGCTCTTTAAGCAAATGTTGGATGATCTTTTGTTAGGTATGCTATAGTGGTAATTATTTTTTGCATATGAGTTAGATTAGATGGTCACTGAGTTCAATTTCAATTTTAAAAATTCTTTACTTTGCTTTGTGTGGATATGGGGGAAACTATTTTATTAAAACAACATGGCCTTTGGGGGGGGGGCACAAATCCATACCTTCTGTCTTAGTATCAGTCCTAAGAGAGAAGAGTGGCAAGGGCTAGGCAATTGGGGTTAAGTGACTTGCCCAGGGTCATCCAGCTACACAGGGATTTTATTTAATTATTCTTTACTAAAATTATCAGGGGAATGTACTGAGCAAAGAATTGGACTTTGGTCTAATGCTTTCTTTGATGGGAATTATACTCTACTAAACAGATAAAGATTTAAGTGATCTGTTTATGCATAACCTTCAGCAAATTTCCTGTGAATCATGTAATTAGAATTGCAAACATTTTTCTTAACTATAAATTTTTAAAGGTACATTTGTTTTTTATTTTGAAGGAATGTTAAGATTTTAGTTTTTAAAGATCTCCAAAAAAGGCATGTTAATAGTAATATCCCATAAATGAAACCTAAACTTGATTTAAACCTTAATGACCCTGCCTTGATTTAAAATTAATAATTATTTTAATATTTATTAATCCTTCCCATATTTAGAGAAAAAGAAAAATCAATTTTTTTAAAATTTAAACATTTATTAATAATCATTTTTAACATGGTTACATGATTCCTGCTCCTACTTTCCCCTTCACCCCCCGCACTCCCCCCACCCATGGCCGACGCACATTTCCACTGGTTTTGTCATGTGTCCTTGATCAAGACCTATTTCCTAATTGTTGTTAGTTGCATTGGTGTGGTAGTTTTGAGTCCACATCCCCAATCATGTCCACCCCGTCCCATGCGTTCAAGCAGTTGCTTTTCTTATATGTTTCCTCTCCTGGAAAAATCAAATTTTAAAAAATAATTAAAATGAATTTTTTCCACGTGAAAAACAAAATGTATAATTTTGTCCAATTTAAAAAAACATCCAGTTTTGGTCTATCAATAAATTATGCTTGATACAATGTGGTTAAACAAAATGGATTTATGGGCACTTTCTCATGATCTATGCTCTATACAAGGTAAATATCAGATGTAGAATTATATTTTTATTTCAAGGAATAATTCTAAGACATGCTTTTATCTAACCATCCATCCATTTCTATCAATTTAACTCATCATTTTCAGTTACTGACAGATATAATATTCTGAATATTTATTATTGTAATGAGACTTTGAAAAAAATAATTTCCTCTTAGATGTTTAAGCTACTTTATAAATCCAATTAAAATACCTTCCATGTGCCCTTATGGAGATAAGTTACCACATAAATAAATACAAATGAATTTCCAGGGTCATCAGGTTGAGAGGAATCTCATAGGATCCATTATTTAGTAATTCCTTTTATTTTATGCAAATTGAAGGGCTAAGAGAAGCAGCACAAGCTCAGTGAAGAGAAACATGCCATCTCATTAGAAGCCACATTTTACAAATGAGGGAACTGAGGCTTCTAGAGATTTGGCAATGGTCACATAGCTAATATCAGAACTGGAATTGGAACCTATGGCTCCTGATTCCAGGTACAATACTCTTTCTGCCATATTTACATGACCTACATTAAATGAAAGTTGTGGGGTTTTATTTTATTTTATTTTTTTATCTTCAGCAAGTAGTGAAGTCTCTAAAAGTGTGGATTGACTGAGTGAGGACCTATTGATTTATCTAGGTATAGACCAGAGATGCTAGAGAGGCTCCCTGCAGCACTTCCTAATTAGGAAATATTTAATAAAATAAATAAATATACAATAGAACACAGATAATGTTAATTCGTGGTTTTCTAAGTCAGTGTCTAGCCTGAAAGGATCCTTATGTATGGCTCCACTTCTATTTAAGTTTCATACTGTTGGTGTAGAGACTCTTGGCTCATCCTACAACTGAATATAATCTCCTCATGTCCCATTCCCAATTTGGTGATGTTTTGTTTTTCTTTCTAGTATATCTTCTCCTTCTACAACTCCCCACCTCTACTCCATTGGGATTAATGTAACAATATATGGCCTTTAATTGCATAGCAATTTCTCCTGGGTGGGGATGAGGCCGAGGGGAAATTACATTGCATATGGCTAACTCAGATATTATTGACTGATGCCCTGAATATCGTGTTCCCTGACTGACGTTTGCAGACGGTTTTCTTTAAAATCTGATCAATGAGGTACTGGACACCGAAGGCAGCAAAGGTCCACTTTCTCTCCTGGTCTGTAAAATTAAATGTGCCCTCTCTGAAGGGCAATCTCTGCTGGCTATCAAGTTTAAATGTGAACTACACTGTATCTTACCCTAAAAGGCAGACGCGAGCTTTCCATAGAGAGGGTGAAGATGTTTCATTGAAGGAAACATCTTTTGTCCCAGTTTAAAATTCAAACTGTATTATCTCTCTGCTGGAGGCCTGAAGGAAGACCCCTTTTATATGGCCCATGAATCATTTAAATGGCTATGAGCTCCTGGGACTGGAGGAGGGTACCCTGTCTGTGCAGAGGTCAACTGGTGAGTGTGCACTACTCTCTCTCTCTCTCTCTCTCTCTCTCTCTCTCTCTCTCTCTCTCTCTCTCTCTCTTTGCATGTGGAAACCCGAAATATAAGTTTTTCCATGCAAATATAAGGCACAAGGAAGTTTGATCAACAGATATGGAAAAAGGGATGATTAAAATCATATAAGCAAAAGACTTATTGAATAGATTGGATTAAAAAAGAACATTTTCAGAGGCTGACTATGTCAAATCTTTCTGGAATTCTAATTATGAAAAGATTATGTCATTCTGCTTCCCTCAAAAGGGGACAATATGTTCTATTGGAGGAAAGGATCAATGAAAAACAATTTGCTAAAAATGTGGCATGTTGAATAGAATTTAGGTTTTCTTTTTAAAAAAATTTTATATATTCGTCTGCTCTTTGATGAATCTAAGGCATGTGATAGAGAATTTGTGTGTGTGTGTGTGTGTGTGTGAGAGAGAGAGAGAGAGAGTGTGAGAGAGAGTGTGTGTGTGAGAGAGAGAGAGAGAGAGAGAGAGAGAGAGAGAGAGAGAGAGAGAGAGAGAGAGAGAGAGAGAAACTTTCATAAGGTGGCACAGTCAAAGGCAAAGGTTCTTTTTGTATCATGGACACTTTCGGGTAATTTGGTCAAGCTTTCTCAGAAGAATGTTTTTAAATGCATTAAACAAAATACAGAGGATTAAAAAGATACCCAACCGTTTTGATATAGTTTAGCAAAATAATAAAAACAACAAACAATAGCAACAACAACAACAAAAACCAGAAGAGTTCATGGGACCCAGTTTAAGAACCTCTGGTCTAATGGATAGCCTATTGGGCTAAGAACCAGGAATCATGGCTCTATGGGCATTTCTTCTACCATAGTGTTGTCTTATCTAGAGCAGGTCAGCTATCTTTTACATTATTACTGTTTCATTCAGAGGTATTGTGAGAATTTAGATACATGAAGAATAGCATGGTCCTTGAATGTAGACCAGTATATAGAAGGTATGATGATTTTTAGAATTTTTGGAGTGAATGTTGGATGAAATCTTTTATATGTTAAAAATCTCTGTTTATGGTGAAATAAGCTAGAATCTATTCTCCTGACATATGGAAAAAAACAAAGAATAAATGACTTATCTTGGCACTTACAACAGTTGGTTGGGTATATCTTGGGGAGAGAGAGAGAGAGACTACAATAGAAATTCAAAGAAACTTGCAGTCTCTAAGCATCTGAAAGCTGGGGAATTGACTTGACATTGTTAAACTTTACAAGTAGGTTTATCTTTTGGGTTTATATGAAGCCCTCAAGAAAACTTGTTTAGCAATCTCTAGTGCTCCCCCGACCTGCATGGCTTCTCTGCGTCATGCTTACATAGTCTCTGTGATGTTGAATGTCCTTGTTATTCTTCATATCCCCAACTGATATCCTCAGAAAGGGAAAAGAGATATTTTATTTAGCAGAAGCATGTTCCATAAGCTACTCTTCTCTCGGGAAACATTCCACAAGCATCATTTTAACTATAGGAGCTACATTCAGAGAACAGAGCCACATTTTTAAACCATTTTCATTTTTCTGACAAAATGATATTCACTTATCAAGTGAACTCTTCCTTATTTTGTTTTGTTTTGTTTTTTAAACCCCAACCTTATGCCTTAGAAACAATACTATGTAGACAGAAGAGCAATAAGGGCTAGGCAATGGGGTCAAATGTTTGTCTAGGGTGACACAGCCAGTGTCTGAGGTCAAATTTGAACCCAGGACCTCCCATATCTAGACTTTTAATCCACTGAGTCACCTAGCTGTCCCAAGATTTCCTTATTGAAAACTATTTTCTAAAAGAAAGGTGATTGTATGAAAAGACTGTTAGAGGGTATGGAGTATCCCAACTGATATCCTGGGTTCTAACATTGCTGCTTTCTTTGGGACCTTCACTTCCTAACATGTTTTATAAGGTGATTTAAAAAAATAACAACTTACCATCTTAGAATCAATACTATGTATTAGTTCTAAGGCAGAAGAGTGGTAAGGGCTAGGCAATGGGGGTTAAATGACTTGCCCAGGGTCACACAGCTAAGAAGTGTGTGAGGCCAGATTTGAACCTAGGACTTCCCATCTCTAGACCTGACTCTCAATCCACTGAGCTACCCAGCTGCTTTCTTAACAAGGCGATTCTTATTGTTATTAACAATACCCTGGATCATCTTCCTGAAGTATCCTATATCTTAATAGCAAAGAACACATTCGAATTGTATTTTGTATGTATGTAGATGACATGCAATTCATTTAGGTAAAGAGACACTGGATCTTTTAAATTTATCTCCTATTCTGTATAAAATAGAGTATGGAAGGGGAACTGGAAGGGTGGAATGATGATGTAGCTGCTTGATTCAGGAATATGGAGACTAATCTTGAGCTGCCAGAATGCCAGAAAGCCAGAGTTGGAAGTTTCTGATGCTCAAGAGACTGATAAAGCTGAACTGGGAGTTGATTAATGCTAATGCCACTGGACCATAGCTAAATACTTTCTTGGACTGTTTGCTTTTGAGTTGGTTCTCTGACTTGGCCGGATTGTGGGTTTCTTCTCTCTTCTCCTATGCCTTCTCTAACACCTAAGACTATTTTGATTTGTTTGAGACTACTTGAGGACGCTGAGAATGATCATTACAAATCCCAATAATACTTGAGCAGTATATGAGGAATGCTTAAGAGTAGGGGAGTGTCGTGTCTTCCCTAACAGAATATACAACTGTTCACTTCATGTGTTGAAACTCAAAAAGGAGTTACATTACCAAGTTTCCAGAAAAAGATCTCTCAGTCTATGTATTCCACTCAGTGAATTTTCTAGATCTGGACAGATATGTGACCTAAGGTCCTACCTGGATAGCGAGTCTTTCCTGGAACACAGATTAACAAGCTAAATTGCACTGCTTGTTTAATTGCAATTTCGAGTCTATCAGTTCTCCCTAATAATCAAATGTATTCCTTCCAGGAGGACAGTTATGCATTGTCTCTAGTGGGCTATTTGCATACAATCACCAGAACCCAACATGATTGAGGTGAATAGGAAAGTTGTTAATGACATCTTGACCAAGTTGCAGTAGATTTTGGAAAGTTAGTTTCTTGTGGTCTGCTGAGAAAGAGGCGTGTATTTCCTTCATTAATTAACATGATGCATCTCTCCTTGTCTTCTTTTTCTTTGTATCTCCTTTGTGTTTGTGTGTGAGTGTGCGTGGAACATTAATCCTGTTTCATGCTCATCACTGCTTCACAACTGTTCAGTAATTACTGGAAAAACGAGCCTTGGCCTTTAATGATCATTACCCACGTGCCCCTCTTCCAAGATGTGGGGATGCCTTCTTTCCGTGGTTCCGATTCTCTCCTCCTTCATCTCTCAGCTGGCAAAGCCAAGCAGAGCCCAGATTATGCTGTGTTTTCCCACTGACAGCCCCATTTGGTTCCCTTGCTTAATGCAGATCCCTAATGCAGGCTCACGTGGGTCTGTAAATGACACAATGAGGACTAGGCTATTCCCAGCCCTCTGAAGCTTGTACACCCGTGGATTGGTACAGTCGTGGCTTCTTGCAGGTGAACTCCACATCCCTGGTCCCCATCTCGGAATGCACCAGCTTGGTTGTTTGCCTTCTTCCCCATCTGCCTTTTTATTTTTTTAAATGAACTAGAATAAGAGAGGTTTTTAAGAAGAGAGAAGGCAAGAAATCCATGTCATGTGCTTCAGCAGAGGCAGTTGGAGCAACCGCGGTAGCAGCAGCAGCAACAGGAACACGGCAGCAGCAAGTCATTAAGGCAGACTGCACCATTTTCTTCTCACCCTGCATAGAGGTGCTCCTGGGAGCTGCAATCCACAGCCCACCCCCTATTGGTACGACGGAGGTGGCTTCTTCCTGGCCCCAGTCAGAGGGCACAGATTGTCTGGAGGAGTTACAAGAGACTCTTCCAGTTGGGAATGTGTGCCTAAAGGATGGCTATTTCAACTGGTCAGATGCTTATTTGCCCTTATAGCCAAAGAACTGCAGAAGAGGCTCCCGTCTAGCACTTCTCGTTGTTTTCTGTTTTCTGTTTTTCCACCTGGCATCTCTTTCTCTCCGCATGAGCATTTGTGTGCAGGTGTGTATTTGTGGGAGTGTTTTGGTATGCTGCAGTGAATTATGGGTGGTGCAGAGGCTAAAGCAAGAGTGTGACCTATTACGGAGGCGGAGAACTATATGATTCTGTGAGTGGTTTTGGCTGCCAGCCGCTGCCCCGTGGGGGGGAAATCTTTATCTATATGCAACATCACCTGGATTGCTGTGGAGTGGAAATTGATTCTCAGGGACTGCCACTGCCTGCTTCTGCAAAATGGCTCATGCTGCTGCTTCCATTAAGAAAGTTCGGGAGGCTGAGCTCGACGAAAAGGAGAAAAACCTTGAGAGGGAGAGAAAAAAACAACGGAAAATCCCTAGGGAGCGAATAGAGAGGAAACGCAAGGTATGGAGAACTCTCTCTCCTTTCCTCCTTTCCCCATGCCTGGGTCCTTGGAAGTCTCTGTGAGCACGACTCTACCAACTTCCTTATCCCCCTTTCTAACCATCCATTCACCTTTGCCCTGTGTCTTCAATCACTTTAATAAGGCTGTGGCTCAGGTATTCATTTACTGCATCAGGGAAACTGGGGGTAGCCTAGGCAGCCCAGGTCTCGGGTCTCTCTTTACCCAGCAAAGGTGATCAGTGCACTTTTCCCCCTCAGAATTTTCAGTCCAGTCAAGTAGGTTATGCCTCTAACTGACTTAATACACTCCTCAAATGAGAAGGCAAGCAATTGATTTATGGCTGCAGTGTTAGGGTATTTTCTTCTTGCTGTATATAGTCTGGTCTAACAGTCATTGGCATTAAAGTCAGCTTTCCTCCTGGAACTCCATGATCTGTATAAATCTGGGGTTCAAGGTTGAACTATATGTTTGCTTTCATTTTTCCCCCTAAATGAATTAAATTGCCATTATTCAGTTTTAAAGTGCATTGCCACATATGGCTGAGTATTGGGTGCACTCAAAAAATTGGGGAGGTGGTTTCTCTGATGGATATTTCCTTTTCATTTGCTGATGGTGAGTAGAAAAAGAATGAAGACCAGTGGTGGCATACCATGTAAGAAAATGTGGGTTGCTTTGCACACAGCTAGAGAATTTCTTCTCTTCTCAAAAAAGCAAAATTCCCACGCCCTACTGAAAATGAAGTAGTCCTTTTGCCTGGTCCTCTTGTTTGGCTAAAGCAAGGGGGGAAATTACTTGTGAATGCTGCATTTGCCAAAGTAGGTCATTCTATAGCTTCAGAAGATGATAAACAGCATGTTGTGTTCACGAGTATAAAAATAGTGAAAATCATTGTTTGCAGACAAGCTGTTAAGCATAGCTTTGGGATTAGGGTTGCACTAGGAATGCATCTATTCTTGGGAATTGATGAGTATTTCTTTATTTTGAGATTTTGAGGGTTTGATCATTTTGTTTGTGGGTGGGTGTGCGTGCACGCGTGCACATATATACAGACCCCTGACTAAAGGTATTTCCTTCAAAGTACATCACTTAAATTTTTTAAATTGGGGGCCATTATATTGACTTTTCAGCTCGAGAGTGTCTCAGTCAGAAATCCAGGTACTTTACATATTGTTTGAACATTCCTTATTTCTAGTCCTTAGCAAAGTTTCTGTGTTTCTGTGCAATCCAGGAAAACACAGGGCTTCATCTTCTTTCAGGCTCACTACTTACTACCAGAATAATTGATTCATATTGTATTTATTAACATAGATAAAAGGAGTAATGCATTAGAGTTTTTCTTCCAGAAGAAGATCTGATATCCTATTTATGACCTTTTAAATGCTGTGTTTCAAGAGTACATCGAGTTCTATTCACATTATCGTTTTTTAGAAAAATCAGATCAACAGTACCATTGGTCATTTTGGCAGGAGTTTGCTCCCTATATCACAGCTGCTGTGATTCTACTCTTAATCCTCTAAATGGGACACTGCAGCATAAAGGAATTATCTGGGATTATATCCTTTCAACCCTTTTTCCATTGAAAATATCATATTTTGGGGGATTGGTGCTTATTCAGCAGCCATTTGTGACCTAGCAACTTTGCCTAGATAGCATACTTGTACCATTCAAGAGCATCTCTCTCTCTCTCTCTCTCTCTCTGTCTGTTTCTCTCTCTCTCTCTCTCTCTCTCTCTCTCTCTCTCTCTCTCTCTCTTTCTCTCTCTCTCTCTCTCTCTCTCTCTCTC
>NC_058135.1:76935414-76963469 GCF_016433145.1 Gracilinanus agilis | reverse complement strand
CTCCCTCCCTCTCTCCCTTCCTTCCTTCCTTCCTTCCTTCCTTCCTTCCTTCCTTCCTTCCTTCCTTCCTTCCTTCTTTTCTTCCTATATAGATGTGTATACACACAACTAATCAACAAACTCTACCATGTATATCTTAATCTGGGCAATAGGTAATCCTAATTTACTTACTTTTTCCTGTGTTGATTATTCAACACAGTCTTCTAAGTGGTTATTTTTCTGAATGTAGATATAATTTAAATTAAATTATACCAATATACCAATATAAATTATAAGCTCATAGAATACAAATGCAAGCAAAAAAAGACAGGCTCTGCCTTCATAGTGTTTAAATTCTAATGGGAGACAACAATCCAAAAAACAAGTTGAAAAGCATGGATTTGGGGATGGGAGGGAAATCCTCCTATGGTGTCATGTTGGAGAACAAAGTCCATAAAGTTAGAATTAGAGCCCAGAGAGGAATAAAGGAGTGAACATGGACAAACTAGGCACTTTCTTTAAAATAGTACTTCCTGGAGGAACTAACCATTTAAGAGAAAGAGATTACAGGGCCAGAGTGATCTTCATGGGTGAGGAGGCTTTTGGTCATGGCGGAGAAAGGAATCTGAAGAGTACGAATGGCAGTCTAAAGAGGAATAAAGGAGAAGATATATAATTACTTCTTATTGGCATTACTTCCCACTGGTTTATGAAAGTCAGCATATATTTTACTACTGAAACTTTACCGTGCAAAAAGGGGAGAGGCTGAATGTATTACTATGGGAATTCCTGTGGATAGAAGAGTAAATGGGAAGCATCCTTTCTTGGTTTCGTTTTAGTACTAACTCTATGGGCATATCATGGGTCAGCTTTCTCATTTGCAGGATAGAGATAAACGTATAGGTAGGCAATTGCTAGCTCTGGAGTAAAGAAGATCAGAGCTTAAAACTAGCTGCAGGCTCTAGATCTCTGACCCTGGCAAGCCACTTAATCTCATTTCCCTTAATTCACTGGAAAAAAGGAAATGGCAAACCACTGCACTATCTTTGCCAAGAGAACCCCATTGATCACAGGGTTCCAAAGAGTCAGATAAGACTGAATGACTGAATAACAACAAAGACTTTATGAGACTAAGTGAAATAATGTACATGAGAAGTACTAAAGAAAGTTAAATTTAAATTGGCAATCTTACTTTGATTATCAATTATTTTAGGTAATCTCTTATTCTATTTGCCATTAGAAGCATATATTTCCTTGCTGAATATTATGGTTGCTCTAAACAGAAGATGGAATGTATTATAATTCTTCAGTGTCCTAATACAGGAATTACAGAACATGGTTAGTTTCATTATGGTTTGTATTAATAGAGTGAAAAGAATCCACTCATAACTTTTCCCACTTTTAAGTTTTATAGAGAAAACCTCCAATCTAATTGTTAACTTAGTTAACCAATTGGAATAAAAAGATCGTAGATTCAAAATTCTGTTATAACATTGAGGAGAATTATTTTCCCTGCTCTGCTTTTTACCTCTAATACATAAACAAACAAATAAACAAACAAACAAATAAATATATATATGCTCTGTATACCCCAGGTAATTTTTTCATTTTATTATTAATAATAATACCTTTATAATGGGATAGTGTAAAATAATTATAACTTCTATAAAGGAATTTTAATTTATCACAGTAGTGTTCAGTGGTGTTTTCACAGAAGTAGAAGGGACATATCCCTTCTCCCTCACATATACATATAAATGTGTGCATGTCTGGGACACATACATATATGTATATATGACTGGAATGCATTTATTATTTTTGTTGTTGATATGCTCTTTAGTTCATTTACTTAAAATAGAAATATTTATTTTTAGGGGAGATCAACATGCTAATATGATTTTAATGGTTAGTTAAATATTATTAATATTAGCCATAGATATGTCAATAATCTAGCAGCCTGAAGAGATACCTGAATTACTTAATTTTATTTTTTCTGCTGTTGTAGAGGAGAAGATAAGTTTCCTGCTGCCCTTGAAAGTTTTGCCCACAAACTAGCAGTGAGCTGCTTTGTACCTAAGAATCTATCTTTGGGAGGGGCACAGCATTATCAAGAGAAAAATAAATAATATATGCTCAAAGGTTTCTGGGCATCAAACCAAATACCACTGTAACTAAAAATATAATGGCCAAAAGAAAGGAGACTTGTGATCTAGCAAATTCCTAAAACTGTCTAAACATGGAAAATTCCAATCAACCACTTAGAGATTTACAAAATTTCTCAGAGTTGCCCATAATTTTTATCTCGACATCAATTATTTCAATATTTCCACAAAACCGTAATAAAGTAAAAATAGATTGAAAAAGTATTTAGTTTCTTCTGGAAGGATGCTCTTTATATATCCTAATGCCCACTTACAAGTGGAAATTAAAATAGTCTATTGATTTACTAGTCCATTTGACTCCGAATTGCAATTGTTATGACATATTATTTACCTGAGAAGCTTTCAGGCCCTTGATTTTTTTTTAAAATCTCATTTTAGGTCTTTGTTCAGATTTACCTCTTTATGCTTAGCTCATTTTATAAACTATTCTTTTCCCTATAATAATGACCTTGGGGACAAGCGATTTGCACTATTAATGGCACTCTTTTCAGACAGTACTGTAAATCTGAGCTCTTCCATGGTGTTTAATTATAAAGAACCCCTTTGCATCCATTGAGTGGGTGACTAAATACCAGCTTAATGTTACAGCTGTCAGATTTGTTTGCCTGTGGCAAAAATAGGCTTAGTATTATGGAAAATCTGATTCCAGATCACTCCCAGAGAAGACTGTTAAAGGGGAGAATACTTATTTTTAAAACTGTTATTTTAGTGTGAACTGAAATATTTTGGGCAACTCAAAACTTTAAAAAAGTGGGTTTTATTTGTATTGATTAAAAACCTGTCTTTCCTCCTGAGAATCAAATCTAGCTCATGCAACACAACATAGAACTAGAAAAATTGCATACATCATTTTGAAGGATACAGAAACCAGTTGAAAAAAGCAGTTTTGTCCATTTGGGCAATGCTAACAATTTCTTGAGCTAAAACTTGGTTCAGACAATAAGCAACATTCCTCAGCTTAGTTCAGGAACCCTTTGCTATCCTAATTACTAGTTGTACAGTTCACATCTTATTCCTCAGAATTCTTTTCCCTAACAAATACTTGATTTTGTTCTCATAGATTATAAATTGTAAAGTAGTTATGTTCGTTCTGTTGGAGTATAGAATAGTAAAGAAGGTTTTCTCCAAGTTTGGGGAATCCTGACCACTTGTGAGCTGGACCATTCACACCATCGATGCATCTTGTTGCAAAAATCTTTGGAAATACTTTGGGTGCAATAGACCATTTCTATCTCCATTGATACTTGTCCTACTTCTTATGCTGCCCCTACTCAGGAATTTTGACCTCTTCTGGCTTGCTTCCAAGAAACAGTCTGACCTAGCACCTGACATTGAGAAGAATTTTTCCATGTGCAAATAGAATTGGTATCCCTTTTGAAAAGTTAATGAGACTAATTGGCTAAAATAATAGCCTATTAGTCTTGCATATAAGATGAGGAGACAAGGGTTTAAGTGAGGTTACACTTGTAATTTTTCATCATTAATTGCTATATATTGTTTCAGTAATAGAAGTTCTTTCTATATAATTAGTAGAATTGGAACTGAAGAGCTGTTTGGACCAAGGTTTTAAAGGAGGACCAATAGTGATGAAAGTTTAGACCTAAAAAGTTTGCATTGTTTTGAGCTAACTCAAATGTTCATGGTATAAAGAGTTCTTTAGGAGCTCTGTGGACTAGTCTCAAGAGATTTCAGGGCTTTATGAATAGAGCAGGGTTTTTTTTTTGCTTTATAGTTAGCCTTTGAAATAATTTCCCATCTCCTTGAAATCCTGGAAGAAGTCAAATTCAGTCAGCACACAGGTGAAGGGAAGATGGAAACACAGTCCTGATAACCTACCAAAATATTCACTTTTAGCATATGGTTGTGATATGTTCAACTCCTTGTACTTCCACAGTCTTAACTATAACATTGAAATATACATTAATATTGAAAAATACATTTCCCTCCTTGGCTGTTAGGCATTGTTGGAAGAAAAGGTAATAGGACAGGACCCGTGAACCACAGTCTGTCTTATGGACCTCTCTGACAATCTGGTGAAGCTAATGGTCACCTCAGAATAATGTTTTTGTAAATTTGTAAAATAAAATACAGAAGATTGCAAATAAAAACAAAATGGGGCATGTAGGTGGCTCAGAGATAGATAGCCAGGCCAGGAGATAAGAGGTCCTGGGTTCAAATATGGCCTTTAGACTTCCTGCCTATGTGACCCTGGGCAAGCCACTTAATCACAATTCCTACTGCTATTCTGCTTTAATACCAATACTTGTATTGATTGACAGAAGGTAGAGGCTTAAAAAAGAAAAATAAATGTTTGTTAGAATACAGATTTATTTTTCTCCCCTATCCAAGGTTACAGAGCCACTAAAATCTATCTATGAACCTCAGGTTAAGAAATCCTGTGTAGGGTCCATAATGAACCATGTTAAGTTGAGAAAATTCCCTCCTCCCTCTTCCTTCCTCCCCACCCACACACTCATTCATGTCTCTGCTTTATTTTAGAATAGACAGTTTAGCACTGTGTTTTGAATTACTTATTAGAAGCAGTGCTGAAGGGAATGTTATTTTTTTTTCCTATTTTGGGTGTGAAATGTGTAGGGTTTTCCCAAGTTAACTTTTCAAACCATTTCTCAGTATTATCACCTTCTCTTTCCTTCTTTCCTTGTGTTAGAGGAAAAGACATTCCTATTTCTTGCAAAGTCATTGTTGTATCCCAGTCCTTAATCTCATTACTCTTGGGTCTTCTAAGACCCAACTAAGGCTCAGCCCTCTTATGCATAATCAGTCATTCCCAGTCCTTTGCCTCCTGCTCATTTGCCTGCAAACATGCTTAGGTCTCCCTCATTCATTTAAAAAAAAAAAGCAAGCTTTCCCTTGACATTTCTACTCCTTCCAGCTATCATCCCTTCTCTTTCTTCTTCTTTACTGCCAAACTTCTGGGAAAAGTTCCTTACACCAGATGCTTCTACTTCCTTGCCACCCACTCTCTCCTCAGCTCTTTGCAATCTGGCTTCCACTCCCACCACTCTAGTGAAAGTATTTTCCCAGGAGTCATTAATGATGCCGTACTTGCCAAATCTAACGGATCTTAAAAAAATCAACCAGTCAGTCTACAGGCAGTTATTAAATCTACTATGTGTTTATTCACTGTGCTAGGTGCTGGAGATACAAGGTTAAAAAACACCACAATTCTTATTCTCAGAGAGTTTACAATCTAACTCAGGAGGCATCATAAATAGATGCAAAATATATTTGCTGGATAAATGCAGAGTAGTTAGAGAATGAGGGCAGCGGAGACGAAGGATCAGGAAAGGCTTCATTTAGGAGATGGGATCAGAGCTGTGTCTTGACTGGAGTAAGGGATTCAATATGGCCTCATTGAGGAGGAAGTGTATTTCAGGCATGGGGAAGACCACCAATGCCAAGATATAGACATGGTAGATGGACTCCAATTTGTGAGAATCACTGAGAAGACCAGTTTGTCAACCATAGAATATAGGAAGAGGAGCCATGTATAGGGAAAACGAAATGATAGGACAGGGTCAAGTTGTGAAAGGATTTAAAAGTCAAGCAAAGGAGTTTATATTTGGTCCAATAAGCAATAGGGAGCAATTGGAGATAATGTAATAGAGGAGTGATTTGGCAACTCTGTGGAGGATATATTGGGCTGCAAAGAGAGCAGAGGGAGAGAGACCAATCAATAGGATAAAACAATAGTCCAATCCGATTGTGGTTCAGTGGGTAACAGTCCCAGGCCTGGAGTCAGGAAGACCTGAGTTCAGATCTAGATTTATACACTTCCTAGCTCTGGACAAGTCACTTAACCTCTGATTGCCCAACAAAAGGTTCCATTGTATCCACTGGAGAAGGAAATAACAAACCACTTCAGTATTGCTGTCAAGAGAACTGCATCAATAGCTATGTTCCTTGTGGTCATGAAGAGTCAGACAGGACTGAAGGACTGATAAACAAAAAAACAATAGTCCAGGTTAGAGGAGATGAAGGCATGAACTCAGGTAGGAGTTGGTGATTTCAGTTGTCATCCTCATGATCTGTCTGCAGTCTACAGACCCTCTCCTCTCCTTTTTAAACATTTTGTTTTTAGATCCTGCCAATTCTGTAAATATCTGCATCTTATTCCTTCTTTGCTCTCATAGTAAAGAACTTTGTTCTCTAGTAAAGGACTTTATTAATCTTCTTTACACATCATTGTAGTTACTTCCTATTTTCTCTTTTACTCCATAGCTAAGTTGACTTTTCTTATTAATTCTGCTTCTGTGGTAGCTCTTGCATTTATCTCTGAATTTTAAAAAATCTCTGACTTTTCACTCCTGCTGCAGTCTCCCTAGTTCAAGCTTTTGCTGCTTCTCCCCTGATTCATTGTATTTGTTTCCTAACCGAATTTCTTGCTCATTCTCATCTTCTCCCCCCAGTTACTCTTCATACTTTGTTTTAGGTTATCTTCCCAGTATGCCATTTTGATCAAGTAACTCCTCCCCTGTAAAACATTCAGAAGCTCATTTTTGCCTAATGAATAAATTATAAATTCCTTGTCCTGGTGTTTAGGGATCTCTACAATATGGCTTTAGCTTTATCTGTTTCTATTTCTTGGAGGCTAGGCAGTATGCTATATGGTGGAAAGGTCACTGGACTTAGGGCATTTTAATAAGGAGAGACATGTTCAAATCTTGTCTTATCCATTTCTAGCTGTGTAACTGCAGACAATTAACTTAGCTTCTCTGAACCCTAGGTATCTTCCTCTGTAAAACGAAGATAATAATACCTATAGTATCCATCTCACAGAGTTGGCATGAGGGTAAATTCTAAGGGCCAGTATCTTAATTTTAATCTTTACACACACATGCACACACACACACACACACACACACCTACATATACATATAAAATCTTCTTTCCAAACCTTCCAGACAAACAACAATACTCTCCACCACCACTTCAACCCCATTCTCTTCTTGTTCCTTCCCATTTCCATTTATTTACTTATACCTCCTCCTATGCTTCCAATGGACTTGTTTTTACATTCTTCATTTTTTGAGATCCTCTTCTTCAAAGATCAACATTAATGCTGTCTTCTTCAAGAAAGTTTTCATGATTGACACTCCTCTCCAAGATGAAAGCAATCTACTTCTTCTAAAATTTCTCATCACATTTTTTTTCTAGATTTCTTCTCTACATGTCTCTCATTGTTTCTTGGATCATGGTCATTTGAATAGATGTCTTTCTTCCCATTAGGCTGCAAGCTCCTTTCTTTGTACTCAGAAGTTTTTACATAATTCCTTTCATATACCTAAGTACTCTATTTTATCTTGATCTCATCAGTGTGAGTATGGCCTCTAATGATTGTGATCCCTTGTGCTTAAAAAAATGCTGAGTTGAATTCCCTCTACTGTGCTCTTTCCACTTCTAATTTGTTCTTGCTACTACTGACTAATTGATTGATTTTATAAGGCCAGGTTCTGAATGTTTCAAACAATGAATCTTGTAGTGGTTGAATTTGTATTGTTTGAATCTATAATTATATTAAATATGGTAATTGGTTCCAGGCCAATGGAAATATATAGCACATATATGAATAATATGTCCACTCAATGGAATTCCTAGCTATACATACATTTCATATTCTGCTTAGAAATCACCAGTTGTTCCCAGTTGCCTATAGAATAAAATATAAATTTCTTTACTTGGAATATTAATAACTTTGTGGTCCAGTGCCACCCTACCTCTCCAACCTTATCTCAAAATCTGTTTCAGCTAAAGTAGACTACTTGCTTTCCCCCGGATAAATTACACTTCCCTGGCTCTTTACTTTTGTTTATCCTCCTCCTTATTCTTAGAATGATCAACCATCCCATCTTCATCTGTTAAGTGACTATCTATACTTTAAAGCAGAGGGGCCAAACACAAGGTCTGCAGGTTAGCAACATGCCAGAGGGCAAAATATAATTGGGAATTATTTAACAAAACAAATAAAAATTATAAATATAGCTTTAAAGCATAAATCAAATGCCACTTCTTACATGAAATTTTCCCTAATTTCCCCAAAATGTAATGAGGAATTTTCCCAATTTGTAATTTGATCACATACTTCATCTAATAATTGTTTTTTGCCTATTTTCCATTCTTTTCAAATATAATTTTTTAATATTGTTATTTTTATAGATGTCATAGCACTGTAACAGAACATAAAGCCCATTGGCTCAAGGTCCATATTGCACCTAACATTTGCACCTCACTAGCAACCTAATACTCTGCCCACAGTAAAGTAAACATCAATAAAAATTTACTGACTTGATATATATCCTATATTATCTTTTATTTCAGAAACCACTCCACAAGTAATAATGCAGTAGTTATGACCTCAGGAGTGTAAGAAATAGCAATGAATTATGGGAAAGTGGTTATAAATATTGTTAATTTAGCTTTAAATTATTTGGTCAATTACAGTGGCATAAATTCGGGATGTCATTGTTAATAACTTACCCTGGTTTTATTTAATTCCCAAAATGTATTTCAATTTAGCCTCAAAATTTAATTGCCTTGTTTAGAGTTTATAGTGTGTAAAGGAATCAGGTTAATAAATAAGACAGGGAATGCCTGTGTGTAATGATGCATTTTCAGAATATATATTTAAGCTGTGTTTCTGTGGGGGAAAATGGTAATAATGATACTTCCCTGATCCCTTTGAGGGACTGTTCTGAGAACCTACTGAGATATTATATGTATTTCATTTATAAATGACTATTCTACAACAATAAGATATTATTGTAGGATAATAAGTTCACAAAGGAAAGCTACTATACTTAAAATTATTAGAATTAGATTTCAGTCTCAATTTTTAAAATTTTTGCTTTAAAAATTTTTTTAAATCACTATTTATTAACCATTAGACCATGGACAGGCAACCTCTAGACCCATGTGGCAAACCTATGACACATGTGCTGGAGGGGGCTATTCCCTCTCCAGGTGAGCTTAACAACATTTTTCACATCACCCACCTCTCTGTCCAATAGCCCAATAGGAACACTTCTTCCCTTTTTTGCCTGGGGTAAGATGGGGGCCTCACATGTGGCATGAGGGTTGTAGTTTGGGCTCTCGGTCTCTAAAAGGTTTGCCATCACTGCTCTAGACCTTTTGAACTATTGAAGAGTGGAAAGGACTACTTCAAGAGGTTCCTGTACATCAGAATCCTCCAAAGCAAAGGCTGTGAAGAATTAGCTACTTATTAAGAAAAGCGTAGAAGGAATTTTTCTTCAGATTAGCTGGGAAGTCTTTGAGTAACATAGTGACTAGAACAGTGTACTTGGAGTCATGAAGATCTGATTCAAATCCTACCTAAGACTGCATGGTACTGGGCAAGACTCATAATCTTTTCTACCATCACTTTCCTCATTTTAAAGGGCCATAACAATAGTTAATAAAAACTACTTCATTGGGTTATTGGGGGGATGAAATGAGATAACAGATATAAAGCACTTTACAAAATTTAAGGTGCTTCCTAAACATTGGTATTATTATAAATATTAATTATTGGGCTCTGAGGTGATCCCTTTCAATTTTGGGGTTCTGCTTATTGTGAAAGAAAGAAACAGATTTCTTTTCCAATTATTTTAGGATGTGAGTCAATGTATTCAAAGCCAAAGGACATGCCTCTTTTTTTCATCCATTATCTAGCACCTGGTAGAGTATTCTTCACATAGTGGGCACTCAATGGACCTAACTAATGAGCCTTGGTTCCATGAAAATCAAGTGTTTAATCTTACATTTTTATTGATTCCTATTTAGTGTTTTCTTCAGATAAATTTTCTCTATTTCTGTCCACAATGATACTGAGAACTGAAATGAATGATAAAAAAAACCAACCTGGCTTATTTTACAGGTGAGAAACCTGAAGCTCAGAGAGATCAGGTGATTGGTCAAGGTCATAGAACTAGTTAATATTAACCAGAATCCTGGTTGCTTCACCCAGCCAGTGGTAATAATTACTATGGATCTAAGTAGCTTCCAGGCAAAATGGAGAGGTCTGAAGTGAGAGTCAGACATGTATGCCATTCACTAAATAGGTGTGTGATTATGGGTAAATTATTTAACCCCTGATTTTTAAAAACTTTTCTCTCTATAAAATGAAGTTAAATTTGATCTTTGGAAACTCTCATTTTAAGTCTTGCAATTCTACTAAATTATGTGGTTCTGCAAAATTTAATTAAGACATGAAATAATTTTTGGTGTCCTGTAAGTTTACCATCTAAACTAGGAATATAAACATTTAAGTTTTGATGAAATTTTCTTTATTATTGATGGCCCAATTTGGAATTCTTGAGTAGATAAATGGGAGATTTTGTGTCTATGCTGATGTTACTAGTTGACACCAGGGGTTCTAAGTACTGGGAGGAATAGAATTGCATGGGGAATTCATTTTCCATTAGTGTGCATCTTCTGTTTGCTGCAATGATGTAATTGTACTTTTTCCCTTGGCTTTGCTCCCATCCTTGGCTTGACTTCCATCTTCAAGCCTGCTCTAGCCCAGACCCCATAAACTGACATGGAATAGAATTTAGCAAGTTCAACACTTTTTTTTGGCCTACCCTCTACTTTGAAAGCCAACTCTGAAGTTGTGGTTCCATATCAGGAAAGCTCTAAGTACTTGATATGCAAGCTCTCCAGGTGGAAGGATACAAGGTGACCCTTAATGATTAGGATGGAAATATTCTGAGGACTTGAAACGGACTCTAAAGTAAGTTTTGCCTTGTGTAATTTCAAGTAAAGTCTCATATTTGCATAATGCTTTTTAGTTTGTAAAGTATTTTTATACTTATCCTTTTTTGATCCAAACAAAAAAATGATTAGACAGATAAGAAAAAAAGATAGAGAGTTTAAATAGGGCATGCAGTTGCTCAATGTAGAAAATCCTAAAGAATCCGTAGAAACTTGAGAATCCTCACTGCAAAATTCCTAGGCAGTGATCAGCTTGTCTTTGATTGGCATCCTCTAATGAAGGGGATCCTACTACCTCCCAGAGTAGCTAATTCTACTTTTGAAGGGCTCTGATTGGTAGGAAGTTTTTCTTTAAAATAAAGGAAAAATTCATCCATTGTCCACAAGTTGACATATTGGTGCAACATGAGACTGGGTTGTTAATACTATGTTCATATACCAAATGTTGTTTATCCGCATCTTGATGTTTCTTGGTCTCATGATATGCCATTTATCATCCTTGATACTTCTCAGTAGTGCTTCCCAGTATTCATTGGATTGCCATGTGATAAAGTTATGAATCATCTGGAATTCTTTCTGCTGTTTTCTGCTATTTTTAAAAAACACTTTCCTTCTGTCTTGGAACCAATACTGTGCATTGGTTCCGAGGTAGAAGAGCAGTAAGAGCTAGGCAATGGGGGTTAAGTGACTTGCCCAGAGTCACACAGCTAAGAAGTGTCTCAGGTCAGATTTGAACCCAGGACCTCCCATTTCTGGACCAGGATCTCAATTTACTGAACCACATAGCTACCCCCCCCCCCATGCCATTTATTTACCCACATTTCATCACTGCTTAAAACAGCCTGTCTCTTCTTGACTACCATATAGTACATTTTTATGTTCATCATTCCTATGTGTTTCTATGGTTCTCCTTTTAAAACCTTCTAAACATTTCCTTTTACTTTTCTAAATCTTTTATTATGGTTTTTTTCACGGTTTTTGCTTGATTCGGGTACAATATAAGTATTTATTCAATACCTAATATGTGCCAGGCCCTGATAAGACCTGGGGATACAAAGGAATGAAAACATAGCCTTTGTCTTCTTGGAGTTCACATTCTAACACGAAAAACATGCAACCGACTACATTCGTACAAGACGTTTGTTGTTGTTCATTTGTTTTTCAGTTGTGTCCAACTTTGTGACCCCATTTAGGGTTTCTTGGCAGACATACTGGAGTGGTTTGTCATTTCATCTAGCTCATTTTGCAGATGAGGAAACTGAGGCAAGCAGGGTAAAGTGACTTGCCTTGGGTCATACAGAAAGTAAGTGTCTGAGACTGCTTTTGAACTCAGGAAGATGAGTTTCCTGGCTCCAGACTTGACTCTCTATGCACTATGGTGCCATCTAGCTGCCCTATACAAGATATAGCCAGTATCAATGGAAGGTAATATTAAAAGGAAAAACAAGAATGTATATTTGGCACATAGGGGTTCAGGAAAGGCCTGTTGTAGAAGGTGGGATTGGAGCTGAGTCTTGAAGGAAGCCAGGGAAGCCATGAGGCAGAACTTAGGCAGAACATTACCAGGTGTGGAGGGCTTCTAGACGAAAGTCATAAAGTCAGGAACAGGGTTTTATACAAAGGCAAGCAAGGAGGCCACTACATAGAAAGGACTAGAGTTAAGTTCGGTCATTTTTCAACTGTGTCTGATTCTTCGTGTCCCTATTTGAGTTTTTTTTTAAGATATGGTCATTTTAATTTTTTCTATAATTAATTAATTAATTTCATTTAGACTATTTTTCCATGGTTACAGGAGTCACGTTTTTCCCCTCACCTGCTCCCTCCCTCCTCCTGTAGCCATCAAGCGGTTCCACTGGGTTTTACATGTATCATTGATCAAGACATATTTCCATATTAATATTTGCAACAGAGTGATCATTTTAGTCTACATCTATTTGAGGTTTTCTTGGCAAAGATGCTGGAGTGGTTTGCTATTTTCTTCTGTAGCCCATTTTATAGCTGAGGAAACTGAGGCAAATAGGAGGAAGTGACAGCATCACATAGCTAGTAAGTGTGTGTGAGGCCAGATTTGATCTTTGGTCTTCCTGACTCCATGCCTAGTGTTTTGTCTACTCTTACCCCAAGAAATGGTATCTTGTTCAAAGGCAAGCAAGAAGACCAATACTTAGAGGGGAGTAGAATATGAAAATACTAGAGAGGTTGGGGGGGGGCAAGGTTATAAAGGATGTGAAGAGCCAGACAGAGTTTATGTTTGATTTTGGAGGTAACAGGGAGCCACTGGGATTTATTGGTAAGAGGAAGACATTGTTGACTTGAGCTTTAGGAGGATCACTTTGTCAGCTCAATGGAGGAGGATTGCCTTTGGGGTTAGGGAGTGGAGATTAGTTGGGGCATCAAGGAGATCAAACTGCTGACAATTTTTTATAGTTCAGGGATGAGGTGGTGAACCAGAGGGGTGGTGAAGAGGCAACAAATGGAGAGAAGGAAACAAATCCAAGAGATGTTGTAAAGGTAAATACAATAAGATTTGGCGATAGTTTGGTTATGTGGGATCAGTGCAAGTAAGGGGTTAAGGATGATTGCTACTTTAGCTGGGAATTTATAGTACTTCAAGGACTATGATGGCTTTAACAGTAACAGGAAAATTAAGAAGAGTGGTTTTTGAGGAAGGATAATGAGACCCATTTTGATTTGATTTGAGTTTGAAATATCTATGAGACATCTATTTTGAGATGTTTGAATAGGCAGGTGGTTATATGAGACCGTACTGCTAGGTGACACTATTTGCATAGAGTGCTAGACCTAGAGTCAGGGAGACTCATTTTCCTGAGTTCAAATCTATGTGACCCTGGAAAAGTCCCTTAACTCTGTTTGCCTCAGTTTCCTTATCTGCCAAATGAGATGAAAAAGGGAATGGTAAACTACTCTAGTATATCTGCTAAGAAAACTCCAAGTGGGATCACAGAGTAAGATACAACTGAAAAAATGACTCAACAACAACATATGAGACAAGCAGCCTCAGAAGAAAGGTCAGGGCTGGATAAATGGGTCTGAGAATCATTATTTAGTGGACATAGTTATAGATATTATCATAAAGATCCATAATTTTGACATTATGTTTGTAATATTTTGTTGTCACTCATCATTTCTGTAAATTTATTACTGTACACTCAAATGATAATATATTGGATATTTTAGAAAGTCTAGGAGGAATACTTAGAAATCATTTAGCTAACAACCCCTTAATTTTAGGGGTGGGGAAAATATAGCCCAGCGAAGATCACTACTTTGCCTAACGCCATACAAGCAAAGAACAGAGGCTGCATTCAACCCCAGGCGCTGTGATGTTGAATTCAGACTCTTGGCAATATACCATCTGGCTCTTTAGGACTCTATACTATATTCTATGTGTATAAGGCAGGAAGGGTCAGCTCATGATTAAATTGCAATTCCCATGTTGTTTGAGGACTCATTGACTTTTTTTAGGAGAACACTATAAAGCTTGATATTGATCATTTTTCAATTACGGTATTTATGAATGTACGGGTCCTAATTAAAAACTTGCTGTTTTTCTCATTGGGTCATTGTTTTTTCTATGTCCAAATTTAAAACTTATAAAGCTTATCTAATAATAAAAAGAAGAGCTAAAGCAAATTCATAATTATCTTGCTAGGGTTATCTGTGCTGAAAATTATTCACAAAAAACCTGAATTTTGAATCTTGTGAACTGTTTTACTTTGCTGGCACAAGTCACTAATATTAATTTGTTGCTATTTTCCTTGAGAACTTGGCACACAAAAGGAAATCCTTGATTTAAATCAAACAAACACTAAGTTACCTTTATAAACTTGAGGCTTATAGAACGATGGAATAAGTAGGAAAAGAGACCAACCACAAAGATATTTATTCAACAATGCATGGTCACAAAACTTCATCAGAGACTTCTAAGCCCTCCCTTCCTCTGTTACTAAACTTGGAAAAGAAACCTCCTAAATTCTCCATTCAAATTCAATTTGATGAACATTTATTATCATGTAAAAAGGTATATTTATACAACTATCTTATAAGTAGGTATATTTATATAAATTCCTTGTAAATAGGTATGGGGCATTGTGTTGTATGATGAACCAGTCTCTGTCAACACAAATAGATTCTTTGGGTAGTGTATGTGAGAGATAGTAAAACATGTGAAGATTGGGGGTGAGGTCAAAGGTGTGTTCCATAATGCACTGAGTACAGCCTAAACCATATTAAAATTTAATTGGGAAATACATAATTAAAACATATGATAAAACATAGATATCACATTTTACAACCAAGTCAGTATGAGGCTACAAAGATCTTTTTGTAGAGATTCGTGGCCCCAATTTCTATTTGAGGGCAGTTAGGTGGCATAGTGGATAGAGTATCAGGCCTGGAGTCAGAAAGACATCTTCCTGAGTTCAAGTCTAGCCTCAGACACTTACTAGCTGAATGACCCTGGACAAGTCACTAACCCCTGTTTGCCTCAGTTGCCTCATCTGTAAAATGATCTGGAGAAGGAAATAGCAAACCACTCTAGTATTTCTGCTGAGAAGAACCCAAATAAGTTTAGGAAGAGATGGACATGACTGAAAAATGACTGAACAAAATTTCTTTTTGAGTTTGAGGCCACTCATACGCACGGTGAGGACTTAAGTAAATACAAGGTTATTTAAGGATACAAAGAACTGGGAAAATTAAAGAATTCTTCATTAAAGATAGACACATTCATTTGCACAGTTACATTTATATATATTCATAAATACAAGAAAGAGAGGACATTAGCTCTTGCATTTCAAAGAGCTTAGAAATATATTCAATTCAATAGACATTTGTTTAAGTGGATACTGTGTTTAACATTGCCCTGTTAGGCAATATGTAACAGATTCTCTCAAGTTACTGAAAGTAAATCCATGTGTCCTGGGGAGTATAGGAAAGTGAGAAAAGAGATCTCTGCCCTCATTGAGCTTACACTCTCTTGCATCTAGCTTATAAAGAAAACGACCTCCACTAATGATATATATTTGAAATTAGAAAGACTGAAAATAGTCCTGTCTACAGTTGTATGTGTTTGTGATCTGAGAACTAGCCTAGCTAAATTTAGGACCATTACCAAGTTTTCCTAGAGGTTGATGAATTTTTAAGCCCTTGCAACTCAGGAAGATGGACTGCTCAGTTATAGATGGAATGTACTTTGTATCCTTAGAGTATACACATCATTGAATTGACCTTGGTAGCTTAGAGAACAGTCTGTTTGGGGACCAGAATTTCAGTGTAATATCTTTCAAAAGCCTTGATTTGACATATATTCTAATCTCAAGTACAAAACCACATTCCAGATAAAAATATTAAAAGGCACTATGTTAGGAATCTAGAGATCTGGTTCCTTTAATAGCTGTGTGGCTCTGGGTAAGTCATTTAATATTTTGGGGCTTCAGTTTATTTGCTATTGGATATAACTTGATCAACACTGTAAAAATTTTGGTCTTGGTACCCCTTTATACTTTTAAACATCATTGAGGACCCCCAAAGAACTTTTGTTTATGTAGATTGTTATATATCAATATTTACTGTATTAGAAATAAAAGCCCTTAAAATTATAAAATATTTATTAATTGATTCATTTAAAATAAAAACCCAATACATGTTAATACAAATAACACATTTTAAGAAAAATAAACTATATTTCCCAAACAAATTCAATTTAGTGAGAAGAGCCTCATAGTTTAATGAATTTTTGCAGATCTCTTCAATGCCTGGCATAATAGAGGACAGATGGGTTCCCACATCTGTTTCTGCATTCCATCTGTTGCAATATGTTGTTTTTGTTGAAGTATATGAAGAAAATCCAACCTCACACCAATCTGTAGTTGGAAAAAGGAGGAGTATTTTAAAGGCAAATAAGTATTATGAAAATAGTTGTGACCTAGCAGACCTCCAATTCCCAGGAATCTCTGGACTACAATTGGAGAACTATTGGGCTAGATTATTTGTAAGAGCCCTTCTACCTAAAGTACTATGATTTTCTGCCATTTTATATTATCCACATCCTTGTCTTCCCTTATTAGTGCAAATAATTGTGAGCTGATCACAGTTTCTTGTTTTGAGTCAAGTAATAACTGAAGAGCTATACATTGTAGTTGAGATATGTCATCAAATTAATGAAAATCTCTTAAACCTCAACTTAAGACTGAATGAATTCCTAAATTAAGATTCATAATTTTTTACATTATAGACTCTTAAAATAGGCCTAACATTTTTTTTGGGGGGGTTTCCTCAGTGGAAATTATAATAATTAGAAATAATTGCAAAAGAAATCTCTCTTGTGCTAATTTTTTCTAGAGCACATTTAAGCAGGACATTCAATAATAATACATAAAAGGCAAAATAATGAAACAATCTTTTTTGTTGATATTTCCCATCCAATTTTAATCTTCTGCCCCGAAAAGTAGTTCCTTTTGCTTCCTTTACTTTTTCTTTTTGTTTACATTCATTGCTTTAAGAGAATAACTTTGTACTTAGAACATTCTTTGTCCTTTTATAGAGGGATGCTGGCAGAATTCCTGTGCACTGCCATGTCCTATTCTAAGCCAGCAGTAAACATAAACATGCTCACAAAGCCTTGGGCTGTATAACTAGGCAAAAATAAGGAGCCACTTCCTGCTATTGGTGATTAACAATTGAAATAGCATCAGGGATAAGAATAGGAAGATGTTCAGGTTTGGTCATTGTCCAATCAAGCAATTGCTCTGTATCTCACTTTCCTTAGTGCTAAAATGAGGGCAACAATACCCACATAGCCTACCTAGGTGCTTTTGTGAGGATTGAGAGAGAACGTATGAGACAATTGGAGAAGATAAAGAAGTAGCCTAGGAGGTCAGAAGACCTAAGGTTTATGCCCGACCTCTCATACATGCTTGGCTGAGTGATGTTGGGATAGTCCTTTCAATTTTTAGGGCCCCAGTCTCTTTGACTCTAAATTCTAAAGTAATTGTCAATATGTATTAGCAGAGGGAACTTCTCACTGGAAGAGTCCTTTTTAGATGAAATCCCAGGTCTGGCCCCCAAAGAAATGTGAAAATGCCTTATAAAAGGTAATGTGGGTGTACCCAGATGTAAGGTGTGTGCCTGTTACCATTGCCTCAATCTGTACCAGGCTGCCTAATTAAGCTCCGTCATGGCCTGTAGTCACTGAAGCCAATAAAATGGGTCTGGTTGGATGAAAGCTTTGGCAACACAGCTCTTTTCAGGAGGACTGAGCTAGGAAATGAAGAGCCTTTTTTCATTCCAGTCACCTCTGAAACATGAGGATTTGGTCTGGACTCTGAGAGAAGAAAGCCCCAAAACGAGTGTAGGTGGAATAGCATCTGTGAAACGATGAGAGATCAATACCATCATTCTCTTTATTGTGAAGGGCAACTACCGGTGACCATGGAACAGGTGTTAAGTCCCCAATCGAGTCAAGTCTGAGGGAAATACTGGAGTCCCTTGGATTGCTCTTTAAAAGATGGATTATTCAGAAAGTCTCTGCTTTGATACCGTTGTCTGAAATTTGACTGAAGAGGGTGGGAAGATGAAAGTGGAGTTTATAATTAGCATGTAAAATACGGTTAGCTGTCACAGGAAAGAAACAGGATAAATGAGATTTTTTTCCACTTCAAAAATACATTTTCAACCTGAATAAAACAAAACTATGAATGTAGTTATGACAAAGAGTTTTTAATTGTGGTGAAAAGGATTGCAATCTGCCCCCCCCCACTGTCCCATAGTCTTTAGCAATGGACTCTCCAGTGAGATACAGAGGAAAAGATGGTTAAATAATCTTGAGTCTATGTAAGTGTGCTTAGTGAATTCACAGAAACTTGGGTGAGGATGCAATAGTCAAAGGCTGGGGTGGCTGGGGAGTGGGTTTATGGATCTTTAGGTCTTCCAGAAAGAATTCATTAGTTTTTACCTGTACCTTCTTCTGGTCTAGGGGTTCAACAGGGAAAAAATTAAATAGCCTTGTGTAGTGTTTCATGTCTTTAATACCTACTACAATGAAGACTGAACCTGGGAGAATCTTTGAGCTAGCTAGTAGGCTAAACTTATAGGCTAAAATGGGGGCAGCTCAATGGCTCAGTGGATAGAGTGCTGGGCCTTAATTCAAATCCAGCCTCAGACACTTAATAGCTATGTGATGACTCTGGGCAAATCATTTAACCCCAGTTTCTCTCAATCCACTGGAGAAGGAAATAGCAAACTACTCTATCTTTGACAAGAAAATCCTATGTATGATATTTTCTATAGGGTCATGAAGAATTGGAAATAATTGAATAACAGCAAAAAAAAACTATAGGGCATCTTTGCCAAGTCTGGCACCAAAATGATTGTCTACCTCAAATGGGAGAGTACCAGGCTGCCTAAAGAAGGGCAGATTTACAAAGGATAGCAACAGCAAGTGAAAGCTTCTATGTCAGTCATAACTGGGATATGGGCCATGAGAGACTGACTACTGTATTTTCAGCCTGGGTGAGTGAGATATGGAGACTGACTGAATTTCAAAACAAACAAAAAAAAAGTAAACCTGAAAGAAAAAAGAGATAAAAATGTAAGTAGGTAGCAAATTCAAGGGGGAAAATTATACATCAAATCACCGATACTTTTTCAAGATCTTTGTAATATGGTTCAACCTAGATGAATATATATTCTTAGGAAATGGAGTTTTCTTGGTGATTTATTTTCAGTTAGCTGAGGAGTGATGAGAAACTACTTTTGGTTTCAACACTTGGTTGTCGCAAAGCCTTCTATGAAGTAAACAGGATATGATGAACATTAGTCACTTCAGACTTAAATAGAAATGGGGGCCACTAAACCATATGTACATATCCCTGGGGCTGCATGTTGACTTAGGTTAAAACACAATATTATCTGTTTATTGTATTTTTAAAATATTGTCAAAATATTTTCCAATTACATTTTAGCCTGCTTGCCTCTTGCCCCTCCCCAACTCCCTTCCTGCCTCAGGTACATGTTGACTAACTACAGATCATCATTATGGGTTTTTGTGGATTTGATTTTACTATAAAGGAAAAAAGGCTACTCCATTTCTAAATTCTCTACCAATGTAATAGGCTAACTGATTGAGCAGCTTCCTTTCCCTCTTCTCCATCCCTCCATCTCTTCCTTTCTTCCCTCTCTTCCTTCTTCCTTCCTGCCTTCCTTCCTCCTTTCATTTCTTCTTTTCTTTCTTTTTTCCTCCCTCCCTCTATTCTTCTTTCCCTCCTTTCCTTCCTTCTCTCCATTTGGCCCAGCCTGGAAGTATAGAGGCTTCTTACCAGCTTTCCCACTACTGATCAGCACAGGACTTTTGACCCAATCTGTTTTAGATCTGTGCAATTTTACCATTCTTTAGACAACCTGATTGCCTTCTGACCCTTAGGAGCTGGTTACCATATTAATGCTGAAATTAGTGCAGACTAATTATTTAGCTGTGCCCATAGCTCATGGAAGCTCAACACTCCAGACTCAGGACATTCACTAGCTTCAGTCTTCCAGCTAGCAGGTTCACAGACCTGTGCCACCAAAGTCTTTGGTTTTTAATCAAGGTAATTTTACAAATTTAGCCCATTTTAATTCCTTGTTTATCTTTCCTATATATTAAAATATTATTTACTTGAATGCACTGGAACAAAGATTGTTCTTTCTGAGGTTTTAATTATTTAACAGGTCCATTCTTATTGATTTTTTGAAAATTAATAACTCATTTTCTTTCATAAGAGAAAATTTCCGTTGGACCATATTTCTGTAGTTCCATGGAGAATGTAACAAGTAACTTAGCTATTTTAAGTGAAAGTGACCTTTAATTTTTTTTTCACATTTAGTAGCTGTCTACTTGCATTCAAAATTAGAAGGAAGTAGCAAATGCTCAAACACTATAATATCTGCTGTCAGGAATAAGTAAATTTTGTGTGTTACAGATTCTAATAACAGTATTTAAAAAATTTTTTTTAAACCCTTAACTTCTGTGTATTGGCTCCAAGGTAGAAGAGTGGTAAGGGTGGGCAATGGGGGTCAAGTAACTTGCCCATCGGCACACAGCTGGGAAGTGCCTGAGGCCAGATCCACTGAGCTACCCAGCTGCCCCCTTATAACAGTATTTTAACTCTTATTCAAATGCAGTAATTTCATTTTAATAAATTTACCAAGTGTGATCAATGAATAAGGCACTGTGGTTCAATGTAAAAGGATGACCATTTCTTCCATTTAGTCAACAAACATTTATTAAGCACATGCTCTGTACAGGGCGGAGATATAAAAATAAAAGCAAAACATTGTCCTTAAGGAGCTTGTATTTCCCTGAAGAGAAATCACACACACACACACACACACACATATGGATACAACCTGGAATGGATAGGCAGGATGGCAAAATGCTGTACTGGACTCTGAGTCAGGAAGACTTAGGTTTGAATCTCATCACTGAAACTTCCTAGCTGTGTGTTCTTTAATATTTGTCATTCACCCATTCCTGAATTTGCCTTGGTGTAGGGTGTAAGATGTTGATCTAAACCCAATTTTCCCAATACTGCTTTCCAATTTTCCCAGCAGTTTTTGTCAAATGGTGAGTTCTTTTCCCCAAAGCTGGGATCTTTGGGTTTATTGAATACTAGCTAACTGAGGTCATTTACCCCTAATCTATTCTACTGACCATCCCTTCTGTCTCTTAGCCAGTACCATACCATTTTGATGACTGCTGCTTTATAGTACAGTTTAATATCTGGTACTGCTAGGCCCCCTTCCTTCATTTTTTTGTCATTATTTCCCTTGATATTCTTGATATTTTGTTCTTCCAGATGAATTTTGTTATAATTTTTTCTAATTCTATGAAATGGTTTTTTTTGGTAGTTTGATAGGTATGGCACTGAGAAAAGATTAATTTGGGTAGGATTGTCATTTTTATTATATTAGCTCTTTCTACCCAGGAACAATTAATATTTTCCAGTTGCTTAGATCTAGTTTTTTTTTAAACCCTTGTATTTCGGTGTATTGTCTCATAGGTGGAAGATTGGTAAGGGTGGGCAATGGGGGTCAAGTGACTTGCCCAGGGTCACACAGTTAGATCTAGTTTTAATTGTTTAAAAAGTGTTTTGCAGTTGTGTTCACATAATTCCTGTGTTTGTCTTGGCAGATAGATTCCTAAATATTTTATATTGTCTAGAGTGATTTTAAATGGAGTTTCTCCTTTTAACTCCTGCTGCTGAGTTTTGTTGGAAATATGTAGAAATGCTGATCATTTATGTAGGTTTATCTTGTACTCTACTACTTTGCTGAAGTTGTTAATCATTTCCACTAGCCTTTTAGTTGATTTTCTTGGGTTATTTAAGTAGACCATCATATCATCTGCAAAAAGCAATAGTTTAGTCTCCTCATTGCCTATTTTAATTCCTTCAATTTTTTTTTCTTCACTAGTTGCTACTGCTAGTGTTTCTATAGCTGTGTGTTCATGAGAAAATTACTAAACTTCTCTGGGTCTTGTATTCCTCCTTTGTAAAATAAGAATAATGTCATTATTCCTTACCTGACAGTGTTGTCGGAATAATCAAGTGAGATACACAGATAATACACAAATGAGATAATACAATAAAGCACTAGATACATTCACTGGCAGTCCTATTCCGTAAGATCTAACTTCTTCAGAGCTCTAGATTTGGAGTCTGAGAACTTTTGTTCATATCCTGGCTATGCCACTTACTACAACTGTTTATTGTAGGTAAATCACTGCACAAATCTGGATCTCAGTTTTCTCATTTGTAAATTAGGGAAAGTGGAATCTGTGATCTTTAAAGTGTCTTTCTACTTCTGTGTTCCTATCTTAAATTCTCTGCCCCTGTCTCTGTCTCTCTCTGTGTGTCTCATATTTAAAAACATTGTATATTTTTTATATAACATTATGTTTATATAACATTATGTATAAGACTATTTTAATGTATTTTTTCTTTCTCTCGTATTTAAGAACATTAAGTTGTATATGATATTTTTCTCTCATATTTAAGAACATTATATAATATATATAATAGAGGGTTATTATATATATTTCTTATTTAAGAATATTATATTTAACAAATATAAGACAATTATACTTTTCTCTCTCTCTCTCTCTTTTTAAACCCTTACCTCTAGGCAATGGGGGTGAAGAGACTTGCCCAAGGTCCCACAGCTAGGAAGTGTCTGAGGTCATATTTGAACCCAGGACTTCCTGTCTCTGGGCCTGGCTCTCAATCCACTGAGTCACCCAGCTGCCCTTTTTTTTCTCTCTTGTATTTAAGAACATCATATATTATATATAGCATATATGACTATTGTATATATTTTCTCTCTTGTATTAAAGAATACCATGTATTATATATGACATATATAACATTATTATGTTTTTATTTCCCTTATATTTAATAACATTGTATATATTATGTTATATCATGAATGACTATTATGTATAGTATTTAAGAACACTTGATATTGTATATACATATATAAGAATATTACATAGATTCTCTTGTGTTTAAGAGCATTATATATCACAGATAAAATATTATATATATTATTTCTCTATATGTACATATATGTTTACACATAAATAATTTCAGATGAAGGAAGCACTAGTAATTGAAGAGAAGGTCCTCATTCAGAAGAAAATTGGGGATTCTGAGAGACTGAGGTCATGGGAAGGTTCATCATAGGCATGGAGACAATCATTGTCAAGGGCTTGGAATACTAAAAGCAGAAGTTCTTATTTTTCTTAGAGACGAGGGAATCACTGAATGTTAAAAAATAAAATACAGTAATTGGAATGTGATTAATATGCAATGTAATAGAACAAAATATTCTCTTTAAGGACTCATAGTTAACAGTGATAAATATCACTTTGTATTTGCATGGGTACACAAAAATTGTTAGAGCACAGAATGCCATATTAAATAATACTATAATATTTTTAAAGATTCATTAAAGAAAGGTACTACATAGTATCAAGTATCTTTGAATGGTTTTTGTCATGCTTCTCATTACATTGGTTTTGTCATGGGTTATATAGGACTGATTTCATTCTTAATATTGTGATTTATATAGAAAGAGGGGAAGTAGATTTTTAGCAATGGAAATTAAATATATATGTATATTTACACCTCCAAGTATAATAAAAGCAAATGATAATATTGGAAATTTTGTTAGATCTTTAGTGATAGGATGAAATGATTTCTGTTTGAATTTGCTATGGGTTATTAGGATTGGTTCGAAAAAGATTCCGCCTTCAAAATATGCATGTTTAAAATACCATTTCAAATAAATAACTAAATAACTCATCCTATGTATTAAAGAAGAAGGTGAAGACTTCTTTTTCTCACAAAAGAAAAATGGCTTTGTATGGCAACAGTTTATAACTGTGAGGAAAATGGGATGTATCTTAACTTAAAAAAATTATTAGAGAGAGAGGAAGGGATCCCACGAACAGAAAAATAATACTGGCACCAGAAAGAAAAATAAAAAACCCTGCTATTTATATCATATATTTAGAAGCTGTGTTTACATATGCAAATTAAGTGGAAATAAAAGCAGTGATCTAGGGAATTCTGAGACAACTCCCTGCATTTTTGCCCAAAGTCTTCAAACCAAAACTATTCATTTGGTTTAAATTGTCCAGATGATTTATTTAATTGTCTATTTCATTTTGAATGAAGACAGCATGAAGTCGTCTAGGAAGCTGAAAAATGCTGACACTGATTTTGTTTTTCCCTTAGTACCTCCGGTGGTTCTGGTACATGACTGAGCTGTCTCTTTTCAGCCTGGATCTTTGCAGATGACAATTGTCTATTCTATGTAGCAAATTTGAGTGTCTAATGATATACAGAGAGCAGCAACTGCTTTCCAGATATAGCTCACAACTTCTCAGCTAATGAATTAATCCTTTGCAAAAAGTTAAGCAGTCTCGTAATACGTTTCAGAAAATTACTGTTTCTTTGCTTGTAATAATTTGTTTTCTTTTTTAATTTATCTTTTTTTCTTTTTTAAAAATTTCAGCTTTTGGAAATATTATTTTAAATGATATTTGCATACTTTAGAATCTAAGTTGTACATTCTGATGAAATAAAAAAAAAGATTTAGAATCTCACATGGATTTTTAAACTATTTACAGCAGCACAGGGTTCTATTTGTCAGGAGATGAAGATAACATCTGCATTACAGACTTTCTTTGTTATAGGACAGTTGCTATACAGTGAGCACTTGGGGAGTTTCATGGTGGTCTTTGAAGTAGTCTACACTCTTTGTACTTTTAATCATTGCGGAGGAGGGAGCACCAGTAAATTGCCTGGAAATTTGACCTACTGTCCTGACATTGTGTATGTATGCCCAGCTCGTTTTTCTGAGATAGTCTGATCTTGCAAAAAAAAATGTGTTATTAAAGTTCTATACCCTTGCAAGTAAGCATAAAAAAACCTAACTAAATTTCTAATATTCTAAGATTTTGATTTTGCCTTTTTCGACTTGTAGTTGGACTGAGATCAGATATTAGCTAGATTTACACTTTTGTTGTTCAGTTGTTGCCAGTTGTGTCCTCCTCTTTTTGATCCCATTTGGAGTTTTTACAGCAGAGATACCGGAATGGCTTACTTTTTCCTTTTCCAGCTCATTTTCCAGATAAGGAAACTGAGACCAAAAGGGTTAAGTGACTTGCCCAGGGTCATACAACTATTAAGTGTCTGAGGTGATAGGAAGATGAGTCTTCCTGATTCCAAGCCTAGTGTTCCACAAATTTTACCACTTAACTGCCCTAGATTTATACTAGATTTGGACTAATAAAGTCTTTTCCATCTCACATTCCTCTGAGCCTTTGATCAGAGAAATAATTGAACCAGCCTTCCAACCATCAGATGTGAAGGTTATAGACGAGTTGTTGGCAGGTTTATATATTCATAAGAAAGTTCAAAATTGTCAAGTAGTTGTAACAGTGTCTTAGAAACAAGAAATAATAGGATCGTCAATTTTTTTTCTGTTTATAATAGGTATTGCTGCAGACTCCAAAGCCATAAAACCATTCATATTTATAACATTTCTGACCAATGAGTTGTGTTGGTTTTTTAAAAAATTTGTTATTTTTGGAGACGATCACTGCCCTAGTGTCAATTAGACAATCTTACTACTCTGGGACTCCTGATTTGTGCGAATTATCTGTGTTTGAGTATTTGGGACTGATCTCCATGACTCCATATTCACTTCTCAGCCCCTAAAGCCAATCATATCCCTTCTTAACATTTTGGCTTACCACTGCTCTACTTACATTTCAGGTAGTGGAAGGATGATATGATGTGTTCTAGCACTTTTGAAGATTGGAAAATTTCTAGATGTTTTTGCCCTGCCTTGAGTAGCGGCTAATTGGATAATGAGGCTCCATGCCCATTCTGTATCAAGTTACCTGTGTGTAGATTGTCATAAACTATAGGTATTGTTCTTTTTGTGGCATATATGCATATTTCTAAATTTCTTAATCATTTAGACTTTTTCTCCAAAATTTTTAATATCGTTCAGTTGCTGTCATTCAAATACTACCTTCAGAACAGCTTGGACATCTGTCTTAACACAGAACTAGGATAAAGAAAACTTTAATTACCAAAGAAATCCACTTTGAGAAAGGCATGGTACTTTGAGGGTGCAATTATAAGAGATCTCTGCCGAGCTAAATGGATGAGACTCATTTAAACTTAAAAGGCTAATCTTGGCAAGTCAGAGTGTTTTATGGACCTCCAAGTAGAAATAAACCCTTGGAATAGTATACCGATTTTACACTTCTATTGAAACAAATAGTATATTGTAAATGAACTTTAAAACAGGCTATAGTCTTGCATGATAAAACACACACAAGCAGATTTAAATAGAACCTTTGTAATGCTAACACCTCCAAAGAAGCAGTTTTTCATTGCATGACAAACACATGTATTTTCATGGAAGATTGGGGGAGGAGGGACACATCCAATAAAGAAGTTAGGGGGAAATATAAAGACAAAAGCTTTCGGTGTTAAAAGGGCTTTTACCCTTCCCTCTCTTCTATCCTCCCCTCCTCTTTTGCTTTTCCTCTTTATTGTGACTAATTCTTATCCCAAACCATGTCGTTGATGGTGCCAAGAGTTTAACCTAGACTAGGGCAGTGATAGTCTCCAAAAATAAAAATGAAAAAAACAAGAACAAAAACCCAAAAAACAATACAACACAATACAACAAAACTACTCTTCCCAGCAAGTCTAGATTGATTTTAAAACATGCAACTAGAGAGTTTCCTCCTTCCTGACTTTCCATCTTACTGGCATTGGACAGGGACTGTCTAGCTTGGAAATTTTGTCTCAGATTTTGTACCTAAAGATATGAGGTTGCTCATTAAAAGCAGTTTTTGAAGATGGTGCTCTCTGATTATTTTTTCCATTCATTTGTGAAAAAGTATTTTTTCTGTTAATCATTTTCTAACATTTTGCCTCAATCAACTTTATGATGATAGATTTATTTTCCAGAATTTTTTCTATAGTATGTAGTCCAAGAATTTGAACACAACTTCTCAAAGCTGAAAAACTATCATGAAAGTTGTATCCCAAGAGCCTTCCAAAATACTTACTTGAGCTTATTACTTATTTGTATTTTTGTTTTTTAATTAAAAAAACACATTTTAAGTAATACACATTTGCCAAATGCCATTTTGCACAGTTTTCAGAAAAATCATTATTGATGTAGGAGTGTTTTTCAGTAAGTTTCAATGAGTTTTTCAAATAAAGAGTATAGCAAGACAATTTTCAGGAGTGATTTTAGGAAAAATAAATAGAAGAGAGAAAAAATATTGGGGGGAAAAAGGTAAAATTCCTGTTGGCCAAAAGCTATATTTCTCAAAAGCTATGTATCATATAATTTTTCGAACAAGAGTATAAGACTTCTGAGTATAGATCATGGGCAGCTTTGAATGAAGGGATTGCCCTGATGCATTTTATAAGAGCCAGCAGCCTGGATATAAATATAGAAGATAGCCAGAGAGTGAAGCTGCTATATCTATATCTATCTATATCTATATCTATATCTATATCTATATCTATATCTATATCTATATCTATATCTATATCTATATCTATATCTATATCTATATCTATATCT
>NC_058135.1:76731188-76935053 GCF_016433145.1 Gracilinanus agilis | reverse complement strand
TCTCTCTCTCTCTCTTTCTCTCTCTCTCTCTCTCTCTATATATATATATATATATATATAAAATGTGGGAGAGTCAATGCTTAGCTCAGAAATTACTTTAAGCTACATTTCTGCTCTGATGAACATTGAGGCCAAGAATATGTTTCACATTCACGTCACAGGAAGAGGAATCCTCCCTTATCTTGTTCTATGATTAAGCTAAATTGTACTGCCATGTCAATCCCTGTTCCTTTGATAGATAAGGTTTAGGCATCAACTATGCGACCCCAAGAAAGGAAAAAAATAAATACTGCCAGAAATAAAAATGGCTTTTCAGACTTGTTTTCCATTTCAGCAAAAAACTTAATACTGAGCAAATGTAGTTAACAGGTTAGGCATTTCAGCATTTTGTGGTTATTTGTGTCTGATTTTAGTAATAATTCTGGTTTTATAAAGGAGTTAACCCAAGGAGAGAGTAGAATTTTTGACATGGATTAAGTCCTACTTGAGTAGTAAAATTCACTAAATGACACTTCTTATTTTCTCTGTATTTTAGGAGTTTTTTAAACTCTAAATGAAATCATGAAATGATAAAGAGTAATAGGTATTCAACTGGGATAAAGATAAGAGTAGGGACTTAACATGTGATTTCATTGGTCAAGGGAACTCTCCTTGGTAAATAAAGACTCACAGCAAAGGCAGGGCAGCATTTCCTCTGAAATTTGGAGTCTTAGAGTTCCTTAAAACACTGAGAGGCTAAGTGTTTAATCCAGGATAAGACACTAGTATATATCAGAGGCAGAGATTACATCCAGGTCTTTCTGGTTCCAAGGAGCATTCTTTATTCATTATGCCATTCTATCTCTTGTGTGTTCAATTTAAGAAATGTAGATATAGCCCTGATCCGATGGGGGCAGATACAAATAAATGAAACATGGGTCCCTCCCCTCATTGGGTTTAGAATGTACCAAAGAGATCCAATAAATATACAGATCCTATAATACAGTGGTAAGTACATGAGAGGGACAAAGTGTTACATGTGGTTCAAGCTGTAGAGATGCTAATGTTTCTCCTCTGAAAAAGCAGAAGTGTCATAAACAATGAGGGAATAGACAAGAGGTAGGTAGTAGCAGTGGTTGTGATTACATGAAGAGAAAGGATCAAACCTATCTGCAGGCTCAGGAGGCAGTTGGGCACTGATTTGTTTGGCACAAGAGTTAAAAGAGAACATTTTTATTCTCTTTTGGGGGAAAAAGTCCCCTAGACCTCAGGACTCTGGTTCTGGGTGACATGGAGTCATAGGGTTAGAATGATCAAAGTTGACATAGGATCATAGACTTGGACACAGAAGGACCTTTCAAAGTCATGACATTTAACTCATTTTATAGATAAAGAAACTGAGGGAAGTTCAGTGATTTGTCCACAGTCCCACAGGTAGAAAGACTCTGATGTGGGATTTGATTAGGTCTTTTCTATCCTAAGTACAATACTCTTTCAATAGTATAGTTGAACAGTCTTAGCATTGTTATAAGTAAACTTTCTTGTGACCCTAACTATAAGTTGCCTTCTAGTATAGCTATTTGCTCATTTTTCTTATCCTCCACCTATTAGATTAAAGCTTTTTGAGGGAAGGCTCTTTATCTTTGGTCTTACTTATCCTTATATAGAAAGTGTTTGATAAATGTCAAATGGGTGTACAGTAGGACCACAATTTGTGTGTGTGTGTGTGTGTGTGTGTGTGTGTGTGTGTGTGTGTGTGTGTGAATTCAACACATGTGAATTCAGGTATATGTGATTGGCCAATAAAAAAGGCAGAAAATACATAAAATATATATTTTTAATTATTCACTATGTCGGGGCCATTTCCCCAAGTGGCATGAAGTCCCACAGCAGTTCACCCAATAATGCTTATTCTTACTCTTTGAAGCATTAATGTGAGTCATTGTTTTGCGCCAAACCTTAGCTCCTATATCAGTTTTCCTCCAGAGTTCTCAATTGTAGCAAGTCATGTCCGTGTCAGAGCACTGCTTCTCTTGGTTTCATTAGTGCTACTTAATTAGTAATAATGTAGAAGAGTAGTGATGCTGATAGTTTTGATAAGCCTAGGAAAAGTCATTAAAAGCCTATTTTGTTCATATAAGAAATACTTATTAAATAATGGGATTTGCTATTATGTGTGATTTTCAACTTACACAAGCGGTCTTGGAATGCATTGGTCAAGTAAAATAAGGTCCTGCTGTATTGGAAAGGGAACAGACAGTTACTTCAATGATGTAGCTCCTGAAAAGTGGAAGGCATCATGGCATTTGCTTTTCAGGACACTAAATCATGAAAGTTTAGGACATCTTTCAATGACAAGCTGAGCCAAGTAGTGTATTTTAACTTGTAATCTAGTTTCTATATAAGTAATAGAACAAAAGCCATCTGAAGGTTGGGATTCCACTTTCTCATTGTTGGTCTTCAGTACTTGAAGAGGACCAACATAGCATCAACTGGGAATGTCTTTTAACTACCTTATAAATTTGATTTGTGGGGCTCAGTCTTGCAAAGTTGTCAGCTTTATTCTCTCTTCTAGTCATTGAAGTCCAGTGGCAAGGCAAAAGTCAAAGTAATGACTTGGGATATACTAAATGATTTTGATTTCTTCAGCATTTAACCAAGCTAAGTACTAAGTACTTAGTACTCCACAAAGCCCACTTCTACTACCTTCTTGGCAGTTGGAATAAATTTTTCTTATTCACCTCTTTCTCTAGGGGAAGATTTCACATACTCAGGTTAGATATCCCCTCCATTCCCAATTCATTTACAGGTTAGAAGCCTGTTGGTTACTCTCAGACTGGTTTAGCTCACTTGTTGAAATGGTTTACCAGGGTGTGGCCACTATGCATGTGACAGCTTCTTGGAGGCAGAAGTGAGAGTTGGGTGATGTATTAACATCAAAGGAGGAAAGTAACCGTGAAAAGGACTCAGCAGGTCTACACATCAGAGGTACTGGTTTTCCCTGAAGACCCTGCACGCCCCTTCTAATAAAAGACATGAAGACCTAGGCATGATAAGAATTTTTGCTAGATATTTGAATTTAGAAGAGATATTTATAGCTGACTTGAAAAGGATGAGCTCATGACAATATTGACTTGATCTATGATTTTATTGGTATCAAAAACTCCTGGATGAAGAAATTCCCTGTCCCATTGTAAGGTCTTAGAATTATCCAATATGTTACATATTTATGTTTTATTTTAATGGCATTAACTAATTTGTGGATGGACATCATTTCTTCTAGACTCCTATTGTATTCTTATACCCAAGTGAAAATTCATTGCAGAAGTAATTTTAAGATTTACCTTAAGGAGAATGAGTTTGTGCTAAAGAACAAGTCAACCCTCTTTTTGGGCCTCCAGGCTTACCTTTTATTTACTGATTGAAACCATGGTTCCTGCTATCAATCAGAACCTAAGTGTTTTTAGGGAAGAGATTCCTTGAGATTGAACCACCATTGGGAGCTAAGTAGAACTTTCAAAGTAATGGGTGAGTGAATGAACAAACATTTATGAAGCCCTTTCTATGTACTAAGAGCTGACCAACAAAACCAAAAGCAAAGACAATTTTTGTCCTCAAAGATCTTACATTCTAATGTGGGGAACAAACATACCTGGGGGAGTGGTGTCTAAGATGTATTTTGGTTTAGAAGGTTATAGGAATGGTGAATAATTCCAGAAAGAAGCAGATATTCATGTTCTCTTTATTTAGACTTCTTTTAAGTTGAATATTAAGGATGCCTTGGATAATATTGTGACCTGAGAGCACAGTTAGGCAACAAGCATTTAAGGGCTACTGTGTTCTGGGAACTATTTTGGGAACACGAGAAGTATCATCTTCTAATGATGATAAAAGTTTATATACTTTGGAATGAACCCTCTGGCAAAGGGATTCTTAACCTTGTATCTGAGAATTTTTTAAAAGAATACTTCAATAACTCTATTTCAGTGTAATTGATTTCCTTTGTATTCCTATCTGTTTTAATCTATGCTTTTAAAAACATCACTCTGAAAAAGGATTTAAAACTTCATCAAACTGGCAGACGGGATCCATGATACAAAACAGGTTGAAAATGTCTTGAGATCTTGGGGAATACTCCTTTACATCTTACAATCTAAAAATACAAATGACCCAAAAAGGAGTGGATACAAGGTGAAAAAAGTGGTACCTTTTGTTTATTTTGTTAATGTAGAAAGCACAAGTGTCTGCAATCATGCTAACAAACTATTTGACATTGGTAACAACAGAAGAAAAGGGCACTCAGCAAAGAGTTAATGCTTGAGTATCATATTTTGGTTTGCTGAGTAATTTTTAAAAAGGAAACTGAGTCCTTGAGACTAAGCCACTACAGGTGGTTCAATCTCACTTAGGAAAAAGGGACAAATGAAGAAAAAAATCAGTTGATGGCTTTATCAAAATAATAAGCTTCCGGATCACTGCTGAACCATTCAACCATGAATTCTATACATACTGCATCTGAACATATAGTTATTTATTTCTATAGCTCATCACACTAGAAGCATTGCAGTGGTGTCAAAAGATCATTCTGCTGGGTATTCAAAACTAGGTCTAATTCCCACTTCTGGTGTTTAGCAGCTGTGTGACCATGGGCAACTAGGAACCTCAATTGTCCCGTCTATCAAATTCAGTTAATTAAACTTGCACTCTTTACCTCAAAGAGACAATAGGACATCATTATATAAATAAGTAACAATAGTAATGATTCTGTGTCATTAACATGGAAACAAAGGCTTTCATAATAACTCATTTCCTGATGGTTCATGATAGCCAAAGTTTTACTACAATCCAATTGTGATAACAAGTGCCCATCGGTATATTTGCTATTGGAGACATACATACGTGTTTGTTTATTATCAGAAGCTAAATAAAGCTTCAACAAAGAGAAACAGTGAGCAAATTTATTAATTAATCTAAGGTTACTTTTCAAACAAACAAGATAATGATTTCTTTCCTCAATAGATATTTTTGCCTATAGAGAGTTGGAATACATCCTAATGAGACTGTATATATTTCACAAGTGAGTCTGCATTTCTCAGGGGTGGTGTTATATGCCAACTGACAAATCTAGATAACATTTTACATGTAGAAATGACAAATTTTATAAAACAAAATCCATTTATTAACAAGCATTTATTAAATATCATATAAACTAGGCACTATACTTGATGCTAAGGATACAAATGCAATAAATGAAACAATCCTTCCTTGCTGTGTGACCCTGGATGAGTCACTTAATTCTAATTACTTAGCCTTTACCACTTTTCTGCTTTGAAGCCATACTTAGTATTGATTCTGAGACAGAAGGGAAAGGTTTAAAAAATAAAACAATTTCTATTTGGAAAATATAAGAAGCATGGTTAACCTTTGGAAAAGAGTAGAAGTGGATGGAAAGTTGATTAATTCCTTGTTAGAGGCAGATAGTTTACCTATAAAGCATTCATAAATTTTTATTAAAATAACTACTTTTTATATATTTGATTAAAGGAAATGTCATTGCGATTAAAGCACCAATATATAATGATATCTGGCACACATAACCACTAGAGAGAAAAGTGTCTCAAATAGGTGGAAAGGGCCTAGGAAAGCATTTGAAACCAGAAGTTCCTATTTTACATTTCATACTTAAACCATTATTCCAGCAAAGCTGCTTCTCCCAATGTGGGACCTATGGAAACTCACTCACCTTTACTAAACTCTTGATTGTAACTCTAGCTCCTTTTTGTTCATTGATTTTGGAATATAAAGAACAATATTGTATTGTATTGTATCATATTATTATGATGTGATATGATATGATATGGTATGATATGATATGATGTGATGTTATGTTATGTTACATTACATTGTATTATATATCGTATTATATTGTATTATATCATATTATATTATATTATATCATATCATACCATATCACTTCATATCATATCATATCATATTATATTATATTACAATTATCTTGGAGCTAGTAAGGTCACTTACTAATCAATATTTCTTTACTAGGAAGCTAAGAAGTAGAATGAATAGTGTTGGGTCTGGAGTCAAGAAAACTACTTTTCTGAATTAAAATCTGGTCTCAACACTTACTACCTGTGTGACCCTAGGCACATCACCTCACCCTGTTTGCCTCAGTTTCCTCATATGTAATATCAGCTAGAGAAGGAAATGGTAAGCCAGTCCAGTATCTTTGCCAAGAAAATTCTAAATGGGGTCACAAGGAGATGGACATTATTGAAAAACAACAACAAATCTCTTTACTAAGTGAGGAATCAGTATAAGAAAATTTATAGGATTTCATAGAGATATTACAAACATGATCAGATATTTAGATCTCAAAAAATAAACTCGAGGAATATTGATCACTCATTATTCAGACAAGGATCAATTATTCTTTTAAATTATTCATCTTAACTTCCAAGTGGTGTAGGTGAAGATCTCTCAAATTTATTTTATATCTATCCCTTACATATATTTCAAATATATTGAAATAATTTATTTAAATATAAACTTAAATATTTCCCTTAAAAGTTTTTTCAATTAAGGAATTTTAAAATCAATTCACATTTTTAGGGTTCTTAAGGTGCCTGCTTCCCCAAAGGAAATCTTTTTCAGTAATACAGGATTGGAGGGTGGTAGAGGGCATAGTGGGATGCATGACTGGACTAAGTTTGAAAGAGATCAGTAGGTTTTAGCGGACTACAAGCTCAATGTGAGTTAACAGAGTGTCATGGCAACCAAAAAAAGCTCATGTAATGTTGGGTTTCCTTAAGAGAAGTGTATCCTCCAGGATGAAGGAAGTAAGACCACATCCAGAATATTCTTTTGAATTCCTGGTGCAATATTTTACAAAGGGAATGTAAAGGGGCTAGATTAATGCCTGTGTTGAAAGAATTGAGGATGGTAAACTGTGAGAAAAGAAGGCACAGAGAAGCCATGGTAGATATTAGAAAGTACTTATTTGAAAGGGTGTCATATATCTGAAATGGAATTGTGAAGGAGTGGAGTGGGCTCACTTAGAATGGGCTGGCACCTTCTCTGAGGATCTTCAAGAGGAGGCTAGATGGCCATGGAAGTTCCTCTTAATTTTAAAATATTATCGTTCTATAGATTATATTGTGAATGTATTTATAAAGTGAAATGCTAGCCATTAAGTTATCTTCTGAATTTACTCTCAAAGTAAGGTACATCTTCATGTAAGGGGATGATATGGGTTTGGTGAAGGATTAGAAGAACAAAATTGGCCACAGCAGAATTTTAGGCTTTTGATAGCAGTGGCCATCATACTACACTTTTTTATGTATGTATGTATGTATGTATGTATCTATCCATCTATCTATCTATCTATCCATCCATTTATTTATTTGTTTGCTTATTTATTTATTTATTTGTTTGTTTGTTTGTTTATTTGTTTATCTATCTATCTATCTATCTATCTATCTATCTATCTATCTATCTATCTATCTATCTATCTATCTATCTATCTGTTTGTTTGTNTCTATCTATCTATCTATCTATCTATCTATCTATCTATCTATCTATCTGTTTGTTTGTTTGTTTGTTTGTTTTTAAAGCCCTTACCTTCTGTCTTGGAGTCAATAGTCAATACTGTGTGTTGGCTCCAAGGCAGAAGAGTGATAAGGGTAGGCAATGGGGGTCAAGTGACTTGCCCAGGGTCACACAGTTGGGAGGTGTCTGAGACCAGATTTGAACCTAGGACCTCCCGTCTCTAGGCCTGGCTCTCATCCACTGAGCTACCCAGCTGCCCCCCATACTACACTTTTAATATGATGATATCCTTTCCCTAGGAATTTGTGAAATATGTTGACTTTGTAAAGATTTTACTAAATTTGCTCATCTTTGTAATGCTCTCCTTACTAAAATATTATTTCACTTCCAAAAGAATTATTTGATTTGTTTAGTCATTCAGGCATGTCCAACTTTGCTTGAGTCTATGGACCATTCCATGTTCTTTCTATCCTCCACTATCTCTTTTTGAAGTCTATCCAAGCTCATGTTCATTGATTCCATGACACTATCTATTCATCTCATTCTCTGCCATCTGCTTTTACTTTTTCTCTTTAATTTTTCCCAACCTCAGGATTTTTTCCAATGAATCTTGTTTTCTCATTATGTAGCCAAAGTACTTAAGCTTCAACTTCAGTATTTGACCTTCCAGTGAATAGTTTGAGTTAATTTCTTTAAGTACTGATGACTACTAAAAGTGTTTTCTAAAAAGGACACCTGTTTTTCTGAGTGTCTAAGTTAGATGAAGTCAGGGTACTTCTGTATTAGGAGGATATCTTTTTGATGATACATGGTGCTTTTTATTTTTATAAATTATAGAAAAGTATTAAGACTACAAGAAAATTACTTTATGTGCCCCAAGAAAATAAATTCCCTTTATAAAAATAAAGCAATAAATCAAACCTGGTCTATTTTATAATTTATATTGACAGCCAAACTCTTCTTGGTCATACCTACATGCCACTTAATGATATATTCCAGTTATTCCTCAAAGAAAATAGAGTACAACTGGGTGAAATTACTTAACTCAACATTTCAGCAAGGTTAAGAGGAAATATTTTACAATAACTAATAAATTATCTTTCATGGAAAGCACAAGAGTTACAACCCAGTTTTAACTTATACTAAATCAGCATTGATATAGGATCTAAAATGAAATCATGTGCTAAAATGTCCAGGGCCTCCCTGGATAAAGAAGAGTGGATAGTTTACTGTCTAAAATAACTAGTTTATGAGGAGATGGTAAATATATAAAAAAGAAAAGAGAAGGAGTTAAAGTAAAACAGTTAATAAGTCAGTCCTAAATAAGAAGAAAAGACAAATTCAGAGTAAACTGATTAGTATGTTTCCAATTGGCTATTTCCATCTTTGATGGAAAAATTAAACATTAAAAAATTAAACAAAAACCACCAATTCATGTCCAATAATAGTCCTGTTATCCATATAATTTCAATGTTATTTTTCCCATTTTTAGAAAAAGATGAGAATATTTTCATTTATATTTTTATATATGTTTACATGACAATATTTATATATCTATTGAGACTGGGTTGAATTTTGCATTAAAGAAGTGGTTGAAGAAATCATTTCAATAGTGATAACTATCATAATACATGAATATATTATTAAAAGAAAGCCATAATAAAACTCTTAACACATGTAAGAAAGTTATTTTGCAAAAATATTCAAAATAAATGTACAAAAAGTTCTTTGTTTAATGACTACAAAAAATAAAGTACTGGGCCAGCTGGGTAGCTCAGTGGAGTGAGAGCCAGGCCTAGAGACAGGAGGTCCTAGGTTCAAACCCGGCCTCAGCCACTTCCCAGCTGTGTGACCCTGGGCAAGTCACTTGACCCCCATTGCCCACCCTTACCAATCTTCCACCTATGAGACAATACACCGAAGTACAAGGGTTAAAAAAAATAAAGTACTTTGGTTAAACTCTAAGTGACATTGAAATTAAAAAATAAATGTGATAATCATTTGTTAGAGGTCTTAGCAGAAAGTTTTTTGTTCTTTGGTATTCAGTGATACTATGGCAATTAAAAAAATACCTTTCTATTTATTCCATTTAAAAGTTAATTTAGGAAAAATTTTTGAAAATATTCAGTTTTTCAAAATGCAAAAGCACCTATTAATATAATTTTTGGAGATATGTAAGATGCTTTTAACAATAAGCATAATTCTTTATAGCATGCAATGAGTATGTTAAAAATAACTATGCTAGTGAAAAAATCAACATGCTTCCTCCTGATAATTTAACACTTAAGTAGGATGAATTAGTTTTTGCAAACATCACCACATACCCAAGCATTTTACCCTCTGCTGAAGTCACATGGAATAGACATTTACTTCCACTGTGTTTCTAAATTATGAATTTTAACTTTTCCTCCAGGGTAGCACATTTATGAAGTAGCCTAGATATGAAATGGCCCAGATTGTTTCCCTAAGGAGCTTAATGTTGGTCAGAAAGAAACATGTGTATCTTAAAGGAATCTCAAGAGTTTATCTGTTCATTGGGTTGGAAAGATTTGTTTCTGGAGATGAGAAATCAAAGTACTTTGCACTATGTGTGTGAATATTCTACTTAATTGAAAGCTCACAGATATATCTAGAGAAACAAGTTCATTTGAAAATAACCAGCTTTTGGGAGGGATTTGGGGAGAGAATTGGGGTGTGTGTGTGTGGGAATTTGTTTTATGCTCTCAACCGTGGCATGAAGCCAGTCAAATAAAAGATTTGGACCCCAAATAGTTTTATTAGCTGATTCATAGATGTGCTATTGCCATTCATTTTATATTATTACTGTTTATAATATGTTCCTGGTTTTCTGCTTACTTCAATCTACATCAATTTGTTCTAAACTTCTCAAGTCTCACTGAAAGTGACCCTTTGTCATTTCTTACAGAGGAGCAATATATTCCATTATATCCATATACACTAGTGTTCAGCTGTTCCTCTATTAATAGGTAGCCCATATGTTTCTAGATATTTTTCCAACCAAAACAGTCTGTCTGTCTATCTATCTATCTATCTATCTATCTATCTATCTATCTATCTATCTATGTCTCTGTGTATATATCTCTTTTTTGTCTTTATTCTCTTTGGAATATATGTCTAGTAATACCATTAGAGAGTCAAAGAATGTACCCAATGTAGCATTAATTTTATTTAAAATTCAAATCCTAATTCTCTTCCTCTGCCTTAATTATTCCTGCCACCAGGAAAGTAACAAAAATAAAACTCTAATTAGAAACATGTATAGTCAAGTAAAACAAATGTCCACATTACACTAACCATGGCCCCCCCAATATGTCTCCATCTCTGTATTGGGTCCATTACTTCTCTATAAAGAGGAGAGTAACATGTTTAATCATGAGCTCTCTGTAATTGTGGTTGTGGACCATTCATTTTACTTTTTAAAAGAATGACCACTTATTGTTTATTTGTAACATAGTATGTAATATAACATGATTTATTATAAATACGTAATGAATTATAATAAACATGTTTATCCAGGAGAAACACATTCTCACATGAGCTATGTCCAAAACTCTGTCTCATTCTTTATTCCCCCCATAAAGCCATGTAACAATATATGGGTTATATATATTTTCACATAAATCATATTTTCCTATTCAAGCAAGACACATATTGCTTACACTAGGAAAAAATCATGGTGGAAACAAAGTGAAAAAATGGTATACAGGGGAAGCTGGGTAGCTCAGTGGATTGAGAGTCAGATCTAGAGACAAGAGGTCCTAGGTTCAAATCCGGCCTCAGACACTTCCCAGCTGTGTGACCCTGGGCAAGTCACTTGACCCCCATTGCCCACCCTTACCACTCTTCCACCTATAAGTCAATACACAGAAGTTAAGGGTTTAAAATAAAAAACAAACAAAACAAAACAAAAAAAAATGGTATACTTCAGTCTGCATTCAGACTCCATTTGTTCCTTCTATGGTGGTGGATAGCCTTTTCCAGCATGAGTCCCTTGGACCTGTCCTGCATCCTTGCTTTGCTGATGGTAGTTGTCATTCACAATTGATCATCTTGCTGTTACTGTATACAATGTTCTCCTGGTTCTGTTGACTTCATTTTGTATCACTTCATAGATGTCTTTCCAGGTTTCTTTGAGATCATCTTGTTTGGCATTTCTCATGGCAAAATAGTATTCTGTTCCTCTCATATACCACAACTTGTTCAAGAACTCATTTTAAAAGTCCTTTCACTACACCATTTTCACAGCTCTCTTCTAGCAGCCTTTTGACATTACAGCCAGAGAATTTAAAAATTGCCTATGCTTCTAAGCTAAGATATTGGCTTTATCTTTAACAAACATCCCAGATCACAAAGCCAGATCAGAAGTAAATGCTTCTTGGCTCCTATCTCAGTTTTAGAGCCACAGATCACCCATTTATAAATTATGTCCGAGACAACTTTTATTTTCCAAACTGACTTTTTTTAATGGACATTACATAACAATTACCCAGGCTAAACAATATCTCACAAGTCATGGTTGACTTTAGAAAACATCACTGTTGAGCAGGAACATGCAATATCTAAATTGTTTCCATTTCTCTGGCTTCTTTCTCCTTGTTTGGTTCCATATGATGCAATGTTGAGTTAGTCATAAGACTTTTTTGGCTTACCATGGGCACCCCACAGTTTTCTGTCTCAGAATCTCTTTAATCAGCCAATGTTCATTCTTGAGTGTCTACATTGTCCTGTGCATTGTGTAGGGGTAGTCTGGAGTAGCTGCTGGTACTCTTTTTTTTTAAGGAATGTCATTTTTTATATGCCAAGATTTAAAAGAGACGACTGTCTGGAATGAAAATTATAGCTAGAAGGAATGTAAAAATGTACTGGCTAATTGATGTTTGTGAGAATTTGAAGAGCTCAGCAATCATCATTTTGATTAAGTTGTTTAAAGTATATAAAGTAAAACTTATTAGTACTGACCTCAACTCGAACAATTCTACATATAGTAGAAGCATTCTAGTTCTCATCTAGCAATTATATAATAGTGCTCGAATTGATTATGTAACAGCCCTGGTTATGGAAAATCACAATAAACTTTTCGGTTCTTGTAATATTAGATGGAACAGTAAAGAAACATATAGCTACAAATTTGGTAAGAGTCATTGCATAAGGTCTTCTATAGTTTCTATAGCATGTTAATGAGCTCTAAAAGCCAGGAGGCTCTTTAATTAACTAATTAGTTAACTTGTTAAAACCCTTATCTTCTGTCTTAGAATCAATACTATTTACTGGACTATGTACAATACAGTGTAGAAAGGGTTAGGCAATGCGGGTAAGTGACTTGCCCAGGGTCACACAGGTAAGAAGTATCTGAGGCCACATTTGAACCCAGGATCTCTCATCTCTAGGCCTGACTCTTAATTTACTGAGCCACCTAGGTACTCCCAACTCTTTAATTTATCTATGAATGAGGAGTTCCACATACATTGGAAACAGTCAAATTTTACTTTAATTAGATAAATTTTATTTCAGTAAAAATTTAAAAAATACTTGAAATTGAAATTAACATGAGAGAATCATAGATCTGGAGTTAGAAGGGATGTCAAGGATTATCTGGCTTAATACCTCCAAGAAACAACTTGCCAAGGTCTTGTATATGATTCTAATTAGGCAGCCAAGTTCCCTGATATCCTATTCTCTTTTTGATAAACGAAGTAGTAGGTTTTTTTTAATAAAAATTAAATTATGCTGAGTAGAGATGTAAATAAAAAATAAAGGCGGTTATAAATCTTGCTAATATTCACTTATTATAATAAAAACATTTGAACCAAAAATGATGGCAGAAAAACAATATGAGGAAGAGACCCCCAAATTTGGAGTCAGAGAATCTGGCTTCATTCCAGCTTCTGACTTAGCCAGATGTAAATCACAGCTTCTCTGAGTCTTAGTTTCTTCATCTATAACATGGGGATAATAATACTTTTCCTGCCCACTTTGAAGAGTTTTTTTTGAGACTTCAACTAGCTTATGTATAGTACATATAGTCTTACAGATATCTGAGCCAGCACTATTATCTTGAGTAAGAATATAATTATAATAAACAATGACAGTATTTCTGCGTATGATGATAAAGTAGCTGAAAATATATCCCGTTTCCTCATTATTGAATGCAAATGTCTTGAAGGAATGTGCATGACTTGAGAAGTCACCTAATCTTTCAGTGTTCCTGGCTATTTTCTAAAATTATAAATTACTGGCAAATTACTCATCTGTTTCAGTGTTTCCTATAACAATGAAATCTCTGGCCCAGATCTCCCTCCCACCTCCTCAAAAGTAAATATAACTTACCAACAATGGTTGTCACCATTTCTCAAAGACTATACATGGTGTATGAGGTCCCTAAGAGACAGGTGACCTCTTCTCTTATTATATTATTATTATAATATAATTTCTCTTCTCTTATTATAAAGGTTTTTCATGGGTTGAAGAAAATTATGAACAAAGTATTGTACATGAAGATCAGAATATTGGGTTTCTGATTTGAACTGAAAAGTGGTGTCTTTTCTAAGCATACCTCTATATATGTCTATGGTCAAAATTCTCATTCCACAATATATACCTTTCCAAATAGAAAGAGAGAATTTCTTGTATACTGAAGATCATGTGAGAGGAGGATCAAATGAAATATTTATTTTAAAAATGTTTATTAGAGTCCTTGGCATCCTGGCATTATAAAAATGCTTACTTATTCCCTTCTATCTCTTTCTCTTTCCCATAAGATATCATCTTAGTTCTTCAGTAAAGGGGAAAAAACATTTGAAATGACAGGTGGAAAATTTGAGGAGGCAGTGTTGGCATACTGAGAGGGAGGAACTTAGAATCAAGAAGAACTAGTTTTAGATGCAGAGAGATAATTTACAGAGGACTAATTTCCTCACCTACTCTCATAGCATTCCTTGTTTCCTGAACTTTTGATATAGCATATCTATTGTGAAACTGTTGTCCATAGGTGTCACTGTTTCTCAAAACCACCCCATAGTTCATTTTTTTTATCAAATCAGAGTTAGACCAGGGCATTCATTCAGTTGCTATTTTTGGTATTCTTAAAGTAGAATGTTAATATTTAGATGCCTTTGGTTTATAAAAACAGGTTCACAATAAGATGAATAGTTAAGACTTCATTACTTACTGAAGCAGGTGCTATGATTTCAGTACTATGTGTTCAGGTAATATAAGGAAAATAAATGTACAATTAGGTCTATTTCAGTTAATAGAAGAATAGACATAGTATAGCTTATTAAAAGTCTTCATGCTTTGTGACCCTGGGCAAATCATTTAACCTGATTGCCTAGCCCTTAACAGTCTCCTGCCTCAAAACCAAATACATTGCATTGATGGTAAGCATTTTTTTAAAAGAAGTCTCAAGATCTTTGATAATATGTTATGGATGGTGAGCACTTCTCTTTTATTCCATCAAGATGAAAAGAAATTGGTAACTAGCATTTAAAGCAGAAAGTATTCAGGGTAATAAGTTCCATTATTTCCTACTGGTAAATTTTTTTCACAGTCACAAAATTTAGAAACTAGAAGAGATCTAAGAGATAATTTAATACAAAAACTAAAGGAAACAGACCCAAAGATTTTAAGTGATTTGCTTAACATAGCATAGCTACTTACTGACGGAATAGGTTGACTTCCTGATATCTTTTTCCAATTTGTTAAGACAGTATTACTCAATAAAAATGTTACAATACCTAATGCCCTACAAAGTACCAATCCTCTTATTTCCCATCAGAACCACATAGGATGTATGTTGTTACTATGATTTTACAATATAGCCGCTCAGTCTTTAAACAATAATAGTAAAACAATTGAAAAACATTAATACTATCATTTTGCCTGTGTTGGAATTCTTCAAAGATTTCTAGCTTTGGGGGAATCATCTTTAATGATGAAATTTGTTTTGTACCATTGATAACCAATCAAGATCTTGAATGAATCTGAGTGTTTAAGCATAAAACTAAAGTCCAACAAAACAGTAATTTCTTCTCCAGGTTGTTGGAGTAAAATCTGTTGTGATTCTCAGTTCTTGTTTTAAAGCTGAAAACTGTGCAGCAACTGTTATTCATAGTTGCTGGTACAAAGACTTCAATAGCCACTTTCATAACATTATAACCAAGAAACAAGCCTTTGTTCTCAGTCCTTAATCCCTTTAATGTTTTGATAGATTTGAAGTACACTAGTACAGACCAAATAAGAATAATAATGATAAAATAGCAGAGGAACTTAAGATATTACAGATATGTCACATCACGGGGACTTTGAATTTCACTTATTAACTTATGTTCTTATTTCTAGTATATACCCTAGTGCGGTTTGGCTAAACATGAAAATATTTGCTTTCTGAGTAATTTGCCCTAATGACTTTGAAATATTTCAGAGAAACAGCAGCAACATTGTTCTGCTCTGGTTGAAAACATGTCCCTTGTCCAACATCTACATAGATACCAGCTCTTTACTGGCATATTTCAAGGCATGGATGCTGTGTAGCTAAGTGTGGAAAGGTTGACCTTTGGGCTATGTGACACCATGAAACAGATACCCACACAAAATAGTCCTGAGCCCTGTGATGACTCCTACTTCTATAGTTACAGAGACGGGTTAGGGAGAATATAAGGGTGCTAAAAATCACAGCTTTCTGATTATCTATAAGTATTCATTGAAATGTAGGTAATCTGCAATTAAGAGGTATACTTCTGCTACCCATGAACACTAACCGATTTGAAATACTCCAAATAAATAAAACCAGAACAAATTATAGCCAAATGCACGCATAGTTAATAGATTCTTCTCATAGGAATGAAATAAGGAGTTGACTGGCTAAGTCGGTTTCATCTTATATGCAACATAACAAGAAATGTAAGCAGAACTAATTCATAGGACCACTTGGTCATTTATTTCACTGTACCATGTTTATGTGAGCATAGGCAAGGGGGAACATCATCATGATGGTAGTTGCAACTTAAGGACCAGAATTTGTTACCAAAGATGAAGTAATGAAAGATTTTCTTAATTATACATACATATATTTATGATATTTAACATCTTGCTATTTAATAATACTTAATGATAATAAATATATGTGATGCTTACACAGATATACGTATATCTGTGTAAGTATCACAGACACCCTTCTGGCAGTCTGATAGTCTTTGGACCATTTCTCAGAATAATGCTGTTAAATACATGTAAGGAAATACATAGGATTACAAAGGAAAAAATTTCATCAGAATATAGTTATCACCATGTAGATTTTAAAAGTCGATAGACCTAAGATTAAAACCCCTTGAAATAGAGAAATTTTATGAAAAATATGATAAGATCTTGCAAACCAAACCAGTACACATTACCTTAAAACTTGGTGACTAAAGTATGAATCGAGGCATGGGGGAGTGAAAGATAAAAATATTTTGGGAATTCAGAAACAAAGGAGGCCAGAAGTTTATGCATTATTCAGAAGCTTCAGGCTATGGGTGATACATATTATAAGAGAATTAAAAGGTACTGTATGTGAAAAGCACTGAAGAATTTCATGGAAAAAAATGAAAGCAACTATCTATTACAATAGAAAGAAATGACTGATCATTGGAATGTTTTCTTTTTTTTTTTTTTAACCCTTGTACTTCGGTGTATTGTCTCATAGGTGGAAGATTGGTAAGGGTGGGCAATGGGAGTCAAGTGACTTGCCCAGGGTCACACAGCTGGGAAGTGGCTGAGGCCGGGTTTGAACCTAGGACCTCCCGTCTCTAGGCCTGACTCTCACTCCACTGAGCTACCCAGCTGCCCCTGGAATGTTTTCTTAAAGATCAATGTGCATAGGTATATTTATGCATTCCAACATTCATGCACTCAGATTACTGACTGGTTAGAGCAGAAGTCAAAAAAATGAATGCCAGATTAGAAGAAAGGATACAGATGAATGGACATGATGTATAATTTTAGCAGTTAATAACCTTATCTTTTAAAGAAAGCTACTGACTTAAAAATAGGACTCAGATATAAGCAAATACATTGATTTGGACAATTTTATTTCTTAGAGGAATATAACTAATGTAAAATAATTGTCACAATGAGGAGGCCAAAAGAGTCCAGAAACCTCATCAACCAGGAATGCCAAATTATTATAAGAACTTTTCTAGATAAAATGGAAAAAATACAGTAAATAGATGTGATATGGGACACCATTTCCCTAACATTATTATAAGACAGGTCTATGCATACAATAAAAATATCTTTGAAAATGATATGAAAAATAACTCTTAGGCTTTGGTGGAAGATTTTCAACAGTAGACTGTGTCTTTACAATTATACCACTGACCAGAATTATAGTCAATGTAATATTCTTCTATTTCATTTTGTTTTGTTTTTTGTTTGTTTGTGAATTAAAAAGAACTTGCTCTTGCAGGCTAAAACAAAAGCTTAAAGGTCCTTCTCCAACGTATTTGTTAAGATCATATAAGATTCATGGATAGAAAAAATAACAGTGACAACTTTATTTTATAATGCCAATTATCACTAAGTGACAAATAAAACAGGCAGGCAAACATTTGCCAAAAATGTTTGCCATTGTCTTTGAGGATATCCTCTGCAAAGTCCAAACAATAGTAGGATTCGTTATAGTTGATAAATTTCTTCAGATGATTTGTTGACTATATCGATTCTTTGAATACTTTAGGACAATCTTCATTGAGATGCAGTCATTCAAAATGAGCCTGGTCTAGTGATCCTTATAGAAAAAAACGGAATGAGTGGAAAATTCATGTTGTCTAGATTATGGACAGTAGAAACACACATGTGTGTAATAAATAGTTGGCAGTGTGACTTGTGCTCAAGATGTGTTTTGTTTTAAACCTTTACTGTATGTTTTAAAATTATATCAGTTCCAAGATGGATGGAAAGGGCTAATGGGAATTGGGGCTAAGTGATTTGCCCAGGATTACACACCTAGGAAGCTTTGTAAAGTTACATTTATAGGATCTCCCATCTCCAGGCTTGGCATTCTATCCATTGAGCTACCTAGTTGGCCCTTCAAGATGTTTTTAAAAAGATTCTTGCAAGTATATAGATGACCAGAAAAGTTGTTTGATTAATCATGTAGTGAAAATGAAAGGCTAGTTAATAGGTAACTCAAGTATTAGATTGCCATCTGTGAAGTATTAAAATGCTGAGAGGAAGACCTTTAGTCTGGTGAATTGCATTGATGGGAAAACATTAAAAAGCTGGAGATGGTGAGGATGTGTAAAATGAGATAATGGATTTGCTGAAGTGTAAAACTATGATATGACTAAATAGGTAGTACAGGGTTTGATACATACTAGATGTTTAATAAGTGTTTATTGTCGGACTGAATCAGTGTTTCAGAGTTTCTGTTAACCTCTCTTTCCGGGCAATGACATTTTATTTCTGTGAATTATTCACCAATCTGAGAGGCAGTTGGTATACTGGCTTGAGAATTGGTCTCAAAGCCAGGAAGATCTGGGTTCTGGTTTGGCCTCTGACACCTACTGATTTTATCACCCTGGGCAAGTCACTTCATCTCTCAACACTTTAAACAATTCTCCAAGACTATAAGTTGTAGAGATGTTAACTTTCATTGGTAGAGATAGTTTTCTCACCTGGGAGTTCCCTCTACCAAAGAAATCATAATTCCTATTCTAACCCTATTTAATCATGTGACCCAGAATATTAACAAGCGATTGAGCTGTCAGACCCAAGGGCTACATTGAACCATTTACTAGTAGGTAGCACAAAAAAAATTGCTAGATATTCAAATATAACTTTTAAAATTTCCTTCCTGTAATTTTTCAATAAGAGTCAAAAGAACATGGACATTTCAAAGGGGAAAAAAGAATTGCATGGTTTTGGGGCTTAGTGCAATCACTGATATGAAGTTACTCATTGGAAATTCCTGTTTTCACAGCTGTGAAATCTTCCAGGTTCATTATTCAAATCCATTCAGGTAGAAAATAGAAACCACCAGCAGCCACAGGGGTACCCGGGATTTAAATGGTTTGCCTCTCATTTTCTTCCTTCCTTGTGCCTTCATTGAGTTGCAGCTCAGTGGAGGTAGGCTTTTAGCATCAATTCTTGACATGGCTCTCCTCTGGGGAGTACTTTATTTACAGATATTCCTTTCTCCCTAAATCAAAGAAATAATAAGGACCCTAACTCCTGAGTTTTCCTCACAGTGAGGTTGCCAGGTCCCACTTAGTGGGAAAAAGATGGTTAAAAATGGAACAATTTGTGTGTTCACTGAAGGTTTTCAACCATTTTAATTTTCTAACTCACAGTGAGAGTAGTTGTCATCCTTAATGTACCTGTGACAGTTTTTCTCTTCGAAGAAGAGACAGATTCTCAAGAGAATTGCCCTTTTATGGCTTTTAAGGGCATTTTAGTAAAGGAGAGAAAATCTGCCATTGCTAATGCTAGATGAGCAGAGAATTGTTCCAAGAGTGTAGCCAGCTTTTAGGTTGGAGAAATGAAAAAAAAATTCTGTTGGATGGATGGCAGAGGGGACGGGAGAGAAAGAAGATGGTGTAATATCAAGATAGCAAAAAAATTTTTTAACAGTAGTTCATTACAATGGTGGTAAAAAAATGGACTGAGATCTTTTAAGTCAATGATGCCAATGCACTTTACAAAATTGTATTTCTTAACTGTACGTTTGAGACTGGATCAAGGCAAGCACAACAAATCATTGTCTATCAAAACTGAGGTTTAAAAATATATGTTGTTACCTGAAGACCCCAGAATGCTCTTTTGCCAGATATGTGGCAAAAACTCAAAAGTCTTGAAATGTATACTACGGCCTTGATTACTACCCTGTACTTATTTTGTCCAAGGAAGTTCAAAATGAGCAATATTGTCAGAGTGAAGCTTTAATTATGAGAAATCGAGGTCGTATAGTCCATGATAATTATTAACTATCATTATTTGAATTTCTGTCCTTAGCACTTAGCAGACTGCAAGCACTTAATATGCTTTTTCTTTCATTTGTAATATTAACCATGTCCTGTGCCTGGTGTTGTCTTTTATTTTGTATTTTTAAAATAACTACTGTGTACATAGCCCTGTTCCATGACACTGAGGAAAACTAAATAGAAACCAGGATCCAATTGTAGGTTTTCTAACACACATGTAGGCATACATGCATGTATGTATATATACATTAGAAATATATACACATGAGTACAAATATGCGTATATGAATTCATTAACCACCATATTTACAATATACAATATATAGAGAAGAAAAACTCACAATTATGTAATCAAAATTCTCTTAAATATACCAAGTAATTAAGACCTTTAACATGAAATATGGGGTCTGTGGAACCTCAAAAAATAACATGATGTTTTTTTTTTACTCTTGTAGAGGAATTAAGGTTTTCATTGTAACTTTGCCAAGAACATAGATATAGACAATTTTCTCTTTTTCTACTGAATGTTGATAGTTCCTCAGAAAAATTAAACTTAAGCATATAATGGAGATTGAACTACATTCCTAGAATTATTAATCCAAAAGCAAATGAGATTGATATAAATAATGAGAAAGGGATTCTAATGAATGTTGTCATATTTAGCTTCCAAGAACAATTATCTATCTAAATGATAGGCTCTTTGGGCTTTGCTAGGCAAAGTTTCAAGTTTTTGTAGTAAGATGAAAAGAAAAAAATGTAGACTTAACATTGTGTAATGAATAAGCAGCTTCTAAATAAAGCTGTCTAATCATTTTAACATTTTCAATTAAATAAATATTTATCGAACTCCTATTAGAAGCTTTGGAATGTGAATGAATAGATGAACAGATAGATGGAAACAAATATTGTTTGTTAACCAAAAAAGTATAAGATATGGTCCCTGCCTTTGATGAGTTGCAATCTTTTGTGGGAAGACCAAAAAAATACTTGTGGAACAAATTAGAGAGTCATAGTGCCCAAAGAGAGGTCCAGATAATAAGGGTTGAAGGTATGGAAAGAAGAGACCATTCACAAATATAATAGGTGGGAAATGCTTGACGGGAGAGCTAGGACTTCACCTAGGTCTTGAAATCATGTTAAATCCATTATGTTCTGTAATGCACACCATGACTTTGCCATATGCTGTCTCATAAATCATTTTTTATTAGCTATGTTTATCCCAGTGGAAGATGGTCTTGTCACTAAAACTCTAGACTAAGATTTGAAAGTGAAGGTACCATGTCCTGAGAGTAAGGCTTGCCTTAAGTTGGCTTTTACACAGAGGTAAAAGGAAACTCTCAGTTTCTCAGTTTCTCAGAAACTCAAACTAACAACTCAACAAATATGCAGACAAAAGGGACTAATAGTGGATAATCGCCTCTGTACTTTTATGAAGTCGAAAACATCCACACTACTCCCAAATGAACCAATTTTGATTAATTTTTCAATGAATATTAAATGTTAAAACTCTTCTCTGCCAGTCTTTTCTCCTATGGACTGATTATACAGTCTGATTTCTCATGCATTATATAAACCAATAAATAAAAACATTCCAGGGTATTCACAAGGTAATTCAATAAGTCTTCCATGTAGAGGCATTTGACACAGTAGGCAAGCTAGTAGCTTACTGAAAAACAGAACAACTCCTCCCCCCGCCTCCCCCTTATTCTCTTCCTTTCTCCCCCCCTCCCCTCACTCCATTGACATGCATAGCTGGCCTAGTAGGTGTAAAAATAGACAGACAGAGCCTGAATTGGAAGTGGTCACTGAATGTTGCCTGCCGTTGCTGGGGTTTTGAGTTCTCTCTGACACTGGCCAGCTAGCAGATGGGGAGAACTGGTGTGGGACATGTAGGGAAGCAGAGCACAAAAACCAAGGATCATCCTTTTGAATGGTCAATGTTAACTTCTCCCTGGGAGCCTTGGACTTAGCCCATAGTTTGAGGACAGACCCACTGACAACGGGGAATAACCAAACTGATATGGGCAATGCAGCTCTCTGCCAGTCTTGTCATACAGAGAAGAGCATAAGAGCGCAAGGAAACATGCAAGAGTTGGATAAAACCCCAGATTACTATGGCTACAACTGTGAGGATGTCAGAGAGTCTGAGGCTCTGGTAAGTGTTAAACCATGAACCAGGAGAAAGAACAGATGGGGACGTCTTGAGCATATTAGAAATTATCACTAATCCTGGGGGTCAAACAGAGAGTCTACCGTGTAAAATCAATGTGATTTTTACCAATTTTTCTGCCATTAATGTGGATTTTAATTGTTTTCTTTCATCGTTACTTTATCATTGTTCAAAGCTTGCCTTATATATTTACTTCATTTGTGCTTCCTTTAACTTCATACCATAAACTCAGATTGGACAAAGAACATGTCTCCTGAAATAAAAAAGTACACTGTCCATCACCTGGGAGATATTTAATTATAGTAAGATTCCATTAAAAAGTGCTTTGAATTCCATCGATTCAGATATATACTTCAGTCATCAAGTCAGGTCCTCTATGTACATAACAGTGAATAGCAGATCTCTTCTTGACATATCATGGAAAGTTTTCTATTGCCTTTATTGAAGGGATTACCATGGTGTTACAAAATTAGACTTCTAAGAGACTTTTTACTTTGCTAATTTGACTCACTGACTAATGTTAAAAAGGCTAAGAGAACCGTGACCTATGTGATAATTATTTTGCCACAAACTCCTAAATTTTAAGAAAAGTACAATTGAGGTTGAGTGATACAGAATTAGAATTCAAAAGCTTAGTATTCCTTATATTTATTAATTTTCCAGAAGGTCATTGTATGATTTTTTCCCTCAGTGGCCCAAACCAGCATTCTATTTCTGGAACGTTTGATTTTAGTATTCACTGGAATCAGCTTTATCTTTGATCTCTTAATTCCCAAAACTTTGCCTGCTGCAAGATCTTTATTTCATTCCATATGAGAATGTGAAATTAGTGAATGCTTTCTTCTTGAGGAACAAAGAAACATGAGATAAAATGCTTATTTTACATAGAGATTTACAGATCAGTAGAAATGAACACCTGTGCTTTGCTCAGGAGAAAGAATGCATAGGATAGAAAGTGAATATAGTTTTTCCTCTTATTTTGAATTCAATGAATTTCCAAATTTCTTAAAATTAGAATTCTAAGTCTCATCATACTGAAATTGGAATAGGAAGCATCATTTTGCTTTTTCAGAGGAAGGACTGCAGGAGAGGAAACACATAAGAAAACAAACTNTAGATGATAGATGGATAGATAAATGGATAAATATATAGAGAGACAGAAAGACAGACAGACAGATAGATAGATAGATAGATAGATAGATAGATAGATAGATAGATAGATAGATAGATAATGCATGCATACATGCATGGGATGTTTATAGTGAACAGAAAAGACAAGCCTGTCCTTTTTGTGGAAAAAAAAAGGCAGGGATTCAGCCATAGATACCATGGGGAAAATGCAAAACAAAACTAAAGCCCAGAAAAATCCTTAGGCAAGCAGTATAAAAGCTGGAAGGCAGCCCACTTGTCTTACTAGAGAGAGTAAACAAAGGTTTCAACCAGGGCCATTGCCTTATTTTTCTATAGAGTGCCTGAGATGTCTCATCTCCATACTCAGGATCAGAAGAATTAGCTTCCTCTTACTCAAAACTTTATTTGTAATTTAACTGATTCTGCACTGAGAGGGGAAGAAAATAACAGAGATTTGGAATTATAGCCATGCTTCCTTAATTCTGCTGTCTTCTCTTTAAACATTTTGAGGAAATGTTTTCTTGGTTGAAGGTAATTTCTAGACAAATGGATGCTCATTCCTTCATTTATAGCATGCTTTTAAAATGTTACTTAATGATGGTTTTGCTTCCTTTAAGCATGGGTTCTTTTTATTTTCCAAAATGATTAATTCTTTAAAGTTTTGTTTGTTTTTTTTGGGGGGGGACATTTGTATGGAATAAATGAATGCCTGCATGATTTTGATGTTAGGAGGAAACATGAGTGATTGAAATGAATGGTGAATGCATTCAAAGCATTTTTATGAATACATTTCAAGAGTTGATGAATAATAACGGAAAGCTTTCAATAGAAGTATTCAACAGTATCAATATTTCCTTACTGAATTTCAGTTATCCAATAGGAAATAATGGCTGAGACTTCCTAGAGGATATTGAAGAATCCTTTCTTTTTTAAAAAACCACAATTACAGGCATAATACTGTATCTGAACTTATTAATTCAAAGCCAATTCAATTCAACAGTCTTGAATTAGATGTCTATTGCAGACTACATTGTGTCATATATTGGGGATACAAAAGCAAAAGACAATCTGTGATTTCCAGGACCATGCATTCAACCAGGGAGATAGTAGTTATGCAGATAAGTAGAAACAAAATAATTTTAGCAAAGAGATGGTGATAATACCTTGGGTGGGATCAGTAAAAGCTTCATGAAGCAAGTGGTACTTGAGCTGAGCTTTGAAGGAAGCTATTTGAGCTCCCAGGTGGAGATGAAGAAGAAATCTAGATGTGGTTCACTGTCATGAATGCATGGGGATGGGAGTTTGGAGCACAACTAGTAGTCTAATTTGGAACATAAAGCAAATAGAGGAGACTAATATGAAACAATTTTGAAAAGGTTGCTTTGCTCCATTTTTATTTGCTGTTCAGTTGTTTTCAGTCCTGTCTGACTCTTTATGACCGCATTTGGTGATTTTTTTCCACAAAGATACTGGAATGGTTTGCCATTTCCTTCTCCAGATCATTTCATACGTTGGGAAACTGAGGCAAACAGGGTTAAGTAACTCACCTAGGGTTATACAGATAAAATTGGGCCGTATTTTAAGAACCATAAATAATTGGCTGAGGAGTTTGTCCAAGAGGTAAGCTACTACATAGAAGATGGTAATAGTATTGAATTCAATGATGATAAAAGTGTGGAGAGGGTTTTTTCCAAGAATAGTAACTACAGATAAGGGGCAGGAGGTAAGATTTTGCTAGCCACAAGATTGGAAGGGGAGTAACCTATGAATGGGGTCTGTCCTGAGTTCTGTGATGGTGATATGGAGTCAGAAATCTCTCTCTCTCTCTCTCTCTCTCTCTCTCTATCTCTCTCTCTCTCTCTCTCTCTCATTCTCTCTCTCTCTAACTCTAACTCTATCTCTTTATCTCTCTCTCTATCTATCTCTATCTCTATCTCTATCTCTATCTCTATCTCTATCTCTATCTCTATCTCTATCTCTATCTCTATCTCTATCTCTATCTCTATCTCTATCTCTATCTCTACTAAGATACTAGGAGTCTTGGGAGAGTTCACACAGGGCATCTGGGTTAGTAGAAATGTTCTGGTGAAGTCTTCAGAGACCAGATCGAAGTCATGCAGGACCCATACTTCTATATTCACTCCAAAGTGGCAGTGGATGTATCACACATAGCAAAATTCTATGTATTCTTTTCTTGGTTGAGCCTGGTATTTGAGGCTTTGGTTTCTACAGGGTTTGGAAGGCACTGATTCTGAGGTCTGTTTTGTCCTAAAGTAAATATATGGACTGAAGCAACCAATTTTTCCAGTGGGCTCCAGTGTAAAAAAGATCCAGAATCAGAAGATTTGAGTTTGAATCCTATGTTTGATACTTTTTACTTGGAACAACTTGGGCAGGTCAAATAATCCACTTGAATCTTGTTTCCTTAACTCTTAAATGAAGTGTTTAGACTTCTGAGGACATGGCTCCTGTCCAGCTCAAAACCTATGATTCTCTAATGCCTTTTAGGGCAGTAAAATATTGAGGGTTAATTAAGAGTTTGAAGTAGCATATGAATCTTGTCTTTGCTATTGTAAGGTTGAAAGCTAATTAGCCTCTCTGGGCCTCAGTTTCCCTATCTCTAAAATCAACCAGTTCACAAGATTATGACTTATTGGGCAAAATAAAAGAGTTGTGACTAGGTGATCCTTAAGGTCATTTTAGCTCTAAATCTCAAGATGCTATTTCTTGGAAAAATTAAATTATGATTTGGAAGCGAGCAATGCACTTTAGAAAAACTGACTTGAAAAAATTCAGGAAAATTAATGATTCTTTTTTGGTAACTGATAAAGTGCTTTCTCAGATTAATACAGTTTTATATAAAATAGAGTTTACTTGGACCATCAATACTGAGTAAGGCATTGGGATGATGATGATCTATTTTGACATAGTACTTATCTTCCAAAATATTAAAATATTTAATAGACATTTCAACAATCCTCACAAATTTCTAATGAGGAAGCTACTGTCCTCATTTTACAGACACTAATAGTGAGAAACAGGGTGTGTCTAAACATAAAGAGTAATTTGAAAAGAACTTAATTTAGTTGAATGAATATAACTCCCTCTTTTCAAAATAACCAGTTGGAACTAATCTACCTTTCCATTCCTGTAGATAAAATTTATTTTACTTCCTACCAGAAATTTTCCCATACATGTGTGTAACAATTTGAAATAATTTTTATTTTGTTATTTCTATTGACATTAAATAGTTAAAAACAAGTATTTTCTTTATTCCATTCATTTATTTTCTGTACAGTTTCATACTAAAATTACCAATCAGCCCTAGAGCTATCATACTGCGAAAGTTTTCAGTTTTGTTAGGCATCTAAAAAATCAGTGAACAAAAACTTATTAAACGTTATGATGTTCTAGGCACTGTGGACAGGGTTAGGGACTAGATCTGAGACTTCATTGGTGTAAGGAAATCTCTGGTGAGGAAAATGGCTCTAGCTACATAGTTAAGTACCTTCACTGCAGTCTTTAGGCTTAATAGAGTTGTCTAGAGGACTGAGAACTTAACCAACTTGCCCAGGATCACTTAGTAGTCAATATGTGTTAGAGGCAAGACTTAAACCCAGGTCTTCTGGGCTTCAAGGCCAATTCTTTATACACTATCTTCCCTGTTGCCTTTCAAGTACTGATATTGTGAAGATAAACAAATCAGTCTCTGCCCTCAGGAAAATCAAGTGGATGATTCTTGTCAGAATTTATGAAATTGATTGCTATGTGCAAGGTAATGTGCTTTTCTGGATATTTGAAAAATAAAATTCTCTACTTAGAAAAGCTTTGGTTTACTGAAGCTTCCTTATCTTGAGGCCCCATTTCCATTCATCTACTATGTCATGAGTGCATTTTCAAAAGAAGGGTGAAATTGATTCAGCTCCTTTTGTATGTAATGTTGAGAATGGGGTAAAGAAATGCTAGAAATGGAGATGCCCAACACAAATGCTTTCATTTTCTAGTTAACTGACTTTTAGTTAAATCAGTAAAATTGGTGGTGCTTGGACTTAGGTCAGAAGTTCTTAACCCAGGTCACAAGACTTATTAAAATATTTTAATAGCTTTTTCCCTGTCGAGATGGTTTCTTTTGCAAGCCTATACATTTTATTATACATTGAAAGCCATTATATTGAGCAAGGATTCATAGACTTCACCAAACTTCCAGAGGTATCTATAACCCAAAACAAGATTAATAACTCCTGTTTTACTTTATCTTCTGCAAGAGATACTGATTCTTAAGTTATAATTCTATTTGTGGTAAACCCCTTGCTATGCTTACATAAACACCACACAGTATTCTCCTAGTAGTCTCTTCCTCCCTCCTTCTTCCATTTTGTCTCTCCCCCACATCATCTGATTAGACATTTCAAATTTGATATTCTGGAGCTATCTCAAACTCATCATACCCAAAACTTAACACCAAATATATCTAACTTCCAAATTTCCTTAGTTCTGTTGAAGGAATTTCTAATCTCCTCAGCTCATCCTTATATAGTCCTCTGTTCACTGTTCTTTGACTCACGTATCTAATACGTAACCTGATCTCACTGTTTCTACCTTTACCGCTTCTCTCACATCCATTCCCTGCTCACATAACCACCACCTTCTTTCAGACCCTAGTCAACTCTTGCTTATTTTATATTGCTTCCTAATTGGTTTTCCAACCTCAAATTTCACCCCATCCTTGAAGATTTACTCCACTGCTGCCAGTCATTTTCCTTAATTGCTAATCTGCTCCTATCACTCTCCTATTCCTCTATGATAAAACAAAATCTCCTCTATTTAACTCTTTTAAAACTTTTCCCAGTCTGGTACCCAACCTATCATTCTGGCCTCATTAGGTATCATTCTTCCTCCTACACACTATCATCTCACCAAATTTAGCCTTCTCTCTATTCCTCTCTCGACCTCGCATTTTCATTCCTTTGCACTCACCTAGAATGTCCTTCCTTATCTCTGTCTTATAGAATCCTGTGCTTCTTCTGGACTCAGCTCGAGTACTGCTTTCTACATCAAGTCTTTCCTGATCTTTGAAACTGCTCCATTTACAATTACTTTTTATTTTATTTCTTTGTATTTATTCTCTTTGTTCTTATTTTCTATTTAATTTCATATGTCCTTGTTTTCCTCCCATTAGAAAGCAAGCTTCCTGCCAGTAGGGATTATTTCTTTCTGTCCTGGCAATAAGCATGTATCCTGGTATATAGTAGATGCTAATAAATCTCTGTTGATTGAGTCATTGATTCATAAAACAATAAAAGACCCAGAGGAAGACCATAATAACGTTACTGAATCTTCTAGGAAGGAGTTATGAAAGAATATGTAAAGAAATCACACCTGATAAGAAATCATGTGTTTGAATCTACTAACATGGAGGAAATGAAACGATTGAGTTGAAATCTTTTTAACACAGAACAATGAAACCATAATTTTACACTGAGAAAAATCTCATCATGTTTTCCAATTTGGAATCATAATGTTTAGATTTTCTTCAATTTAAAATGCTTGTTTTCACTGTCTACTCTGAATTGGTCTCATTTTTAAAAAACCTAATAATGTTCCATATTACATTGACTATTCTAGAGATAAATTGATCATGATAGTTTGTGGAATTTTGAGGTATAATTGAATAATCCCCTAGAAAAATCAATTCACTCCAGTAGTCTGGGAGTTGTAAAAATGCAAACACATAGCTTTAGAGTCACTGATGTATGTAATAGGTTTAAGTATACACTTTTCAAAATAATATAATAAATAGATGGAATAGATATAAGTACACGCTGTGTTCTGAAATAGTGGCTGACATCTTGAAAAGCCAAAGCTTAAACAGTTTTCTCTTTTAGAAAATATCCTTCCCTTCTCCTTACCCCCAGTTTAGTAAGGGAAATCTTCAGGGTGAGGGCAACATCTCAGCCAAGTTGCTTCTCAAAGCTAGGACGACTTCTTCTTTAAAGCAGATACTCTCCCAAACCAAAGAGCTATCAAATTACCTACTACAAAAAAAAATGTAGCAATTACTTCATGGGAATAAGTATAAATTAACACTTTAGGATAGTGCAGATAATAAAAAAGTTAAAGAAAGATATCTTACTTTTTAAAAAAAATTAAGTTTTAAAACCCAGATAGAGAAATTAAAAGCTATTAGTTCCACTTACCATGGTTTTCTACTCTTATCGTGATATGTACTTTAATGTACTTTTGCCCCATATGTTAAATGTTACCAGAATATTATAATATGGTTATAAATCAAGGAGTTAAAATAATTTTATTGGGAGAAAATTTCTTAATGGAAAAATCAATAAAGTAGTTCTCTTTTCTAGTGTTATAATTAATGCAGAAGCTATTTAAATACTTCCTTCTATTCTCTCCATCACTGATGTATCAGTTTGTTTTACAAAATCAACAACTTGTTAAAGTTATTGCCCATCTTTATGATTATGAATAGCATTTTTGTATTAAAAATTAAAAAAGAAAACAAATTTAGAAGTCTGGCGGTAATTGATCATTTCCTGGTACAGAATGTAGACAATCACAGAAAATGACCTTCTTTGTCTAGGTCATTCATTTGTTATTCTGAGTTATTGTTAACATCACATCACAAATATTAGGAAAATTAAATTCATAGACAAATATTTCTTATTAGATGAATTTTTATTTGGTATTTGAAACACTAAAATGTTGACATATACTGAAAATTAAGATTTATATGAAACACATTTCAAAATATTCTCTGTAAATTGTGTTTCTGAGCTAGCTTTTGCTTTTTCACAGTTGATGATGATCTGTTACATGTCAATGTGGAATAATTATTTAAATTATGAAACAGTATGTGACATTTCAGCTGAGAATTTGTTCTATGTTTTGCTTACTTTTACAATGTCATTCATTTTACAAAGTTCATTCATATATTCATTCAGAATAGAGTGTATAAAGCACTTTGGCAGGTATGGTTGAAGTCAAAACAATAAATAACAAATAGCTCATTAAGAGCTTATAGTCTTGTAGGAGAGAGAAGACATAGGTATTGATGCAAAACAGAATTTGAGATAGATCCATAATGATGATATGCATTTAAATGATATATAAGTTGAGTGAAAGAAAAGTAATAGGCCTTTTTAAGCAATTATTATGTTGTGTCCAGAATTCAGCAACATAATATAATGTATTAAGTAACAAATAGGCATCCCTCTCTTAGGTTTCAAACATCCTAAACCTCCTCATATTTAATCTATTTTCTAGAATTGCATCAAACTTTTGAAACATGCTTTTTAAAATAATAGTTTTTTTCATACCTTTACCTTCCCTCTTGGAGTCAATACTGTGTATTGGCTCCAAGGCAGAAGAGTGGAAAGTGTTAGGGAATAAGGATTAAGTGACTGGTCCAGGGTCATGTAGCTAAGAAATGCCTGAGGTCATATTTGAACTCAGTACCTTCCATCTTTAGGCCTGACCCTCAATCCACTGAGCTACCATAAAATGGCAATTTGTTAAATGGTATCTTAGGGTTTTAAAAGATCATCGATGATTCTAAAATTCCTAACATGCTCCAAGATGAAACTTTGCCAAAACTTGGATTCCACATGGAGAATTGAACTTCACTTCCATGCCATGAAGATGTATCAATATAACATTTTATTAGAGGTCTTGCCCAACCCTATAGTAAAAATATTATAATTATTATCATGATTATTAACAAATGTAAGTGTTTTTTAGTGTTACAAATAGAAAATACACAAATGACATGCTTTCTTTATTAGCATGAAAACCCTATTTTGATGCCTGGTTTCAAGTACATTGAAAAAACAATGTTGATCTCTTTCATGGTTTCTCTTTCCTGTTAAGATCTTATGGGCTAAAAGCATCTGGAGAAAACTAGTGGTATTTCATTAGCAATGGGAAATGTAATTTTAAAATAATTGGTTTTTTTGATCAAATAAATATATTCCTTTTAGGCTGAAGCCTTTAAAGAGGCTATTAAGATGATGTGCTAAAGTTTTCCATATTTTGTCCCCCAAAATGCCCAAGTAAGAATTAACAGATAATTACGGGGCTATGAAAGATTCTTCCATGGTTTAAAGATTCCTAAGCAGTAGCACCATCAGAGAATAATTAGAAAAAAATCATGGAGAGACATTATAAAAGAACAGAAGCAAATTTAACTTTTCAACTCATATTTTTGCCACCTAATAAAATGCCAAACACTCTCATTGAGTATCTGAGACCCTGAGAAATGACACATGTTAAAACATTCTTAATCTGGTTCCCCTTTCCTCAAATTTGTAAAGACCTATTAAATGAAGTTTTTACTTTTAAAAGTATAACTTAAAAATACTTTCTCTTTTTTCTATATTTATTTTTTTTCAGATTTTTTTGAATTTATGAGCAAAATGATGTTTTTGTTGGCCAGAATTACCATATTTTGGGGGATAATTAGTTTTTTACAAGCACAATAAGCTTGTACAATGATGTAAATATACAGGAGTTAAAATTTTCTTTTAAGTTTAATTATATAATTAATTAATGATGAAATTTTGAATGTGTACTTTTTGTAGTCTATGAATATTGCAGTAATGGCTTGGGAAAAAATCTGAAAATTTCAGGATGTAGAGATGAACTATTAGCAAATTTTTATTACGTTAAGGGATAAAATATGTATTTTATTGTCCATATTCTTAATTTTTATACTACTTCAGCTGTGAGGCAGAGGTAGTCTACATAAATGGAATCTTACTTTGATTATTAAAAAGTGATTTGAGGGGGCAGCTGGGTAGCTCAATGGATTGAGAGCCAAGCCTAGAGACAGGAGGGGAGGTCCTAGGTTCAAATCCGGCCTCAGACACTTCCCAGCTGTGTGACCCTGGGCAAGTCACTTGACCCCCATTGCCTACCCTTACCACTCTTCCACCTCTAAGTCAATACACAGAAGTTAAGGGTTTAAAATTTAAAAAAATTAAAAAAAAGTAATTTGAGTTTAAATATTTTAATATTTTAGTCTTTATTATGGAAATTCTAACTAGCTGTATGATGGCATAAAGGCGATATTTTAAAATTTAATTAATTTAATTAATTTATAATTTTTTCCATGGTTACATGATTCATGTACTTTCCCTCCCCTTCTCCTACCTCCCCCCCATCATCAATGAGCAATTCCACTGGGTTTTATATGTATCATTGATCAACACCTAATTCCATATTATTAATATTTGCAATAGAATGATCTTTTGGAATCTACATTCCCAATCATATCCCCATCAAACCATGTGGTTTATCATATATTTTTCTTCTGGGTTCCTACTCACACATTTCTTTCTCTGAATGTGGATAGAGTTCTTTCTCAGAAGTCCCTCAGAATTGTCCTGGATCCTTACATTGCTGCTAGTAGAGAAGTCCATTACCTTAGATTGTGCTACAGTGTGTCAGTCTCTGTATACAATGTTGTCCTGGTTCTGCTCCTTTCACTCTACATCAATTCCTGGAGGTCATTCCAGTTCACATGGAATTCCTCCAGTTTATTATTCCTTTAAGCACAATAATATTCCATCACCAATAGATACCATAATTTATTCAACCATTCTCCAATCGATGGATACCCCCTCATTTTCCAATTTTTTGCCACCACAAAGAGTGGGCCTATAGATATTTTTGTACATGTCTTTTTCCTCATGATCTCTTTGGGGTACAAACCTAGCAGTGGTATGACTGGATCAAAAGATAGGCAGTCTTTAAAATCCTTTGGACATAATTCCAAATTGTCTTCCAGAATGGTTGGATCAATTCACAACTCCACCAACAATGCATTAGTGTCCCAATTTTGCCACATCCCCTCCAACATTCATTACTTTCCTTTGTTATCATATCTGCCCACATGTTAGGTGTGAGGTGGTACCTCTATAAGAGATATTTTTAACATACTTCCCTGTATTTTTGCAAGGACTATGGAACACTTGACTTAAAGCTTAATTTCAGTGTATCTAAAATAACAAAATATAGAAACTGTGCTAAATTGGGAGAGATTAGGAGAGAAGTAACTGTTTTCAATGAATCTAAGTCACATGGCCTGGATAAACTACATATTTGGATGCTGAAAGAAATCATTAATCTGGTTGTTGATATATGTCAATAAATTTTGAAAAAAGATACTGCAGGATTTGAGAAGGGAAAAAAACCCATTTCCAAATTTTTTAAATGGAAGAGAATGGATTCTGAAAAGGACAGAGAAATGAAATACTTGTCTTTGAGTCCTGGGAAATTTCTCAGGCATGTTATAAAAGAATGATTAACAAACATCATGAAAATGGTGATTAAAAATAGCTAGCCAAGGTTCTCCAAAAATAGGTCATGCCAGAAATGAACCTCATTTCTTTCTTCACAGGGAGCCTAAACTGTTAGGCAAGAGAGTGAGATAGATATTCTTTACCTAGGTTTCCACACTTCATCTGGTAGTCTGCCATGGTTTTTTTTTTTTGTGGAAAAGATGGACAAAAATTGACTAGATAATTTTAAACTGACTGAATGGCTGACCCCTGAGAATATTCATTATTAACTAGTTAAGTTTGAAAGAGGTCTCTGGTTCAAGGTCCCATGGATCTGTTTGTCCCTATACTGTATAACTTTTTTTTATCATATGACTTTACACAGATGACATGCCTTATCACAGTTTAAGATGAAACAGTACTTAGAAGTACAGTTAACACTTGATGAAAGAGTCAGGGTTCAAAAATCTCTAATTTGGGTCAGATCTAATAATATGAAATTTAATGCAGATAAACATAAAATCTTAATTTGATCCAAAAAACTCAGCATCACAAGTTTAAAATGGGGAAGATATGAAAGGAAAGCAGAATTTATGCATCAGCCATGTACTAGGCATTGTGCCAAGTGCTTTTTAAATATGCCATTTTTAGTCTCATAATAACCCTGGGAGTTAGGAACTATTATTAAATGCATTTTACAATTGAGGAAACTGAGGGAAACAATTTACAGGATTTGCCCAGTGTCACATAACTAGTGAGTGTCTGAGGTTGGATTTAAACTTACATCTTCCTGACTAGCCATTTACCTGCACTCTATCTTCTGCACCTCTTAGCTTAACTGTATGGACAGATAATTTGCCCAAAAGAATCTGTTGCTTTTAGGGGACTGCAAACTCTTTACAAGTCAACAGCATGGAGAATCAACTGAGATGAATGTTTTGATTCCTAGTTGCCTTAAGAAAGGCATCCTGAAGATGTTTTAATATTAGGAAAACCATCCACATAATTGACCATATCAACAACCAGACCAAGAGAAATTACATGATTATTTCAAGAGATGCAGAAAAAGCCTTTGACAAAATACAATACTCATTCCTATTGAAAATGCCAGAAAATATAGGAATAGAAGGGCCTTTCCTAAAAATAATAAACAGCATATAGTTTAAACTGTCAGCAGGCATCATCTACAATGGGGATAAATTAGAAGCCTTCCCAATAAGATCAGGAGTGAAGTAAGGATGCCCATCATCACCTCTATTATTTAACATTATACTAGAAACACTAGCAGTAGCCATTAGAGAAGAAAAATAAATTGAAGGAATTAAAACAGGCAATGAGGAGATTAAACTATCACTCTTTGCAGATGATAAGATGGTATACTTAAAGAATTTTAGAAAATCAACTAAAAGACTACTGGAAATAATCAACAACTTTAGCAGAGTTGCAAAATACAAAATAAATGTACATAAATCATGAGCATTTCTATATATTTCCAACACAACTCAGAAGCAAGAGTTAGAAAGAGAAATTCCATTCAAAATCACCCTAGACAATATAAAATATTTAGGAATCTATTTGCCAAGACAAAGGAATTATATGAACACAACTACAAAACACTTTCCACACAATTAAAATTAGATCTAAACAATTGGAAAAGCATTAATTGCTTATGGGTAGGACAAGCTAACATAATAAAAATAACAATCCTACCCAAATTAATTTACTTATTTAGTGCCATACCTATCAAAATACCAAGAAACTTTTTTACTGAACTAGAAAAAATTATAACAAAGTTCATTTGGAAGAACAAATATCAAGAATTTCAAGGGAAATAATGAAAAAATTGTGAAGGATGGTGGCCTAGTAGTATCAGATCAGTGGTCATCAAAACAATATGGTACTGGCTAAGAGACAGAAGGGAGGATCAATGGCATAGACTTGGAGTAAATGACCTCAGCAAGATAGTATGCAATAAACCCAAAGATCCCAGCTTTTGGGACAAAAAACCATTATTTGACAAAAACTGGTGGGGAAATTGTAAAACAGAATCGGAGAGATTAGGTTTAGATCAACATCGCACGCCCTACACCATGGTGAATGCCAAATATAAAAAAGGAAACTATAAGTAAATTAGGTGAACAAAGAACAGCATACCTGTCAGATCTATGGGAAAGGAAAGACTTTAAGACCAAGCAAGAGATAGAGAATATTACAAAATGTAAAATGAATAATTTTGATTGCACTAAATTAAAAAGGTTTTGTGCAAACAAAACCAATGCAACCAATAAGGGAAGCAACAAATTGGGAAAAAATCTTTATAACAAAAACCTCTGACAAAGGTCTAATTACTCAAATTTGTAAGGAACCAAATCAATTGTACAAAACATCAACCCATTCCCCAATTGATAAATGGGCAAGGGACATGAATAGGCAATTTTCAGGTAAAGAAATCAAAACTATCAACAAGCACATGAAAAAGTGTTCTGAATCTCTTATAATTAGACAAACACAAATCAAAACAACTCCGAGGTACCACCTCATACCTAGCTATTGGCTAATATGACAGCAAAGGAAAGTAATAAATGCTGGAGGGGATGTGGCAAAATTGGGACATTAATGCATTGCTGGTGGAGTTGTGAACTGATCCAACCATTCTGGATGGCAATTTGGAACTATGCCCAAATGACTTTAAAAGTCATAAGACTGCTGGGTTTATACCTCAAGGAGATAATAAGGAAAAAGACTTGTCCAAAAATATTTATAGCTGCTCTCTTTGTGGTGGCAAAAAATTGGAAATGAGGATATGCCCTTTGATTGGGGAATGGCTTAACAAATTTTGGTATTTCTTGGTGATGGAATACTATTGCGCTAAAAGGAAGAAAACTTGAAGAATTCCATGTGAACTGGAATAACTTCCAGGAAGTGATGCAGAGTGAAAGGAGCAGAATCATGAGAACATTGTATATAGACATGGATACACTGTGGCATAATTGAATGTAATGGACTTCTCTACTAGTGATGCAATGATCTAGGACAATTCTGGGGGACTTTTGAGAAAGAGCACTATTCACATCCAGAGAAAGAACTGTGGGAGTAGAAACACAGAAGAAAAATAATTGCTTGATCATATGGTTCGATGGGGATATGATTGGGGATGTAGACTCTAAATGATCACTCTATTGAAAATATTAATAATATGGAAATAATTCTTGATCAACGACACATGAAAAACCTAGTGGAATAGCTTCTTGGCTATGGGATGGGGGTGGGAGGAGGGAAGGGAAAGAACATGAATCATGTAACCATGGGGAAATCAATTAATTAAATAAATAAACTTAATTTTTTTAAAAAAAGCATCTTGTCCAGACTTAGGAAGTTAGGAATCTTCCTGCCCTCTACCTTTATAAGCCTGTGTATGGAATGTTGTATTTAGTTGTAGGTACCACATTTTAATGAGGACACTGACAAATTGGAAAGAGCCAGACAACTAGGATTGTGAATGGCCTGTACTCTATATGAAGTTCATTTGGAAGAATTAGGGATGGTAGAGAAGAAGAGGGAGGAAGAGAATGTGAGGGAGAGGGAAGAATGGGAGAAAGGGATGAAAGGGAGGAGGAGAAGGAAGAGGCAGAGGAGACTCATTAAGAGGGGCAGGATAATTACATTCAAATATTTGAAAGGCTGGCATGAAACAGAAGGTTTAAACTTACTGTTCTTGGCCCAATAAGGCAGAATTAAGGGCAGTAGTTAGAAGAAACAGAGAGGTAAATATCAATTGGATATAAGGAGACATTTTCTAATAGAGTTATTGAAATCTGGAATATGTTACTAAGGGGGGCAATGACTTCTACTCAGTGAAAGACTTCATTCAAAAGCTTTTTCAGGGATGTGGTAGAGGATGGGAAATTTTTTGTTCAGTAATTTATTAAATCTGATGGTTTCTAAGATCCCTGCAGACTCTGAAATATAATTCTGTAATAATGAGAATGACTATTTCAGCTATTCATGTTTATCCTCAAAATATTGTGTAATTTATGGTGCAGCAAGGTTTATTGGAATGAACTCTGAACAAGGAACCTAGAGCTTGGGTTCTAGTTCCAATCTTTCTACTAAGGAGTTATGCGGTTTTGAGCAATTCACCTTTCTCTTCTGGGTTTCAATTTCTTCATCCATAAAGGGATAACAGACTTATAACATCCCCTTCCAGCTATCATACTCCATGAGTACCAAGTTAATGCTTTTGAGAGAGTCTTTGTATCTCTCATATTTTATGTGAGAAAATCTTTCAGGGAGAGTGAATATTAACTGGAAAAATCTTATGTGTCTAGACAAAATTGGATTATTGGTGTTATAGAGTATGAATTGGGAGAGAATCAACATTTCTATTTCAAAACGGAAACTTCCTGTGACATCTCTTATAAATGATGATTATAAACTCTTGTATTGTTTTTAAAGTGCTCTAAGAATCTAGTTATTGAAGTTTGAAGAAGGAAATAAGACTCTATTAAGCACTTACCAATTGTCAAGCACTGTGCCAAGTACTGTACAGATATGCTCTCTCTGATCTTTACAACAATCTTGGGAGATAGATGCTGTTATGATCCCAATTTTGCAATTGATGAAACTGAGACAAATAGAACTTAAATGGCTTGTCCAGGATCCCATAGCCTAGTAGGTGTTGAAGACAGCATTTAAAGTCAGGTTTTGGGGCAGCTGGGTAGCCCAGTAGATTGAGAGCTAGGCCTAGAGATGGGAGATCCTAGGTTTAAATCTGGTCTCAGACACTTCCCAGCTGTGTGACCCTGGGCAAGTCACTTCACCCCCATTGCCTATCCTTACCACTCTTCTGCCTTGGAGCCAATATACCATATTGATTCCAAGATGGAAGGTAAGGGTTTTAAAAAAAAAAGGATGACTCTCAGAGAAAAAAAAAATTCACAATAAATAAATAAATAAGTCAGTCAAGTTTTCCTGAGCTTTGGTCAAGTGTTAAATCCATGATTCTACCTGGAAACTTATATTATGCCTTTCCCTATAGTAAAATGCTTACACTGCACATTTTCATCTTTTAGATTTAGTTACAATTAAGTATTTGTATCATTATTTGACAATGACAATTTTGACTCTCAATTTTGTTTCATTTTTAAAAATTCTTTAAATGGCATTTTTAAAATTGTACTATTTTTTTTAACTTTACTTAATTCTCTGGAATAATGGATGACCATAGTGTTGAGCATAGTTCTTCAGCTTTTAAAGTTGTTTGTCTTTACAGTGTCGTTAATGTATTTTTGTTCTGTTCCCCTCATTTCATTCATCATTTTAAACAATAGAATTGTTCATTTTCTCATATTGATATTGTGCTACTAATAGTTTTTCTGGTTTGCTTACTTTCCTCTGCATCAGTTGATACAACTTTTTTTATCATCAATTTCCTCATTTCTTGCAGCATAATAATATTTGATCAAATTCATACCCAATAACTTATTTTTGTTTGTTGTGTTGTTTAGTTGTTTTGGTTGTGCCCGACTTCATGATTCCATTTGTTTTTTGTTTTTGTTTTTGGCAAAGATATAGCAGTGACTTACAATTTCCTTCTCTAGATCAATTTACATATGAGGAGTTGAGGCAAATAACTACTCCTAAGTTGATGAGTATCCCTGTAGTTTCTTTCTTTCTTTCTGCTACCATAAAGAAGAGCTGCTATAAATATTTTTATATGTATAGGACATTTTCCTCCTTTGATTTCTTTTGGATATAGCCTAGTAGTGGTATAGTAGGGTCAAAGCATATATATACACTGTTTAACAGCTTTTTTGTATATAATTCCAAATATCTTTCCATATGAATGGTATGCATTCATAAGTCCACCAACAGATTCATCAATGTGAAAGTTATCCAATGGCCATTCCAACATAATTTTCTCTTTTTATCATCTTTGCTAATATGAGGAGTAGTATGAGGTGGAATATCTAAATTTGCATTAATTTGTACTTCTTTAATTAGTAATTATTTGAATGCTAAAAAATATAACATACCCTTTGGTTTTGTACCAATGGTGCATCATAGCAGTTTATACTTAAAAACTTCCATTGCTTTTGGAACTAAGGTCAAAGAACTCTAAAATTTGCATATCCTTTTGATCCATTGATACCATAACTAGATCTGTATTTCAAAGAGATCCAAAAAAAAGGTGAAAGGACCTATTGGTACAAAAACATTTATTGTAGTTCTTTTTGTGGTATCAAAGAATTGTAAATTAAGGGATTATCCATCAATTGGGAAATGGCTGAACAATTTGTGGTAAATAATAGTTATGGAGTACTATTATGCAATAAAAAATGACAAGCAGGATGATTCCAGAAAAATCTGGAAAGACTCACATGAACTAATGCAAAGTGAAGTGAGTAGAACCAGAAAAACATTGCTCACCATGACAGCAATATATTTTGATGAACAACTGTAAATGACCTAGTTATTCTCAGCAACATGGTGATGCAAGACAATCCCATAGTCTCATGATGAAAAATGCCAGCTGTTTCCAGAGAAAGAACTGGTGAAATCTAAATGTAGATTAAACATACTATCATTCACTTTCTTCTTTTTTAAAATTTAAGATCTCTTCCATAAAATGACTAACATGGCAAACGTTTTACATGATTACACCTTCTTTAAAAGCCATATCAGATTGATTGCTGTCTTGGAGGTGGGTGGGTAGGGAAGAATGGTCAGAAGAAGGGAGCAAATTTAGAACTCAAATTTAAAAAAAAATTGCATTGCTAAAGGATGCCAAAATCAGTACCCAGCAGAGTAACTCCTACACAGAAGTCTGGATATAGCTGTTATAAGGAACTAGAAGAACTTCTCAGTCTATATCTTGTCCCAGTGGCCCAGAACCATGAAGGACACTTTTAAGATATGATTCAAATCCACAACTGTTGGCTAAAGAGTTATTGCTAATCCTCTTCATGGGAAAAGAATCACTAGAACTCAAGGAATACACGGGTACTGATGCATATGTTTGCTGTTGGCACATTGCACATTGCTAAAAAGGATAAAATATAGAAGCAGTTGCTCTGCAATCACATAGAACTGTACAAAACATTTCTGCTGCTGTGCAGTTTACATTGTATTTTCTTTTCAAGATTCTATTTCTTTTGAAAATCTGCCTTCCTTTCCCCCTACTGTATTAGTATAGGATCTGAAGCAGTGGGTTAGCTCATATCAAATTCCCATTTTATAAATAAGTACCTGAACCTAGAGAAGGTACGAGACTTCCCTACTTTTCTGTAAAGATTATCTTCTGCTTTTCTTAGGTAAGAGTAGACACAACTTGTTCATTTTCTCATGTGCACTAGAGACTGTTGAATTGGCTCCCACCCTTAGGCTATAATATGCCTTTGTCAATGTAAATTCCTCTATTGCCTTTCTTCTCTATCCTGCTGTGTGCTAAGAAAGATACTGTGTTTTTCTAATGCTCTGAGACTGAAAAATGTACAGGACTTTGTCGAAAGGAATTTAGGAAGAAATCTTTCTTTCTTAGCTTGAGATATAGTGCTCAGGGTTGTAAAAGGGACAATTTTAATGATACCCATCTGTTACAGATTCAAATAGGTGGGAACCAGCCATTGGATTTTTTTTTTGTGGAATCAGACAGAAAACTGGGGATTGAAATAATGAGATCAATTCAGGACCCTTTAACAAGCAGGGTCAAAGCAGATTTTTGATTTTGTGGAATTTAGGGAGAGGAATAGCATGTGCGGCCATTAGAATCTGCTTAAAATAGAGAATGGTTTTACATTAATCCAAGATTCTTTACACAAGAAATATTAATAGATGCTACTGACTCATTTCCTCAACAGGGCACTTCTACCCATTAAATCTTCTTTTGAGGAAAGCTGCGACTTATTATGAAAGGTTACTTATACCCCTTTTCCTTGAAAAAAAAAACCTTCTCACTCTGTGGCTTCATCAGAGGCAAGCCTAGTGGTATATTTTAATACTTCTCTCTCTATGAGCCCTCGAATCCTCTTTCATCTCTGTTTTGATAGAAGGCAATCAGACTGTCCACTGCTTCCCTGAGTCTCTTTTGACAGCAGTCTTAATTACAGATTGGACCCATTGTAGGTCAGGCTGTGTTAGTGTTTAATGTGTAAGTGTGTAAAATAGCTCTGAATTCTTAGACAGCCTTCCAATGGCCTGCTTGGTAAATGTTTAACAAGGTAGGGAAGGTGGGGGATGTATATACAGTACACTGTTAAGTTTAATTTGCATCATTAACATTTCCTCCAGCACTTTCTTAAGCCTAGATAATCAAAACAATAAATCAAGCTCAGAGCTGTGGCTTTTTGCTGAATTCTGAGTATAAATTTTCACCCTGAAAAATTAACATCAACTCATTAGGCTGTTAGAATTGGCTGTGCTGCATCTACCCGGTCACTTCTGCTTCCTTCCTTCCCTGCTCCAGAGAAAAATCTACCTGATTTTTGTGCAAATCCTGAAGGTAGAATTGACCTGGTTGAGGATTGGTCGGTAAGAACCACAAACATTCCTTAACCCACGATAACCATCTAAGCTCCAGTCTCCATTAACCCCTTCCTTGACCAGAGGCTTACCACTTGACCCTTTGTCTTTCACTTTCCATCTCTTACTCAAAGAGAGATAAACAAATTCACATTGCCATTTCTACTATGAAGGCTTTATCTATCTATTGTGCTATGATTCAACCAAGAATCCTTGTTCATGCCAAAGCTCCCTTCCTTGGTCACCATTTCCTGTTCCTTCTCCCTGGAGATTATTTAGTGTATTTTAAAATTCCATTTTCTTGGTGCACGTTGCTCCCCCTTCAATAAAATATTAGCTCCTTCAGAGAAGGGGCAATTTAATTTTTGGCTTTGACAAAGGCAAAAGTCAGAGCCTAGCAAACTCCCTAGCACATAGTAGGTGATAAATAAATGCTTGTTGACTTGAAGTTAATTACCAATGCATATGCCCTTACTCATTCATGTGGGAATTTATGCACATGCACACACACACAATGAGATCTATAGGATGTAATCACAACTGTCTTGTGGATCTATGTCATTGTATAACTTAATAGGTAGACTGCCTTCAAATGAGGTCCTTTTGAATATCAACAATTAAACTCCATTAAGAGAGAGACTTAAATTCTATTTTATCCAGAATTCTGCTCTAAAATGTACGACCATATTGCATAGTGGAACTATTTAAGAGCCGACCTTTGAATTAGGAAGATCCAGATTCAAATGTGATATCCAGAACTTACTGTGTAAACATGGGCAAGTCTATTAACCTCAGGACGTCATTCCTTACCAACAAAATGAAGTAAATAATGTTTTTCATATTATCTACCCCCAAGATGAATGTGAAACTTAATTGAGATACTATCTGCAAAGTGCTTTGTACATACTTAAAATATGAATATTAACCATTATAAAAGACTGTTATCTCTTCATTTTTTCCTTATGTAGCTATTCACTGTCATTGCCATTAGTATAAGTTCTTAACCCATCCATAGGATCCTTGTTGTATGGACACAAAGAGGCAGGGGTTTCCATCCCAAAATACTTTTACCTTAACATTCCAGGGACAGGCAAGACACTCTGGTTTGCACTTACATTAGACATTGGATTGGAACAGTTAAATTACTTTGGAGAGACACCTACCTCCCACCACTTTCATCCTCCATTCAGGTAAAGATTCATTCAAAGCAGATACCTTAAGTATGCATGCCATAGGGCTGCACCCTCCATTCTCCTATGTCTAGGGGTTCCTGCAAGCCATAGGGATTCAGAATTCTAATCTCAGTTAAATAAGATGTCTGAAGTGAAGTGTGGTTTTATTGGTCCATCACACAGAACTCTATATCTTAGGAAAATAGGGAATAGATGTAAAATCTAGTGTGTCATTCAGTTTTTTTGTCTATCTTCCCCATAAATCTTGTCCTCTGTTCATCCTTGGACAAAAGTATGTGTGTGTGTGTGTGTGTGTGTGTGTGTGTGTGTGTGTGTGAGAGAGAGAGAGAGAGAGAGAGAGAGAGAGAGAGAGAGAGAGAGAGAGAAAGAGAGAGAGAGAGAGCAATCTGCATATCTGCATGTGAGAGAAATGGTATTTTCTAGGTGTTCTGTTTTTCTTCATATCTCCAGTGCCTAGTATGATTTCTATTATATAATAACCACTTAAGAGATGCTTGTGACTTGATTGAGCTGTACTGGAGTGCTCTTCTGGTTATCGAGGAAGGCAAACGAGTAGATTCAAATTTCACTTTAAATTGTGCAGTAAAAATTGAGAGAGAGCAGAATCTCCTTGGACATTTGGAATTAGCTGAGATAAGCTACCAAATGTTATGTAGTAGGCAGTTTCCTATTAGTCACATTTCACCGCCACTGCAGCATTGCAGATACATTTTGTGTGGGTTGCTTTGGGTACCACTTAAAGGATGGAGGGAGAGTTCAGTATTGCTCTGAGAGGAGATGTGAGATCACCTCCAGATTGCATTGCCTAAGAAGTGGGGGGAGATATTTATAAGGATTAAATGTAGTAATGTACCCACTTTCAACCATGTAGTAGTGAACAGTATATCAGATTTTGAAAATCTGTAGCACACGTACTTATTGGGAAATTGATTAGGTATAGTCCAGTAAACTCTAAAAGCTTATGAACCACCCCACTCACTTGCAAATAATATTAGAAGCATGCAAGTCATCTCCTAGTCTAGGTTATGAAGTAAATGATCTTCATTTCCATCATTACATTTTCTCAGAAAACATAGTAGTCCTGAACTTTATGCCAAAAACATTCTGAGATAAAAAGGATACAACATAATGGGTATATGCTTACTTAGAAGGGGGTAAACCTGGATTTCACCTTCTGATTGTAGTTCTCCTTGTTATGTGACAGTCTCCTAATTACTCCAGTTTTTGCTAAAAAATCATTGAAAGATAATCATGTGATATTTATTTTCAAAACATATCAAAATCACAATATGAGAGTTTTTGTAGCTCTAGAGAAGCCATTTAACTTCTCTGTGTCTCAGTTTTCACATCTGAAAAGTAGAACACTCTTAGATGTCTAGTATCCTTTCCAGCCCTAAGAAGATTATGTTATTTGATCATGACCAGTCAGGTGGTCAATAAGCATTTAGTATTATATGTCTCCAATCTACCAGGAACTGTGCTAAATACACAAAGTACTGTAAGAATCCTCCTTAAGAAAATGCCCTCAGCTTATTTTCATAGGAAGCCCATCAGCAAATGCACCAATAATTAGGACATCAGGGAAGTTGGGAAATATGGACTAAAAATATTCAACTTTTAATCATTTTTTTAATCCAGGTGATTAAAAAAATTTTAAGCCCTTACCTTCTGTCTTGGAATCAATACTATGTAGTGGTTCCAAGGCAAAAAGAGTGATAAGGGCTAGGCAATGGGGGTTAAGTGACTTGCCCAGGGTCACACAGCTGGGAAGTGTCTGAGCTAAGATTTGAACCTAGCACCTCCTGTCTCTGGGCCTGGCTCTCAATCCACTGAGGCATCCAGATGCTCCCCCAGGTGATTTTAGATTGATGCTTATCCTAACTCATTTCAATTCAGCTCCTCTGTCTCTCCCCATAATTTGGCTGGCCATCAATATTTGCTTTGGCATCATCTGAATAGTTCACCTTATTGACTTCTGCTGTTTTCTCATAAGAGACAATTAAACCTTTGCTACTCAAAGTTCTGTCAGAGATACATAGGAAAGTCAAACAAGAAAGGACTTTTAAACATTAATTCATTTTCTTTTCACCACTTGATTGTTACTAGAGCTATAATTTTTTTAAGGCTTAGTACACAAAGGGATAGCCTGGGTTTCAGGGTTATAAAAACTCACTTTCTAATTCAAGCATGTGCTGAAGATTGGGAATAAATCGGCACTAATTATTTTTACGTAGTAACTTCGGATTCTTATATTCATGGAATAGTAGAAAATGCTTGTCATTAATTTAAACCAAATGTAGCTGCTCTCCAGAAAAACCGTGATCTTTTATTGCCCCCTTTTATTGCTTATAATACCTTAAGAGCTTAAATCTCCACTTAAAGGTGTTTGCAATCTTAGCTTCTTTGATTGGGACTTGTTTGGCTCTATCAGATGCTGGTTTTCTCCTTGCTGTAACTCACCTCAAGATTTTGCTTTTCTCCACAGTCTGACAGCAATGCCAGCTTCCTCAGAGCAGCCAGAGCTGGCAATCTTGACAAAGTCGTGGAATATCTGAAGGGAGGAATAGACATCAATACATGCAATCAGGTAAGAGATTTAAATTTCAATGTAAAGATTTAAAAATCCTTGAAGATTTTTAATGGTAGAGAGAAAAAAAATTTAAAAACCCTGCTTATTCTAAAATGGAATAACATTCCTGTTTGGGACTGACTCTCAGAGCCCTGCAGTCTTTTCTGTGATTATTGGTCAGAGGGACTAAGAGCTTAAAAAGTAATGAAACTGGGGGCAGCTGGGTAGCTCAGTGGATTGAGAGCCAGGCCTAGAGACGGGAGGTCCTAGGTTCAAATCCGGCCTCAGCCACTTCCCAGCTGTGTGACCCTGGGCAAGTCACTTGACCCCCACTGCCTATCCTTACCACTCTTCCACCTATAAGTCAATACACAGAAGTTAAGGGTTTAAAATTTAAAAAAAAAATTAAAAAAAAAAAGTAATGAAACCTAGTTTTCCATTGACAGAATCTTCAAATATAGGGAATTCACTACCACTAATAGGGAGAAGACTTTTATCTTGACCGTAGTCAACAGATCAACAAAGTAGCCAGTGTCTTAAAAGCTAAGTAACATCGATGTTTGAAAGATGGTTTGGTTTTTGCTCATCAAAAGTATTGGCAGAGAATTATGCTACTGAGTCAACCCTTTAAAAAAATTAAAGTATTTGTGTGCCAGACCCTTGGCTTCTCATTCCCAGTCCTCTGGGCTGCCTTTTACTCTTGTGCTGGTTATTAGACTATAGACTGAGGAAAAAAAAGAAGATGAAATTCAAATCACTTTTTTCTCCTTTGTTAGTAACTTTGCCAAAAGGGCTTAGTTGAAGAGGCTTGAACTTGACTTAATGAAGAGCTAGAACACTTAAATCAGACGCCAAGCATTTAAAATGATTTCTTGGCCTTTCCTTATTTCCTTATAAAGGAGACTGTAGCCTTAGAATCAAGTGTGTAAAGCTTTAAGGATTGTGGCTTTCTACTCTTTTAAACCAAATAATTTAATGGCTTAAAGAAAAAAAAAACACGTTGAATCTCAGCTTTCTGTATAGTAAGCTAAATCTCTATTTTTGTGAACAGATAGTTGGCTGAAGAAATGAATAATCCTGGCTAATTTTAAGCACACAGGAGGTTTCCACTTATGGATTCAACTCCATCTGTAGTTTCACTTATTCTATCTCTGAGCACATCTTGAACTCAGTTGTATTATCATATTTCTGGCTTTGGGCCATTTGAACTTTCGTAATCTTTCAGAATTAATGAAACTAAGTTGAAAAAGAAAGAAGCTACCCAGGAATTGGCTTCTCAGCAGGATAACACAATCACATACTTGCAGTGTTGGAAGGGACCCCAGAGATCATTTAGTTTAACTTGTTCCTAACAAATGGTTATCCAGCTTCTACTTGAAGACCTCCAGTGGGGGAACCCCACTATTTTTCAAAGTAGTCTATGCTTTTGAGCAATCAAAATTGTTAGAAAGTGTCCCCTTACACGCTGAAATTTCCATCTATTATTTCTATTTCTATGCCCTGGTGCCAAGCAGAAGGAATATATATATATATATAATAACATATGATATATACATGAATACTCATCTACATGACAGTATAGCACCCCCCCACTAAGTCTTTAGTTCTTCAAACTAGGATCCCCACTTGTTTTTTGTGATTCTTGTAAAGTGTGACTTTTGAGGCTCCTCACTGTTTTTGTTACTCCTCTATGATGCTCTCTAGAAATTGGACTGAAGTCTAGTTTGTCCATTCCCTTTATAAAATGTGGGGCTCAGAAATTAACACGAAGCTCTCACTGTGATCTGCTAAGGAATGGGACAGTTGATTTCGTGTCCATCTTCATTGTTGCTGTTATGCTTCTGATAGGACAAGCTAAGATCATATTTGCTTTCTTAGCTGAACTTTTGTGTTTTAAGCTTGTATTTCCTTGAGACCTCCAGTTCTTTTTCATAGAAACAGATTCCCAGCCACATCTCCTATGCTTACACAGATAACTTTTTGAACCTAAGTGTAGAATTTTAATTTATCATGTTTTTATTTAAGCACAATTGAAATCTGTTGTCCTGACTTGTTCCAACCATTTTAGGTCTTTATGTTGTCTTCCAGTATATAGTCTGCCTTTGCAGCTTCATGTCATTTGCAAATTTTATAATCCAGCCCTTTGTCTTGTAATTGGATTCAGTGATCAGCAGAAGAGGCAGGGTCTCTGAGAAAGTGTGCTAGAACTCTTTCTCCAAACTGAATTTGTTCAATATACTAGTGAATTTGTTAGCTCTCGGATATGGCTCCTCTCTCTAGTGGTACGGATTGCAGTCTATTCATGCGTTCTAATTCTCTTGTAATTCTTGTCTGTGCTATCTCAAGTCTTCCATAGGCGATTCCTTTCAACATACTAGTATCTTGCTTCTAGATCTGTTAACATAACATGTTTGGCATCATGATTCTCGGGCTTTGTTGTCTAGCCTTCTTGCTTCCTGACCAACAAGGCATGATCTGGTTGTTCTTGAATCCACCTGACTGTTCTATCAGCCAGTTTAGGTCTCTCCATCTCATCCATAAGAGTATTATGAGATTTTTTTTTGAAACAAACACTTTTGCTTAAATCTAGGTATATAATAAGTTAATGATCCATCGTGATAGTAGCCTTGTCTTTTCTGTCTCTTCTCATAAATACACCATCTTACAAAAAGACACCCGGGGAGTCTGAATAATAATAGTTTATATCTTGACAAATAGAGAAGTATTCTTTCATTTCTCCAGGATGCTGACTCACTCTCAGATTCTTTGAATTTATGAAACACTCATATTTTGGAGGTTATGTTATTTGAAGTGTCAGGAATCAAGCTGTCTTGTAATGCAGTCAACTTTACAATGTGACTGGATCTAAACTGTACCTACCACACTCCTTGCTGTTTTTAAACTTTATATTGACTGATGTGGCACAAAAACCAAACCTCAGGCTCCTAAGGAGAATATAAAAACATGTAGCCTGGAAATAGTATTGGAGCTGATCATTCACTCTTATGAAATTTTACAGAATCTTCCTTGTATATTTTGAGTATGTGCGGGGATAGCCCATTTTTTCCTTTGCACAATTTAATAATGTAGATTTAATCTACATAGATAGATTAGACGGTAAACTTTTTGATATCTAAACTTCTCCCCACATTGAAGGTTGAAAGTTAAAAACATGCTCAAGTGGATGCACTTATCTTGTATTACCTTTTATTTTCTCACCGAAAGTGAGCTCCTTGAGGGAAGGTATTGGCTTTGCCTTTTTTCATCTGCTCAGTGTTTAGCACAGTGCCTGCAACATAATAAATGGTCCATCAATGTTTGTTGACTTTGGAGTTGAAAAATAAAACATTTCATAATTGAAACATCAATCATACCACTCTCTTCATTAATAAAGTAAATGTCTTACTCTTTTTGGATATAAATTAATGAACTTCCTAAATCTAGTTTACATCTTAGGAAAATCAAAGGACAGATAAATATTTCTCTGTACAAAATATCAACTATCAGAGCTATTGTGTGGCACAGGGGGAAAACTGCTGTGCTATGAGTTCAGAAGGCCTGGATTTTGTATTTCAATTCCAGTTCACCCACTGGCTTAATCATTCCGCCTTCATTGTAAAATTAATTAACTCAATCAGTAAACATTTATTAAGCATCCATTTTGAGTCAGATGCTGAGGATATGAAAACAAAAGGTAATAGCCTCTATCTTCATGGAACTTCTAATGGGGAGGAGTCATAGTATAGGCATATATAGGTATAGACTAAACACATACAAAATAACTTTAAGGAGAAAGGAAATAGAAACTGGGTGTACCAGGAAGGGACTGTAAAAGATATGGTGACACCAGGGATGTTACAATAAAATCTAAATGGTTGTGGGTACACACACACTGGGTTGTAGGAGAGACAGGACCAGGATAAGGAGACCAGAGGTCACAGCTAAGCTGCTCCTAACTGACAAAAATGGCTGTTGGCCAACTGTCTCCAGCTTACCACTAGGCCAGAGTCTTTGAAACCAACAGGCAAGGTCAAGGTTTTAACAGTTTTAATTATGTTTAACTAAAATAAAGGTGGGATAGGGAATTCTATACTTAAAACCTAAAGGGTAAATCACAAGGGCAAGGGGAGGACTTCTCTACTCTAATCTTAGTGACCTAAGCAGGCAAGGCCCAAAGGAGCAGTGGAGGAGTCACAGGGAGGGCTGCTTCAAACCTGGTTCCAGCCAGGTTTGACAAGGACAGCTAATGGGTCTGAGGGTAGCTTTGGGATTCTTATGGTAATCCACAGATGATCACAGGATGCCAAAAGCCAAGGTGGTCCAAGGTACCCAAGTAGAGAGAGTGTGCTTGAGATGCTGTCCACCAGATCCCAAACTTCTCCTCCACTTGGTGCTGCTCTGCAGGTCTTGTCCTCGTGCTGAAAAGCCTCCACCACTCAGGATCCCAGGGAATCAGGATGCAAGGTGTCCTTAACTCTGAGATCTCCCAGGGCTAGCAACAGTTTATGCCAACCACTAATGGAGTCTCTCTCAGGGCACAAGCAACTTCCTGCTCCTTCATTCCATCTTGGAATGCTCCAATCCTTCCTGCTAGGTCCATCCTTAATACTTAATTAATTACTAACTAATCTTCCTCACAACAGGGCACACACAGAAGATGCAACTTTAGTTGGGTCTTGAAGAAAACCAGAATTCCAAGAAACAGAGGTGAGGAAAGAGGTATTCCAGGGATAGGGCACATTCTAAGACAAAGGCATGGAGAAAGGATCAGAAATATCATATGTGAGGAACAGCAAAAAGACAAGTCTGGCTGGACATCAGAATGCTTAGAATGGAATAATATGTAAAAATACTGGAAAGATTAGAGAAAGCCACATTGTAAGTAGTTTTAAATATGAAAGAGAAGTTTACAGTTCATCTTTAGAGAAATCATTGAGAGCCACTAGAGCCTGAAAGAAGTATAACATCATTAGATGCTTTCTTTAGGAAAATTACTTTGGCTGCTACATAGTGAATAGATTGGAATGTGGAGAGGCTAGACCCAAGGAGGCCAATAGGAGGCTATTGCATTTGTCCAGGTGAGAGGGATGAGATTCTCAATTAGGGTGATGGTCATATGATTAGATAGGAAGGGATATATATAGATATAGATATAGATATAGATAGATAGATATAGATATAGATATATTAATATTATATATATTAAAAGTGGCATAGAGCTAGGAATGGTAAGATCTAGTAATTGATCAGATATGTGGGGTGTATGTGAGGAGATAAATATGGCACCAAGTTTGGGAACTGGCATTACAGGGAAGTAGGGGTATTTGGAGGAGGAGTGAGTGTGAAAAGGATGATCATTAGTTTAGTTTTGGCCATGTTCAGATTGTAGACATGTCCAAGTCCAATAGCCACTCATAATATGGAACTGGAGCTCAGGAGAAAGTTTAGGAATAGATGTAGAGCTGTGTGGTCCATCAATATAAAATGAATTAAATCCATGTGAGACCAATAAGAGAGAACGTGTAGAGAGAGAAGAATGCCCAGGACAGACCTTTGGAGCATAAGACAGTAAGGACATTGATGATTCAGCCAAAGAGACTGAACAGGAGTGGTCATATAGGTAGGGGGAAACCAAAATCATGAAAACTAGGAAGGACAGAAGACAAAATGGCCAACAGTGTCAAAAGTTGCAGAGAAGTCAAAAAGGAGGAAGTCTGAGAAAAGGCCATTAGTGTTGGCAATTAATTAGAGATCATTAGTAACTTTGAGAGTGGTTTCATTTATTAAGTGATGAAGTAAGAGTTAAGAAACTAGATTGCAGAGGGTTTAAAAGAACCCTTTCAGAATATTTATCTAAGAAGCAAAGGAAAAATATAGGATAATGGCTAGACGGGGATGGTAGGATCTCATGAAGATCTTTTGAGAATGGGGAAGACTTGGGCAGGTGGCTAGGAGCAAAGGAGCCAGAAGATAGAGATTTCAGATTAGAGAGAGGATGATAACAGGTGAAACAATTCTGCTGGAGGAAACAGGATAGTGGAAACAAAGCTGGCTACTTGTGGAAAGGTTGGCCTTAGGCAAAGGGAAGAATCCATTTTCATTAAAGGATAGTAAGGGTAGGAGTAATGTCAAGAGAATAGGAAATTAATAGAATGGGACAAGAGTGTTTTTGATTTTTTCAGTAAAGTATGAAGTGAGATCCTCGGCTTTGAGAATGGCAAAAGTGCTCTTGGAGACAAGATTAATGATAACTAGCATTAATATTGCATTTTAAGTGTTGCAATACTTTATGAATATTTCATTTATCCTCACAGCAATGCTGTGTTATCCCCATTTTACAGATGAGGAAATGGAAGCAGTCAGTAATTTCCTAGGAAGTGCCTGAGATTAGATTTAAACTTGGATCTTCTTGACCCCAGGCTCGGTAGTGTATCCATTGTACCACCTTCCCACCCTTTATAGATTCAGTTAGGAAGAGTAAAAGGACTGGCTTGTTGTACAAAGGACCCAGTTAAGACTAGATAATAGATATTTGTACCTGACCCAATTAATATAGTGACATGATTCCATTCAGCAGCTCATGAGTAGTTAAGAGTGGAGGAGGTAAGAGGATGGGAATAATCTGTGTTTGAGGTTTGATGAGATGTGAGGGGTGATAGTCCAACTTTCAACTACTATACATTGATATACATACAAGAATCAATTCAAAGGCTTTGTTCTTGGCAGGCACATATTTTGGTCTCTTAAGTTCCAATCTAGTTTTTTCCTCTAAACTCGCTAGCATTAAAATGAAAATGCTTATAGAAACATTGTTTTAATGAAAATACTGGTATGCCATTTATTTAAACAGTCCTAATGGTTTTACTATAGAAATAATGTGAAATGAATGACAGTGATTAATATGATAATAAAACCATTATGGTCAGGGTTTAACTGCTTAAACAAAGTAAAGGTAATATTACCTCTGAAAAATCAGTGCTCAAATCAAATATAAAATATGAAAGAACAAAACAAAAAAACTTCTTGATTTTTTTCTTTTAGTTCTGAGCTGATGTTATGATAAGGAAATATGGACCTTATGTACCCTGCTTTATTTCTGAATGAAAGCGAAAATGAGAGGGGGGGGGAAGGAAAGAGAAAGTGGGTTGTATCTTTCTAGAAATATCGTAGGTGTAGTCAATCCATGAATTTTTTAAAAAAAGATTTGGATGAGATGATTTCTCATTTTAAGAAGAATGGTTACATAACCATTACAAGTGTTTTGGAAACCAGTCCAAGATGGCTGTGTAGGTTTCTAATAGCTTAAAAGAAATATGAGATGGATACATCAAAAAAAATCTGAAAGCATGTAATATTTCACACTTGTGGACATCTCATTTCTGAAAATGAGCAGAACAGAGGTGTCTTCTCTCTGGTCTTCTTTGGAGTCATGCTTATTCTTTGTAATTTTGCAACATTTGCTTTTTCTTAAACCCTTATCTTCTGTCTTAGAATCACTGGTTTGCATTGGTTCCATAACAGAAGAGCAGTAAGGACTAGACAACAGGAGCTAAATGACTTGCCCAGGGTCACACAGCTAGGAATCTTCTGAGGTTAAATTTGAACCCAGCACACCCCATTTCTAGGCATGGCTCTTAATCCACTGAGCTTCCCCCTACCAACTGTGGGAGTTGCTCCCACAACTTCTATTTTTGATGATTTTTAAGCTGTTCTTCCTTCTCTATTATCATTTTTGTAGTCTCTGTGTGTATTGTCTTACAGGTTTTTCTTCCTTCATTCTGCATCAGATCATATATATCTTTCTGAGCTTCTATATTTGTCTCTTCTTATGGCACAGTAATAGTCTAAAGCATTTATGTACTACAATTTGTTTATCATTTCCCCATCGATGGGATAATGAGTATTCTTACCCTGGGGGTCTGAGAACTTGCTCTAAGCACTATCAAAGTGTGTAGTTTATTATTATTCTTAGGCTTTTGTTTTTATTATTATTATTGCAACACCTGAATAATTCTTATGTTTATGGTCCTGAGATTTTAGAACCTGAAGAGCCTTTAGAAATCACCTGATTTGGGGAAGTTAGGCACTGCAGTAGATAGAGTTTCTAGCCTGAAGTCAGAAAGACATGTCTATCTTCCAGTTCAAATCTGTCTTTGGACATTTTTACTAGCTATGTGACCCTGGACAAATCACTTAATCCATTTGCCTAAAAGAAAAGGAAAAGTAAAGAAATGACCTGATTCAATGCAATGGCTTCATTTTTCAGATAAAGCAGCTGAATTCCAGCAAAGAAGAGGGATTTAGTTAACGTCACACTGTGATTTATGAAAAAATTTGTTGTAGAACCCACATCACTTGCCATATTCATTATTTCCTCTTCTTCTGTCCACCTTAGATGCCTCTGTAGAAAAATTGCAAAGCAAAGTATGTCAGGGTTCTTTTTTGCTTTTTCTCTTTTAAAGTACTTTGTACTGAAATCAACCCAAGTATTGTTTTACGTCAATAATTTCCACTGCCACAGTATATGGCACATGGCTCCAAAAGCTATTTAGCAAATTGGATGCCATTTTCTTTTTATGGCTTACTATAAAGACAAGTGGTGTTAATGAGTAAAAATAGATCTCTTATATTAGGTAAAAACACAAATCTTAACTCCATGGGATAAATGTCTTTCACACTTTAAGACTGTGATGCGAATCTGAATGGGGAAATATATTTTTGGTAACGATAACATTTTAAAAGAAGAATAGACTTTATTTCTTTCTGTTCTTGTGCTAGTTATTGAACAGTAAAGCTTTTTCCTCTAAGGTCAAGTCATTAAAGGTTGGTATAATTATGTTGTGGGTCAGACAAGGAGGATTAGTGCAATTCAGGTATTAATGTTAATTAGAGCTCAAACACAAGAAATCTCCCTAGTTTTCTTTTACACATGAACTAGCTGACAAAACACAAGTTTGTTTGTCACAATTCTGGCTAAAACTATTAAGTAACTACTCAATAAACTCTTTGTGTAGCCAGGTGGTACAGTCGATAGAATGCTGGGCTTGGAGTTTGAAAGACTCATTTTCTTGAGTTCAAATTTGGCCTTAGACACTTACTAGTTGTGTGACCCTGGGCAAGTCTTTTAGCTCTATTTGCCTCAGTTTCCTCATTTGTAAAATGAACTGGAGAAAGAAATGGCAAACCATTCCAATACCTTTACTAAGAAAACCCCAGGCGGGGTTACAAAGAGTCAGAAAAGATTGAAACAACTAAACCACAATGAAAAAATATTTACTGTACTCTTTCCTAACTTTTAAAAATATTCAAGAATTTTATATCAGAAAACAATTTCCACTTGACATGGGGCCTTTCATGGGAGAATGGATACATAACAATATTTTCATATGTTGAAAGATTAGTGGAAAGAAGATAGAAGTGAGGAAAGGCAAGTTGAGTTCATCTGTCTGCCCCTCACTAGTTGTTTACCTGGAGAAAATCATATAATTGTTCTAAACTGGTTTCTCCATAAATGAAATGGTGGGTGTAATATGGACATTGCTAAGGGGTTGCATGGAATCTTGTTTAGGGAGTACAATATAAAGCATTTATATACATAAAAAATCCATCAGCGATTTAAAACTTTTTTAGTGTTAGATACAAGATAATGAAGACATGTTTTATATGAATTTCCTCACCCTTCTTTGAATCGATAATTTGTACTAATATGTTCACATATAAGTATTGAAAGCTAGTATTTCAAGGTATCTCTTACAGAACTTTGTTGATAAATCGAGATTGTGGAATTTATTTTTTGGTAATATAATACTCGAAAGTGCCATAGAGAATAAAATGTCCAAAGCATCAAATGTCCAAGTGGTTGTAACATTATCAAAAATCTTCTGTATTCATAGATTGTATCAAGACAACTACATTAAGGATTGAGTTTGGGTTAGTGGTCCAAATGTCTGCCAATTCAGATAAAAAGAAACTAGGCAAATTTGACTGCTGTGGAGATGATGGAGTAGATATCAGGAAATTAGTTAGGTGACACAAGAGCTTTTTTCTGAAAGTAGGGGTGGAAAGTAGATTTAGTGTAAGTTGGAAATATTATTCTATGTTAATTTTATTACTGTATCGGAAGCTGCTAGAATGGCTGATAAGGTTTCTTGAACCTTAAAGTCAAGAAGACTTGAATTCAAATCCAATCTCAGACAACTGTTAGCTATATTACTCTGAGTATGCCATTCAACCTGTTTGCCTCAGTTTCCTCATCTATAAATTGGGGCTAATAATAGCACTATTTTCCAGGGTTATTGTGAGGATAAAATGTGATATTTGTATATCATTTTGTAAATCTTAAGGCATTATATAAATGTGAGCTATTATTATATTCTGCTTTTGCAAATTACAAGCTAGAATCTTGGCCATATCACTTTGAATTTATGTTGTTTTTAACTTTAACTTACATCAAGTTTTAATATGAAAAATATACACACATATATACATACAAATGTATATATATACACTATTGAAATGTTTAGTAACACTAAATTATAGCTTGAGGATGTTAAAATATAATAATTATTTACTTTATTATTATGCTTGCGTTAGGAGTTATAAATATTCTTTCAACTTCAGGTGTTTGATGTGACTTTCTAGAAAAGATGCTTGTCCAGATAGTTTTCTCTTTGGTTCTTAAGAAGCATTATACTTTGTTTTAAATAGGGCTATCTTGTCATTATTTGTTTTTTTTCTAATTTGCAACTATTGCCTACATTTACATGAAAACTCAAATATTGATTGTACCTTGAGATCTTTTTTTTAAGTACTCTCTACCCAAGCTTAATACCAGACACAAGATAATTAACAGATTATTTCCTGCTTCCTTACAAAGAGGAATTTCTTAATTGCTGTACTTCTTTGTTTGGTGGAAAAATGAAGGGAATCAGTGAAAATTTAAAGCTTTAAAATATGTGTTAGTATATTGAACAGTAGCTGGCCAGAGTTCTGAAGAATACATTATTTTATAGTCTATGATCATTGGAATCATAGAATTTTATAAATAAATGTGCTGTTTATAAGAGGTTAGATATCTTCTATCACTAGCCATTATTTTAATTTTAAAACTATTCTTATTTTTCTTGTAATCCTTCTCCCTCTCCCTTAACTTTGAACCCACTCTTCTAATAGCTCTACTTATTCATGGCCGAACCATGGTCCTACTCACTTGGGGCTCCTTTGTCACTAATCCTACTGATCTCTGACTCCACAAAGGCTTGACCAAGGAATGGAACTCCACCATTTGCTATTTTCCAGAGATTCACAATGATTAATTTCAGGTTCAGATATGTTAAGCATCCTTTCTCCCTCATTTACTTGGAAGAGGTGTCTCCCACCCAAGGGAACACAGTCTCTTTGTTTAGAAGCTGACAAAGTATCCAGGTTTCTCCTTAATTACTTCTCTTGAGTACTGAAAAAACCTCCCTAAAGCAACTGAGTAAGAATATTCAAATTACCCTTGGCAGCTACCACCTGCCTCAATGATAGAGAAGATATTCTTTCCAGCATGCCATCCCTGAGGGAAGCCAGTTATTAAAATGGAGCAAGAGGTAGCAGTCTCCTTTACTAGGCAAATTTTGGTCTGTGTTTTGATGCAGAATTTTAGGAACCCATTTTCTTACTCCTTTATAATGTTGACCCATTTTAGCACTAAATGACATGCAGGTGCCCTGAGTTACTTAGCGTCCAACTACTACTGATGCTTTATCACAGAGTGACAGAGGCATAGACCTCATTTAGCATAAGCATTGTTCAAATAGGTAACTAGTATCTAATAACCACCATCCAAAATAGATGTAACCAAATAAATTAAAGATTTACTCTTAAGAGTTATAATCAAAATTGTTTTGCAGTAGCTGCCTAATTCATGCCACAAAATCTTCCTTTAAGATAGAATTAGGGAGAGGACTGTACCTGTGCCTGAACTAGCAGAGGGAACTCCCAGGTGAGGAAAGTCCTTCTACTAGTCCAGAGTACCTCGTTCTATGGAATTTCTAGCCTTGGAGAGTTGCCTGGAGCACAAGTATCAAACTGGATCTACAAAACTCCTAAAAGACTGAGTCATATTAAAATGTAATTGGGAAATGTTTAACAAAACAAAAACATATTACAAGATTTTTAATGTTAATTCATGGTTTTTGAAAATCAATATGCATGGGCAGGGATCTACTTATGTTTGAACTGGATACCACTGGCCATGAGCAATAACAGGTTAAGTGACAAAATCACATGGCCAAAGGCAAGATTTGAACTCATATGTTTGTGGTTTTGAAGCCAGATTTCTATCCACTGGGTCTCATTGCATCTTATTGAAGAATGACCTTCCTTTAAGAATGAACCACGATTTTATTATTTTAAAATCAAGGCATGTGATCATCATTTTAATTTATATTTTATCTTGCCAGAAAATTAGATCGATTATATTTGCTTATGTTGGAATTTCTTTCTTTGCTCTTTGCTAAAATGTTTTGCAATAAAAGTGGCATTTAATAAAAAATAGGAAAATCATTTATCCATTTTTGATTTAAACAAAAGAAAAGTTAGTGCCTTGAAATAGTGTTAAATATTACCTTCCTAGTGTCATAATATAATATTTGTAAATCACTTTGCAAGCTGTAAAGTATGATATAGATGCTAGTTATTATATATATAATATATATATAGTTATTATATATATATATATATAAATGATATTACTGTTAGCTGAGGGGAATAAAGGAAGACTTTAGATACTTTGGAAAGTAACCTAGTCTTGAAATTATCCAGAGATCCCAAGGGTTAGAGATGGGAACAAAGATTGGTTTTCAAAAAAAGCAAGTAAGCCAACACAAGTGAACTCCAGAGTTGATTGTTGTTGTTCAGTCACATCCCACCTTTCATGACCCCATTGGCAAAGGTTCTGGAACAGTGTATCGTTTCCTTCTCCTGCGCATCATACAGATGAGGAAACTGAGCCATAGGGGATTAAATGAATTGCCCCGGATTATACAAATATTAAGTGTCTCAGGCTGGGTTTGAACTTGGGTTTTCTGAACTAGGGTGTGGGTTCTATCCACTATGCCACCTAGCTGCTCATTCAGAGTAGATGGAGGAGAATAATCTGTAAACAGATTTCAACAGTAAGAAGGGGCAAGATAGTGGAGGATTTTAAATTCCAAGTAAAGGAGTTAATATTTGATCATAGAGGATAATAGGGAGCCACAGGAGTTTATTGAGTAGGGGAGTGAAGTATAAAATTCTTTATATTTGTATGCTGCTTTTATAATTTTTGAAGTCCTTTCACATATATTCACTCATTTATTCCTCATAAACTAAATGAGAATGGTAGGACAGGCATGATGGTCATCTTTTTATACAAGAGAAAACTGAGGCTTAGATTAAGTGACTTGTTCCAGGTCATCACTGTTAGCTAAGGTTTCTGATTCTTCCAATGCTCCCTTCTACTCTGTCACTGAAACACTGACTATTTCACTATTCTTGCATTAAACAGAATGAAAATTAGGTTTTTCACAGTAAATATTTTTTGTTTTTGTTATTGTCAAACTGCATTGCTCCCCAAACTCTCTCCCTTTAAATTTTCAGAGGTGCTGTTGCTTCAAATCTTTAGAAGTCTCATTTACTTTCTTCCTTTCCCCTTTGTCCCACTTCAGTCCCCAAGAGCCTTTTCAGCTTGAAAGATGGGGTGAAATATTTATTAAACTTTATGTAGCTTCAAAAGTTAAATTTTTGCTGAATCTTGACCAAAATTGTAAAAAACTTAAAGATTACTAGCTGTATGACCCTGGCCAAGTCAGTTAGCTTTTCCTTGCCTCAGTTTCATCATCTGTAAAATGGGACTAAGAATAGTACCTGTACTCAAGGATTGTTGTGTGTATGAAACAAAAGAATAATAGTAAAGTACTTAGTGTGTAGTAAGTACTATATAAATGTTAGCAATTATTTATTTAAACAAATCCCAACAATCTCAAGAGGCTACTGACTTAAATATTTTAAAGGGAACTTCTTTTTTTTTGGAATGGGGAACAAGGTCCTGAATAGGAGAAAATAATATACTAAAAAAATTTCTCCTTAATGGCTCTCCCTTGGGCAATCCATTTAATTAAATCTAGAAACTTTTGGAGACCAGCCAGTTATCCTGTCAAATAGGTTGAGTTGTGCCTGGCAGAGATGAGACATTGTTTGTTTTTTTCCACTAATCATTACAACCAGATAATCCTCTTAATGTCTATTAGAGTGTGTATTTTTAGTAAGCAGAGTTGAGAGCAGCCCAGAGTCAGGCTGGGGCTTCACAAGTTTGGGGGATTTGATTTTGGTTCTGAGTATTTAAGTTGGAGGGGACTTTGAAGAAAGTGAAGGCTGAACAGACTAGGGCACATCCTGGTGTAAAAGATTAAACTATAAACAGTTGTCACTATGTATAATGGAGAATGAAGAGCTCCATCTAGACTTTTGCCCAGCTGAAACGTACCCCAGGATTAGTTTCATCCCATAACCCTTTGCAATGGCTACATTGCAGGACTCTTCCTTTAATAGGTCTCAAGGAACAGTATAGGAGATGCCATTGTCATCCTCCCAATAGAGAAAGGATTGGCCCTAACACCCTCCATATACTTTTTTTTTTAAACCCTTGTACTTCGGTGTATTGTCTCATAGGTGGAAGAGTGGTAAGTGTGGGCAATGGGGGTCAAGTGACTTGCCCAGGGTCACACAGCTGGGAAGTGGCTGAGGCCGGGTTTAAACCTAGGACCTCCCGTCTCTAGGCCTGACTCTCACTCCACTGAGCTACCCAGCTGCCCCCTTCCATATACTTTTTAATGAATCCAAGCAAATGAAACAAAACCAATGGTTTTCTTGTGCTAGAGCTATCTGTGCCTTCCCAAGGCAGCAGACTGGAGAGGACCTTCCTGTGGGTACAAGTTGATACTTGATGCTTGAGGACAGTTGTGTTGAGTCATTTGAGTCATATCCAACTCTTCATGACCCTGTGTTGGGGTTTTCTTGGCAAAGATTCCTGAGTGGTTAGCCATTTCTTTCTCCAGCTTATTTTACAGATGAGCAACTCGGTCAAACAGAGTGAAGCGATTCGCTCAGGGTCACACTTCTAGTGAATATCTGAGTCCAGATTTTAATTCAGGAAGATGAGACTTCCTGATTCCGAGCCCAGTGATCTGTCCTACTGCACCAACTAGCTGCCCAGAGGGCATTGTGGTAACTACTTAATAATTTTTGTCTGAGAGACAGCATACTCCAGCCCAGGGGTCGGCAACCTTTTTGGCCGTGAGAGCCATAAACGCCACATTTTTTAAAATGTAATTTCATGAGAGCCGTACAGTGCTCACAGTGCGGCTCCTGTGACAGCGCCTGAAAAAAAAAATGGACTTTATGGCTCCTGCAGAAAGAGCCATATCTGGCCCTCAAAACAGCCAGATATGACTCAAGAGTCATACGTTGCCGACTCCTGCTCTAGTGGAAAGATTCATTGAACTGGGAGCCAAAACATCTGGCATCTAATGCTGGCTTTGCAACCAACTTTTGTTGACTCTAGCTATGTCACTTATCTCACCTGAGATTCAATTTCCTTAGCTATAAAATGAGAGATCAGATAAGTTGACCTCTTAAGTTCTTTCTAGACTGAAAATTCCATGATTTGATTTTTCCATGAAGTGTTCAATACCACGGCCAGCATAGAGTTCAATGAATGACAAACCATGTGTATTTGACCTCTTCTGTCCCAGTCAGCTGATCAAGAAGAAAAATAAGGGAAATAGCCTTGCAAACTAGCTTTGGAACACAAGGTTCAAGCCTGCCAAAAAATCACACTATTTAAAGGTATAATTTTATTTTTTGATATCTTTAATTTTTAGATCATCTTGATTTTTCAAATATTATTCCTCTTTCTCCAACCCAGAGACCACCCCTTCTAATAAAAAAATTAAAAAGAAAGAGGCAAACTATTTAGGACAATTAATCAACATATCATCTAAGTTTCACTGTACTTGCAAAGTACCACACCAATAACTGCCCATCTCTACAAAAAAGGAATGAAAATTTGCCTCCTTTAGATCTCTCCTTGTGACTTGACTACAAACTTTGATTGAAAATGTTTTTTCTTTTTCTATGTTCATTTTGTTTCTCCATTTCCTTCCTTAGAGTACCTATATAAATTGTTTTCCTTGTTATTACCGTACTTTGAATCAGTCTGAATAGGTCTTTCCATGCTTCTCCGAATTCTTCATATTATTTTCTATAGTAGAATAATATTTCGTTATATTCATATTTAATTATTCACTAACAAATGGATGTGTACTTTGTTCCTAGTTCTTTGCTCTAATAAAAAAAAGGAAAAAATACTCATACCATGAATATTTTGATACAAACAGGACTTTTCTTTCTGTCTTTGACTATAGGTGTATACATGGTATTGGGCTCTGATTCAAAAGTTATTGATGACAGATAGTTTAAGTAAGGTTTAACTATATTTTTAATTAGGTTGCATGTACTAAGTCATTTTAAATATTTAAGAATCATCTTTATGGCATTTGAAAAAGCTGTTCAACATTTTAAAATTTGGTAAACTTACCTATTTTTCTCCCTTTCTAACCTCACTTTAAAGGCATTAAAAATGAAGAAATTGAATATAGAGTTACAATGAATGAGCAAAACCAGACAGCATGTCTCTATGTAATTGCTAAGATGTATTTTAAAGCTCATTTTCCCTGTATTTTTTAGTCTCCTGGGAATATTTTTTTCAAGGGTGAAAAAGAAGTGACAAAAGGGGTAGTTTGCTTAAATGAGATTTAATTCTTTGGCAGGTAGAAAGTTCAGCTTGTAAATTGAATACTTCTCCCCAATTTTTTGATTCAGCTATATATTTCTTTAAATCTACTCTTCATGAGAAAATAACAACATTTACTCATTTTTTTGTCCAAGGAAACTCATAAACTTCAGGCATGTTTATTCGTATAAATAGACTATCTTGGCTCTAATTCACAAAATGCTATTTTATTGGCCATATTCAAAAAACCAGAAAAGATGATGACATTTCCATCTGTTTCTCTGTTTGGTTTCAACACAAAGAAGCAAGATACTCCTTTGTATTCCTCCCTTTTTAGCTCTCTTTTGTGTGTTGTCTTCCTCCATTAGAGTATAAATTTGTTGAGGGAAGGGACTGACTTTTTCTTATTTGTATCCTTTATATATTGCACAGTGTCTGGCTTATGGTAGATGATTAATAAATGTTTTTAGAATGGAATTGAATGGGGGGCAGCTGGGTAGTTCAATGGATTGAGAGTCAGGCCTAGGGACGGGAGGCCCTAGGTTCAAATCTGACCTCAGACACTTCCCAACTGTGTGACCCTGGGCAAGTCACTTGATCCCCATTGCCTACCCTTACCACTCTTCTGCCTTGGAGCCAATACACAGTATTGACTTCAAGACGGAAGGTAAGGGTTTAAAAAAAATTTAAAAAAATTAAAAAAAAAGAATGGAATTGAATGAAAGGGGAGGTCCAAATTAGGATATTTTCCTTCATTTACTGAAAATATTTGCTGATTCTTTCCCCTTCTTAGGTTTCTAATTGCTTAACCAATTTTATTCTCTTTTTTTTCATTTCAAATCAATTTATGATTTCAGTTTAGTTTTATGAAATTTAAAGCTTTAAACATTCAGTCAGTAAATTACTCATTAGGTATGGGGCTATTTGGTTTATTTGTAATAAATACCTTAGTAATATGCCAAGCCAAAAGCCACTTTTGGATTATTCTATTTTAGACCTACAAGAACTATTGATTAATAGGATCTGGTCTACTTTGGACAGCACTGATTCTTTTTTCCATCCCTGTGCTTGTCATAATCTATGAATTTACTAAATTACATCACTAGATTCCATAAGCTGTCCTTTTGATCTTCTAACAACAGATATCAATGTAGTGGGATTGATCAAAGGAGTTTCATGATGACTCAATAAGTTTACATGGAAGAGAGACTTTGGTGATCTCTTCCTTTATAGAGCATGGGCATCTATCTAATCTCCTAGGTGATAGCACAGAGGTAAAAGTTGCAGTCAAATCTTGGATCTACCAAAGTACCAAAATAAAATGAATTGTTTAAAGTCATCACATTTGAATTATGTAGAACAATGGGTGCCACTTCAGGGCAATGATATAAGGAATTTACAGGAAAAATTCTTGAATAGACTCTTGAGAAGTAAATAATTACCCACTAATGTTGCAAATATATCTTTTTCTCTGTTACAGTAAGCATATGAATGTTTAAAGCATTATAGGTACTTTCTGTGATCTAGAACATTTTGAGGGCAAAAAGGTATCATAGTAGCTACTGTAAACACTTAATAAATAAATAAAAATATGAATAGTATATTAAATTACTCTGAGGAGGGCATCAAAATACACTCTTGTTATTGAAAAGAGTTCATGGAAAATGTTGGGCATCAGTGATAGAAACAAAGTAGACCCAGGGATGTTTGAATTGCATTCACATCTTCAAATAGGATGCCAATCAGGATTCCCCCCACCCCAGAGGAATAGAAATGAAAAACCCCACTATGCATTTCAAGCTTTAATTATCCCCTAATTATGTACTGGATGTTTTATTCCTTTAAATACAATGTGAACTCTGTGTTAAGACTGGGACCTTATTCTATTTCTGTATCTCACACATGACCTAAGGCTATGCCAGATAGACAGCATGTACTCAATACTTATTCGTTGGTCAAGAAATATTTGCGACTTCCGGTTAAGATGGTGGCAGAGTAAGGACCAGCTGCTCGATCTCTCCTAACCGAAGCATACAGGACTCCTCAAGGGGACATAAAAACGAACCCAGATGAATGAAGGAACCCCACAACAGGGCGTAGCATTGAAGGTACGCAGAATCGGGGCATCTCCATGCTATAAAGGGGTGAAACAGCTCTCACTAAAACGCGAGAGGAAGGAGCTCCTCCCCCACCCCCCACACCACACACCTGGCACAACACCAAGGCTAACACACAAGAGTGAAAACAGGACTGGGGCAACCAGTAAATCACTAGCAGCCCCAGGGCTTGTACCTGTGTGCTGCAAGATGAGGGACCCCAAGTGGCTGGGGGTTGAGCATAGACTCCCCCCCCCCCCAGCATCCGTGGGCGGGGACAAAGATCTCTAACACACAAACTTTCCCAAGCCTCTGAAGGTATCTCCTCAGGTGCGAATAAAGATCTCCAGCCCACAGACTTTCCCTAGCTTCTGCATGGGTGAAGCAGTGCCCTAAGTGAGAATAAAGATCTCCAGCCCAGGCTTGGACCTCGAGTAACGACCCAGTGCAGACCGGAGCGTGCGGCTGTGGAAGCAGCCCCAAAGACTGCTGAAGGAGCCTTGGGCAGAGGGGCAGACCAGGGTCTACCAGGAGGCCTGACCCCAAGGACAAGGAGACTGGAGTCCCCAGGAGCTTAGAAAGAGCAGGCAGACCCTGAGTGTGAAGACAAAGCTGAAAAGGGGCGGGGCTAACAATGACAAGCCAAGAACTGCAGAGGAAGAAAAAGATTATCAAGAAAAACTCTGGAACACTCAACAACTTTTACACATAGACAATCCAGACAACAGAGGAGGACAAACAAGTAATCATATCCAAAACCTTACCAAAAAAATGAAAGCTAGTCAGAAGCTATTGAAGAGTTCAAAAATTAGATGTTGAAGAAGATGGAAGAGATCTGGCAAGAAAATAACAGCTTAAAGGGCAGAATTTTGCAATTGGAAAGTGAGGCTCAGAAATCAAATGAACTGATAAGCAAATTGAACACAAGAAATGACCAGATTGAAAAGGAAAACCAAAAGATTATAGCCGAAAACCAGTCCTTAAAGGCTAGAATTGAAAAATTGGAACATAATGATCTCTCAAGACAACAAGAACAAATAAAACAAAACCAAAAGACTAATAAAATAGAAGGAAACATGAAATATCTTAATGAGAAAGTGACAGACCAAGAAAACCGGTTGAGAAGAGACAATTTGAGAATCATTGGTCTTCCAGAAAAGGCAGAAATTAATAGAAACTTGGACGCCATACTTAAAGAAATTATTCAGCAAAATTGCCCTGAAGTTCTACAACAAGAGGGCAATATAGACATTGAAAGGATCCATAGATCACCCTCTACACTGGACATAGAAAAGTCAACACCAAGGAATAGAATAGCAAAATTTAAGAACTTCCAAGTAAAAGAAAAAAATCTTACAAGAAGCCAGAAAGAGACAATTCAAATATCAAAGAGCACCAATCAGGATCAAACAGGATCTGGCAGCCTCCACAAGGCTTGGAACACAATATTCAGAAAGGCAAGAGAGATGGGCCTTCAGCCACGGATCAACTACCCATCGAAACTGACTATATACTTCCAGGGGAAAGTATGGGCATTTATCAAAATTGAAGAATTCCAAGTTTTTGCACAAAAGAGACCAGGATTAAATGGAAAGTTTGATACCCAACCACAAAAACCAAGAGAAACATGAAAAGGTAAATAAGAAACAGAGGGAAAAGAAAGAAAACTTATCATTCTTTAAATTTGACTCTTTAAGGGCTTAAATAAGATCTAATTATCTGTATTACTATGTGGAGACATGCTATGTATAATTCTTTGTAGTGAACTCTATTCACTAGTATAATATTCACTATTATAGCAACCAGAAGAATAATTCATAGAGGGAGGATAGGATACTAAATGGTCTAAGATGACATAGGGGGTGGGAAAGAAGTGGAGAATAGTAGGGGACACCAAGAAAAATCTGAGTAAATAAGAAAAATAGGATATTCTATTACACACAAAGAGAGCATGGGAAGGGGAGGGGATAAATACTATCATAAGAAGGAGAGGAAGAGAGCATTTAGAAGGAATAATCAAACCTTACTCTCAGTGTAATCAACCCAGAGAGGGAAGAGTAGCTTTATTATCCATTCGGATAAAAAAACTCTATCTAACCCAACTGAGAAAGTCAGAAGGGACAAACCAAAGGGAACAGGGGAGTGGGGAGGTCAAAAAAGGGAGGGGAGAAGAAGTGGGAGGGAATTCATTAGGCCTTTAAAAATAAAAAGAGGGGAATAACAAGGGAGGGGGCAGAAAAGGAAGTCAATGAAAGGAGGGGATAAGGGATAGGGCTCAAAGCAAACCACTGGTTTAAAAGAAAATAGTGTAAGAAGAAGGGGTGGGTCTAGGGGAGGATACAAAAATGTCAGTGAATGCACAACTGATAATTGTAACTCTGAATGTGAATGGGATGAACTCACTCATAAAACAGAAGCAAAGCAGAGTGGATCAGAAACCAAAATCCTACCATATGTTGTCTACAAGAAACACATATGAGGCAGGTAGACACACACAAGTTTAAGGTTAAGGGCTTGAGCAAAATCTTTTGGGCGTCAAATGAAAAAAAGAAGGCAGGAGTGCCTATTATGATCTCTGACAAAGCCAAAGTAAAAATAGATATGATTAAAAAAGACAGGGAAGGTCATTACATCCTGATCAAAGGCAGTATAAACAATGAAGAAATAACACTGCTCAATATATATGCACCAAGTGGTATAGCATCCAAATTCATAAAGGAGAAAATGGCAGAGCTCAAGAAGGAAATAGATAGTAAAACCATAATAGTGGGAGATCTAAATATTACTCTTTCAGTTCTAGATAAATCAAACCAAAAAATAAATAAGAAAGAGGTAAGAGAGGTGAATGAAGTCCTAGAAAAATTAGATTTAATTGATATGTGGAGAAGAATAAATAGGGACAAAAAGGAATACACCTTCTTTTCAGCTGCCCATGGTACATTCACAAAGATTGACCATGTAATAGGACATACAATCATTGCAAACAAATGCAAAAGAGCAGAAATAATAAATATAACCTCAGATCATAAGGCAATAAAAATAATAATTAGTAAGGGCACCTGGACAGGCAAATCAAAAACCATTTGGAAATTAAACAATATAATTCTCCAAAACCAAATTGTCAAAGAAGAAATCATAGAAACAATCAACAATTTCATTGAAGAGAATGACAATGATGAGACATCCTACCAAACTCTGTGGGATGCAGCCAGGGCAGTACTCAGGGGGAAATTTATATCCTTGAGTGCATATATTAACACATTAAGGAGGGCAGAGCTTAATGAATTGGGTATGCAACTCAAAAAATTAGAAAGCAAACAAATTAAAAACCCTCAGATGAAAACTAAATTAGAAATACTAAAAGTTAAGGGAGAAATTAATAAAATCGAAAGTAAAAGAACTATTGAATTAATAAATAAGACTAGAAGCTGGTATTTTGAAAAAACAGATAAAATTGACAAAGTACTGGTAAATCTAATAAGAAAAAGGAAAGAAGAAAACCAAATTGACAGTATCTAAGATGAAAAGGGAGACCTCACCTCTAATGAAGGGGAAATTAAGGCAATCATTAAGAACTATTTCGCCCAATTATATGGCAACAAATATAACAATTTAGGAGATATGGACGAATATTTACAAAAATATAAATTGCCTAGATTAACAGCAGAAGAAATAGAATCCCTAAATAATCCCATATTAGAAATAGAAATTGAACAAGTCATTAAAGAACTCCCTAAGAAAAAATCACCAGGACCTGATGGATTCACAAGTGAATTCTATCAGACATTCAAAAAGCAACTAATCCCAATACTATACAAATTATTTCATATATTAAGCAAAGAAGGAGTCCTACCAAATTCCTTTTATGACACAAATATGGTACTGATTCCAAAGCCAGGTAGACCAAAAACAGAGAAAGAAAACTATAGACCAATCTCCCTAATGAACATAGATGCAAAAATCCTAAATAGAATACTAGCAAAGAGACTCTAGCAAGTAATTAAGAAGGTCATCCACCATGATCAGGTGGGATTTATACCAGGAATGCAAGGATGGTTCAACATTAGGAAAATCATCCACATAATTGACCATATCAACAGTCTAAGAAACAAAAATCACATGATTATCTCAATAGATGCTGAAAAAGCCTTTGACAAAATACAGCATCCATTCCTATTGAAAACATTGAAAAGTATAGGAATAGAAGGATCCTTCCTAAAAATAATGAACAGTATATACCTAAAACCATCAACAAGCATTATATGTAATGGGGATAAATTAGAAGCCTTCCCAATAAGATCAGGAGTGAAACAAGGATGCCCATTATCACCTCTATTATTCAATATAGTACTAGAAACACTAGCAATAACAATTAGAGAAGAAAAAGAAATTGAAGGTATCAAAATAGGCAAGGAGGAGACTAAGCTATCACTCTTTGCAGATGATATGATGATCTACTTAAAAAATCCTAGAAAATCAACTAAGAAGCTTGTAGAAATAATCAACAACTTTAGCAAAGTTACAGGATACAAAATAAATGCACATAAATCATCAGCATTTCTATATATTTCCAACACATTAGAGCAGCAAGAGGTAGAAAGAGAAACACCATTTAAAATCACCCTAGACAATATAAAATACTTAGGAATCTATCTACCAAAACAAACACAGCAATTATACTAAAACAACTACAAAACACTTTCCAAAAAATAAAACTGGATCTCAACAATAGGAAAACCACTAATTGTTGATGGGTAGGACGAGCTAACATAATAAAAATGAACATTCTACCCAAATTAATTTACCTATTTAGTGCCATACCTATCAAATTACCAAAAAACTTCTTTACTGAATTAGGAAAAACTATAACAAAGTTCATTTGGAATAACAAAAATCAAGAATATCAAGGGAAATAATGAAAAAAAAATGTGAAGGAAGGGGGCCTAGCAGTACCAGATATTAAACTATACTATAAAGCAGCAGTCATCAAAACAATATGGTACTGGCTAAGAGATAGAAGGGAGGATCAGTGGAATAGACTTGGGGTTAATGACATCAGCAAGACAGTTTATGATAAACCCAAAGAGCCCAACTTTTGGGACATGAATCCACTATTTGACAAAAACTGCTGGGAAATTTGGAACACAATATGGGAGAGATTAGGTTTAGATCAACATCTCACACCCTACACCAAGATAAATTCAGAATGGGTGAATGACCTGAATATAAAGAGGGAAACTATAAATAAGTTAAGTGAACACAAAATAGTATACCTGTCAGATCTCTGGGAAAGGAAAGATTTTAAAACCAAGCAAGAGTTAGAGAAAATTACAAAATATAAATTAAATGGTTTTGATTATATTAAACTAAAAAGCTTTTGTACAAACAAAAAGAATGTAGTCAAAATCAAAAGGGAAACAACAAATTGGGAAAAAATCTTTATAACAAAAAACTCTGACAGGGGTCTAATTACTCAGATATACAAGGAGTTAAAGCAATTGTATAAAAAATCAAGACATTCCCCAATTGGAAAATGGGCAAGAGACATGAATAGGCAATTTTCAGGTAAAGAAATCAAAAGTATCAATAAGCACATGAGAAAGTGTTCCAAATCTCTAATAATTAGAGAAATGCAAATCAAAACAACTCTGAGGTATCACCTCACACCTAGCAGATTGGCTAAAATGAAAGAAGGGGAGAGTAATGAATGCTGGAGGGGATGTGGCAAAATTGGGACATTGATGCATTGCTGGTGGAGTTGTGAATTGATCCAACCATTCTGGCTGGCAATTTGGAACTATGCTCAAAGGGCTATAAAAGAATGCCTGCCCTTTGATCCAGCCATAGCATTGTTTGGTTTGTACCCCAAAGAGATCATAGATAAACAGACTTGTACGAAAATATTCATAGCTGCGCTTTTTGTGGTGGCAAAAAACTGGAAAAGGAGGGAATGCCCTTCAATTGGGGAATTGCTGAACAAATTGTGGTATATGCTGGTGATGGAATACTATTGTGCTAAAAGGAATAATAAACTGAAGGAGTTCCAGGCGAACTAGAAAGACCTCCAGGAAGTGATGCAGAATGAAAGGAGCAGAGCCAGAAGAACATTGTACACAGAGACTGATATACTGTGGTAAAATCAAATGTAATGGACTTCTGTACCAGCAACAATGCAATGACACAAGACAGCTCTGAGGGATTTATGGTAAAGATGCTACCCACATTCAGAGGAAGGACTGCAGGAGAGGAAACACAGAAGATAAACAATTGCTTGAATGCAGGGACTGAGGTGGACATGATTGGGGATGTAGACTCGAAAAGACCACACCAATGCAACTAACAAAAATATGGAAATAGGCCCTGAACAAGGACACAAGTTACAACCAGTGGAAATGTGCGTCGGCCATGGATGGGGGGAGAGCGGGGGGTGAAGGGGAAAGTAGGGGCATAAAGTATGTAAACAGGTTAAAAATGAATATTAATAAATGTTTAATAAAAAAGTAAAAAAAAAGAAATATTTGCCAAGAAATTAAAATGATATTGAGAAACATATTCTTGATGGACACATGTCCAAATTTCATGCGGCTCTAACATTACACATATAACAAAAGAATAGCTATAGTCTATTCAAAATGTCAGAAATTTGAAAATTAGCTCAGTTATAAAAAATCAGTAGTTTTTGATTTAACTGGGGCTTAATCATTAATTTATTATATTCCTTTTAGGAAGATAATGTTGGAAAGGAAAAGCTATCTCATTAAGTGATCGTGAGAATAGATCATACATTCATTTGGTAACCACACTTATTAAGGGAATAATGTTGGACTCTTGGAATTAAAAAAGATAAAACTCTTTGTCTATTGTAAACAAAATAATTACATCATAAAATGAGAGCAAAACTAAGAAATAAGGTGACTTTGTTTTTCTATGGTGCATTCAGATTTTGAAAGTAGAATGAAGACTTTTAATTTTATTTATTTATTTAAATTTATTTAATTATTTTTGGAATACTTTTCTCTGGTTACACGATTCATGTTCTCTCCCTCCCCTCCTCCCTTGTCTCTCTGGAGCTGATAAGCAATTCCACTGGGTTATATATGTATTGTCACTCAAAACCTATTTCCAGTGATCTTTTAAAACCAAAAGCCCCAATCAGATACCCATACAACCAAGTAATAAATCATCTATTTTTCTTAAAGACTTTAAAATCAACTATATTTTTATTTAGTATTATTTCTGAAATAATATGAGAGAGAGTGGTCCAAAATTTCACAACCAAAGAGATCCCTTGTCCTGCATAGGCATGGCTAAATCTAACAAAAACATTCTATTACTATGGAGGGACTAGTGTAAGTAGTAGGTACTCAGGAAATACTTCTTGACTGGTTAAAATGACAAGTCATGAAAAATCATTTTGACACAATGACTTCTGGTAAACTCATGCTGCCTTGACCCACGTATGCACCAACACATTGTTATTGCTATGCTCAATCAATTCAGTGAACATCTATTGAGCACTTTCTTTGTGCCACTTATTGTGCCAAATCCTGGAGATACAAAAAAAAGAGGCAGTCCTTGCCCTAAAAGAGCTCACAGCCTAATGGGGGTAGGGACATTATAAAAACAAATATATACAAAGAAAGCTATAAACAGGATAAATAAGAAATAATTAATAGAAGGAAAACACTGAAACTAAGAGAGGTTGAGGAAGGCTTCCTCTAGGACCCTGATGGCAAACCTATGACATGTGTGTCAGTGCTGACACGCGTAGCCATTTTCAATGACACGTGGCCACATACAGAGAAGTATCGGAATGCATGCCGAAATTATGGATTTTTTTTCTCGAAGTGACACACCACTCGAGTTATGCTCAGTTTTTTGGCTAATTTTGACACACCAAGCTCAAAAGGTTTCCCATCACTGGTCTAGGAAATGGAATTTTAGTTGAGATATAAAGGAAACTATGGAAGTCAGAAGTCAGAGTGGAGGAGGGAGAGCATTCCAGACATGGGGAAAAGCTGGAGAGAATGCCTATAGAGGAGAGATGGAGAATCTGGTTCATGCAACAGTTAGAAGGCTGGTGCAATCAACCTGCCAGTTAAACAGCATACATTTGTTAAGCACCTACTATGTTCCAGGTACTGTGTAATGAGCTGGGGTGACAAAAAGAGGCAAAGATCAGTCCCTGGTCTCAAGAAGGTTACAATCCAATGCAAGAGATAACACACAAACAAATATTTACAAATAATGTCTATGCAGGATAAAGAGGAATCAATAAGCCTCTGTTGAGTGCCTACCAGGTGCCAGACACTCAGCACTGGACTATATGGGAAATAGATAATAGTACCATCATTCTAGGGGATTCTATATTTTAATACAGCCTTGTGAATTCCTAAGTGTCAAAAGCAAAGTGGCTTTGTTTTTGTTTTTATTTCATGCTGATATTATAGTAAGTTGTGATTAGAATGGAGAAGGACTGGTCTTCGATTTAAAAAGAGATAGGTTCAAGTCCTACCTGGCACTGAATAATTGCAGGACCCTGGACAAGTTATCTAATCTCTCAGCTACCCAGGAAACTCAGTACTAACTTAGATATATACCAAACAAAAATAAAGTAAAAGTCCATTTTAAATCATAATTTATGTAAATCCTTAAATCATTTTGTTAATAACAATAACATGATAGAGATAATGAAAGCATCTTCATGGTCCTTTTAAAAATAAGATGAGTAAAGTAGAGCGATAGATGTTAAGTGACTAATGACTTACAGATTAATTTTTGTCTTCTACACAACAATCTGAGCCTCAGACACTTTCTACCTGTGTGGCCCTGGGCAACTCACTTAACCCCAACTGCCTCATCCTTAGTACTTTTCTGTCTTGAACTGATGCTTAGTATCAATTCTAAGACAGAAGATATGGATTTTAAAAAATAAAGAGTGCATTATTTTCCATGCATTTAGAGAGTTTTTTCAGTATTCCTTTATTCCAGATCATTTTTTCCCCATTCGACTGTCATAATTCTGTATGATTTGGATGTAAAAATCGTGCCCTAGATTTCTTTTGTTGTTCAGTCATTTTTTTCAGTCATGTCCAATACTTTGTGACCTCATTTGTGGTTTTCTTGGCAAAGATACTAGAATGGTTTGCCACTTCTTTCTATAGCTCATTTTATACATGAGGAAACTGAGACAAATAGGTGAAGCGACTTGCTCAGGGTCTAAAAACTAACATGAGTTCTAGCTTTGTTTTTTTCCCCCAAGGCTTCTCACTTTAACCTTCTAGAATTTACTTCCTATCTAATTTAGCTCTGAGTATGGGTGTCCCAGATTTGTGTTAGACAATACCATTAAGTGTTTTCCAACTGTTATTCCCTCAGTTTGAGATCTGCAAACTCCATTGGCTATGGACCATTGAAATCCTCAGATTTCCAGTTCCTTAGAGAGGATTCTTCCCTGTCTGGCCTCAAAATATTTCTTGTTTGGTTTTAGACATTAGGCCATGACTTAATATTCAACCTCTTCCTACTTATAGAGATTTCAATGACTTGTGGATCTTAGGCTTCTTTATTCTTGTTTTTCTGAAGCCACCTACATATAATGGGCGAATGCTCTTTATGAATTTTTTCCTTCATCTGCCACTCTAACAGAGTCTGGCACCCTCTCTGGTGACCTGAGTCCCAATCCAAGTGTCCATCTCAGAGGAGCGATTGACTAGTGTCTTCTTCCTACTAGAGAAAAATACTTTGCAGTAGAATAATCGTCATGCAATAAACACCTAGCATAATGCACAGCACACAGTTGGCATTTAACAAATGCTTGTTGAATGAATGGGAACCTCAGCAATGATAGTTTCATGGCACTTTAAGGTCTGGTTCACTTTAACTTCTCTTTATTTTTACTATCCACTATCATAGTTTCAAATTTGCTCTGTCATAAATGTGCTTGGAGGGAGGAAAAAAGAAATACAAAGCCAAGGAAAGAAAAAAGGCTTTCATCAAAATCATTGATAGGAGATTTAAGGACACAATGAATGTGTCTTGGAGAAAATTATTCTAGGAATTCTCATTCTCTATTAATTCCTAGGTTTCTCAACTTGTAAGAAAGAACAGGGATGATTCCTAGTCATCAAAATGTTAATGACTTTGATTGCTCTTACCTATAGATGAAACAAAGAGACTTTCAAACATAAGGACTACTCTACCAGCAAGAATACTTGAAAGAATAGCAACTCTGAGCAGCTGAGAACTGATGTGATTAGCAGTACAACATAGTCCACTTCTGAATGTTAAAATTTAGTACTTCCCCAAGTGCTTTTCTGAAAGGTATGTTTAGGTCAACCTTGATAATCTCACCAAAGGAAGGGAGAGACTATGTATAAGGGGACATACATGACCAAAATGTATGAACAGTTCAGTGACTCTCTGGATAAAGTGAGTCTTTTGGAGTCATGCAGATCTGAGTTCAAAAACCTGCCTCAGACATTTACTAACTAGGTCATTGGCAAGTCATTTAGTACCTACTTCCCAAGGTTGTTATAAAGATCAAATAAGATTGTATCTATAAATTACTTTACAAACCAGTAGTATGAGTGACTCAGAAATATGGAAAGAGCAAAGCTTCCAGAATGAACAGAAGGGTCTTATTACTGCAGAAGATATTTTTATTTATATCAATTTAATTCAAATTCTTAGTGTGTGTGTATAATAGTTTCTTTGTTACTATCATTTCTCAATATTTCTTACTTACTACTCCCATCACTAAAACTAAAGATAAAAAGGTCAGTGACATTGTTCAGTGTATCAATTAAATCCTGGGTTATATTCAGTGCTCCACATTCACAGTCCCCCACCTTTTTTAAGAAGAGTAGTGTGTATTTTTTCATTTGTCTGGGGCCAACCTAAGTTATTAGAATTTAATAGCATTCATTTTCAATTTTATTGTTGTTATTTCTAGTTCTGTCACTATGGGCACTGAACATGTTCTTTTCCTGGTTTTATTCATTTCACTTAGTATCAGTACATTTAAATCTTCCCATGCAAATCTTCCCCTCTGCATTCTCTATATTTATTGTTTCTTCCTCTTCAGTATTACTCCATTATGTTTTATGTACCCTAGCTTGCTTACCCATTCCCTGAACATTGAGAACCTTTTTGTTGTTGTTGTTCATTTTTTCCCCAATTCTTTGCTACTACAAAAATGCCACTCTACAAAGTTTGATGCATGTAGATTTTTGTTTTGCCCTTGACTTCTTATGGCTTAGTGGGATTTTCTAATCTAAAAGGTATTTACATTTTAGTCACCCTCTTAGCTTGATTCCAACATATAATTCCACCAAATTATATTAGTGTGCTAAGGTCCCACTGTATTTGATTTGTTTGCCTTGGTTCACAAATCTTTGTCAATTTGCTAGATGTGAAGAACTTCAGAGTTGTTTTGATTTGCATTTCTCTTGTTAGTGACTTGCGTGTTTCCTCTATAGTTAATATTTTTTTAGTTCTTCTGAAAAGGATCATTGATGGTTTGGGAAAATACACATACCTGGACAAGAATCTCTTTTACCATATATCTTTGGCAAATTTTCATTCAGGTTTTGCTTAAAGATGTGCAATAATATAGGAGCCAATATCTCTTGTGGCAGCTGATTCCACTTTTGGGCAGTTAGTATTTTTTTCCTCTATAGGCTGAAATCTGTCTTTCTGCAACTTCTTACCCACTATTTTCAGTTCTGCCATCTGGGGCCAGGCAGAACAAGTCTGAACCTTCCACATGACAGCCTTCCAGAAACTTGAAGACAGCTTATCCAGTCCCCTCTGTCTTCTCTTATTCTTGTTATGCATCCCTTTTCCTTCAGCCAACTCCTCAAAGGACACATTCTCCAGCTGTAACACAATGTTGAGTAATAAGTGACATTCAGCGTTTTCAAACTACTTCAAATATGTTATCCCATTTGACTCTTACAACAGTATTGTGAGGAAGGTACCACAGTTACTCTTATCTCCACATTTTCACATAAAGAAATGGAGTAGGGAGTTGGGAGCTGACCTCCATATCCAAGGCTATGTTTTACGATTCACTGCTTTTTTTCCAGAGGAAAAAAAAAGAGCTTTGTGACAGTGAATTTTGTTGGTGTTTGTGTCTTCTTCATCTATTTCCTTTTTTCCACCCAGGTGGTCTGTATTATTCTCTGATGGCAATATCTCTTCTGTTTCTGCATCTCTTGACCTTGATCAAATGCTCTCTATCATGCTTCCCCATTCTGATTTCTGAATTTCCTCACATGAATGTACCTCATAAAAATAACCTAAAGATCCCTGATTCTTGCCATGAGTTTTACAACTTAGACCTTAAACTTTCTGGCCCCTTCTATCTGTCCTGCAGCTGAACTTTTATAAACAATGTCTACTCAAACTAGAATGTAAACTCTTTGAGAACAGAGATTTTTTCCATTTTAAAAAATGCATCGATAGCACAGTATTTGTCACAAAATAAACTCTTTTTAAATTTTCTTTTAACACTCTTTTTCAGTTTTGATTTACAGATTCTCTCCCTCTTCCCACTCTGAGAAGGCAAACAATATGATATCAATTATTTTTGTGAGATCATGAAAACCATATTTCCATATTAGCCATATTGTAAACCTAAGCAAATAAAAAATAAAAAAGTAAGAAAATCATACTTCAATTTGCTTTCAGATTTCATCAGTTCTCTCTCTGGAGGTGGATAGTATTGTTCCTCATGAATCTTTTGGAATTGTCTTGAATCACTATATTGAACAGAATAGCCATGGCTTTCCCAGTTGATCATCGTAAAATGTTGTTACTGTGTATCATGATCTACCAGTTCTTCTGACTTCACTTTGCATCAGTTCATATAGATCTTGCCCTATTTTTCTGAAACCACTATCTTAGTTTCATATACAATAGTACTCTATCATAATCATGTACCACAAAACCTGTTCAATCATTCACTATTTGATGAGCATCCCCTTGATTTCCTATCCTTTGCCACCATAAAAAGAGCTGCTGTGAGTTTTTGTATATCTAAGTCTTTTTTTTACTTTAGTTTTGATTTCTTTGGGATACAGATCTGGTAGTGAGATTGCTGTGTTAAAGGTTATACAGTGGTAGAGCCCTTTGGGCATAGTTCCAAAATTGTTCTCCAGAATGGCTGGACCAGTTCACTTTGTCCAGGGACCCTGTTTCTTTGTGACCAACGTCAAGGGCTTTTCTGTGTCCTGGAATCGCCACCTTGAAATGCTCGTAGGCTATACAGCACGATCTGTACCCAGTGCCAGCATATATCATCGGTTTAGGCTTTATATCTCTTAAGATTATATGGGCAGAGTTAGGAAGTCACTAGAGTACTATCTATTTCTCTGCTCCCTGTAAGTGATTTTTGTTTAATTTTTAAATTGTTTATTTTATACTTTGATCTATCTCAAACATTTTGAGAAGAGATATAAAGAATAAGTATGATATGTGTAGAAATATGTATATTTACACACATGTATATGTGCATGTATGTATCTAAACAGACACATGTGTATTTATAGGGGATATATTCTTTTCTTAGCTTCTCCTAGAGTACTTCTCTTCTTTTAAGACAGCACTTTAGCCCTATCTTCTGCATGAATCATTTCTTTATTTTTATTTTTATTTTTTTAAAAATAAACCCTTACCTTCCATCTTGGAGTCAGTACTGTGTATTGGCTCCAAGGCAGAAGAGTGGCAAGGGCTACGCAATGGGGGTTAAGTGACTTGCCCAGGGTCACACAGCTAGGAAATATCTGAGGTCAGATTTGAAACTAGGCCCTCCCGTCTCCAGTCCTGGCTCTCAATCCACTGAGCCACCCAGCTGCCCCCATGAATCATTTCTTAATACCCCCAATTTACTAGTGCTTTCCCTCCCAAATTACTTTGCATTCAGCTGCTTAGCATTTAGTTGTATTTATTCATTTTATTCAATATATATTTCATATAGACTGTAAGCTATCTGTGAGTGAGGATTATTTTATTACTTGTATTCATATATCAAGCACCCAGCACAGTGCTTGGCATATAGTAGGTGTTTAATAAGTGCTTTTATGTTTGTATATGTAGATACTTATAGATACATATCTATAATTACATGGATACATACAGCACATAAAGGGAAAAGCCAACATGTATGTATGTGCATAGGTACCTCTACATGCACATATAAGCACATACATAATACACATATACATATTTTAAATGCATTCAGGTCTTATAATATGGAGTAGAACCACATATATCAAAAGGTGTTAAAAAGTTGGTAAATATTTAACCTTTTGGGAAGCCAATTAATAGTACTCATTTTTCTTGAAACAATTAAAAGAGTTATATGTTAGTAATACCACATACTTTATGATTTCCCATTGTCACCTAGAAGCCTTTAAGTCCTCTATTAGTGAAGGCAATTATAAATAATATAAAATCGTGTATGTAAAATATATAATATAAAAGGAATGGGGCAATTTAAACAAATTCATTTTACTTTATCTTCAAATATATTTAAAATTAATTTCCCCAGATTTGTAGCATTTATAATAAAATCCTCCTATATTTCCCAGCTTTTTGTAGAATATTAAAATGATAAATCATATATTGAACAATTCCAATTTTTCATTTAACCTAACCTTCGTGCAAAGGCTATACAGTATGTTTGCCATATGAAAATTATCAGGTATTTTTATTCAAATATTGGATAAGATCTATGTAATTAAATTTTCCTTCTCCATAAGAAAAATTCTTACTTATGATTGCTCATTAATCCTGATGAAGTGGTGCCCTTTTTGAATTCTTGTTTGAGAGAAACATAAAAGGACTCATTCCATTTCTGTATCAGTCAAGCAAGATAGCAGATCCAAAGTGCCTTTAAATCTTAGTCTTTGTATAATTGTTGGCATTTCAATTTGTCTATCTGACCAAGCAAAGTGATGATATGGATTATTCCCAGGCTTGAAACACAGGAATCATCTTTGACCTCTTTTATTCATCAGTTTTCCAAATAATTCTTCCTTCAAAATCTCTTTGGTATCCATTCCTGTCTCTTCAGTCCCTTTGTCATTATTCTTATCCTCTCAAGCCTGGATTATCATAATACTATGCAATTTCCACCCATTATAATCATTCTAAGATAAAATGATAATAATTATTAACAATATATAACTGGAATAGGGCTTTAATGTTTGCAGAGCCCATTACACATTTTATTTAATTTGATCCCCACAAAACCCTTAAAAGGTAGGTATTATTATTATCCCCATTTACAATCAAGGGAACTGAGACAGAAAGAAGGCAATATACTCCTTGACTTATCCTTTGCGATCAAGTACTCTTCTAATAGCACAAGTGAAGTTTCTGATCCTTAATTGTCATAGAACACGATGTTTGTCTTACTGCCATGGCGTAGTAACTGTTATCTTACTCAAAGTGCTATCTGTCCTCTCTCCTGGAACAGAAGGTAAAGGGACCCAAGAGTCAGTGAAGAAAAAGAGTAAAGGAGTCACTCTTCTATTTTCAGCTCTGAGACCCTCTGAAAATGTAAGAACTCTAGTAATTGAGCACATCAAAAGCAAAAGAATGTTCATCTCCCAGTGGTTTTGCCCTTTCTCAGTGAGATGCAGGCAAAGGTTTTTAGGCTGTAGGACATAAACATCCTGATCATAAAACTTTGCAAGAAATGGAGAGTAGAACCTGGTGTACCACTCCAGAGACACCTGTGAGTCCCTTTCTCCAAAACACTACCTCCCATGCTTCAGATATGTTAATATTGGCCTGAGTGATGTTTCATGTGGCTTTTCCCTTTAGGTGCCAAGATCACCCACAGTCTAGTTCAGGAATTGGCTTGCACTCTGTCCCACAGCTGTTCTCAAACTAAGAAGAAGGGGGAAAGAAATTTGTTTCTTGAGGGAGGCAGGTTGAGAGCTATCTCACAAGCTCCAGATAGAAACACTGAGATCTCGTATTTTGAAAGACATAAGAACTGTGACAATGCAAACTGGTCTTCGCGCTACAAGACTGATGGTCAAGTATGCTTCCTACCTGTTGGCAGAGAGAGAATGGAGTCTAGATGTGGAATGAGAAACACTTTCACACATAACCAATGCTTGAATTTGTTTTCAATCTTTTGTTACAAGAGAAGGCATTTATTATTTTTGAGTGAGTTAATAGAAGCTAGTGATAGTGATTAAAAAAGAGAAGAAAGAAATGCCAATGAAACATTTTATAACAGACAAAAAAGAATAAAAGGAAATTAGAAGGAGGCACAGCAAAGTAGGGTAGTGTAGTTTGATTAGAAAAGCCCCAGTCCATCAGCATGAAAACCTTTATCTGGAACATTTGTGCCTTTGGGAAGAAGACAACTTTATCCCAAATGAGTTTTCCACCCAAAATGGGCCATATATGATAAAAACTGGACCAAGAACCAGTAGAGAATATATATATATATTCTTCTTCTGAACAAACTGTTATTTAAAAGAAAGGACAGATAAATGCTAGATACACATTCACTCTTTCTCCTGATAATTTACTCTCCTATTCCACACAATAATGCTAATTACTAAAATTGCTTTTATTTCCTATCATCAATCCTCATTGAGTTATTAGGCCTAAAAATAACATGCAAGTAATAATAATTAAGTTAGCTTTGCTAGCTAACTCTAAAAAGGAAAGGCTAAGCAACATTATTTTTAAGCTGTTACCTTCCATCTTGGAATTAGTATTGTGTATTGGTTCCAAGGCAGAAGAGCAATAGAGGTAAGTGACTTATCTAGGGTCATACAACTAGGAAGAATATGAGGTCAAATTTGAACCCAAGACCTTCCAACTTTAGGTCTGGCTCTCAATATACTGGTAATAGGCATATTTTAAAGCCCCATAGCCAACTAGTGGTATGGAGACTATATTACTGAGTGAGAGGTCTTTTTTTTTTTTTTTAAAGAGAAGGACCTCATGTGTATCATATATTTTAGAAATTTGAGAAGAGGTTTAATGAAAGCCATTTCCCCAGGGGGCCCATTAACAATTTATTAGCATGTATCTTAAAACCTACTTTCTTCTTAACAAAATAGGTCCTCCTCAATTCTGAAGGACTTATGACAAAGAATGCTTTCCACCTTCAGAGAAAGAACTGTTGGAGTTTTTATGCAGATCAAAATACACGATATTTCACATTATTTATGGTTTTATTTTGGGTTTTGGTTTTATTTGAATATTCTCTTATAACAGTGACCAGTATGAAAGTATGTTATTCATGATAATACATGTATAGCCCAGATCAAATTGCTTACCGTCTCTGAGAGTGGGGAGGAAAGGGTGGGAGAGAGCAACCCACCATATCTTAACCCATGGACTAGAACTACCAGAAATGCAAACTCAGGAAGGATGCAGAGCTCTAAAGATATAAAAGGAAATAATTTTAATGTGGAGGAAAAGAGACTGATGTCTAAAGAGACTATAGTGACTGCTACAGGACTCAGTGACCAACACAGGGCAACTAGGACAAGTTAAAATGCTAAGGAAAACTATAGGCAATATTAATGGAGTTTCAAATAAGGAATGAGATCTCTCCTTAGAATGAATAGGGCAATGATGTGAACATGTAAAGCAAAACAGAGCTACTCAAATCTTCATTTGTTTCTGTTTTCATTGCCAAGAGGAAGAGTGTCTATACTGGAAATAGAAGCACAAAAAAAGGGAAATAGGGAAACGAAGCCTAAGATAAATAGAGGAAAAGAGAGGACATGACTAGCTTTCAGTCAAGCTACATTTCATGGTACTAAAAATTATGGTGAATGTGACTTTTGAACCAAGGTATTGATCTTTGAAAGGGCACAAAGAATGGGAAAGATACTGCAAGATTTTCAGAAAAGGGAAGAGAGTGAATTGCACAAATCATAGGTCAGGCTTTTGAGTATGATTCCTGCCAAAATTCTAGAATAGTAGCTTTTTGTATTATGAACTTCTCTGGCAGTCTGGTAAATCTCATGTACTCCTCAGAATAATATTTTTAATGCATAAAATAAAATGCATAATATTATAAAAGAAATTAAAGATGAATGAAAACAAAGGTTTATTTTTTTCTTATCCAACTTCATAGACCCTCTGGAATCAATTTGTGGACCCAATGGACTCATGTCAAGATCTCCTCATCTAATACATATTTTTAAAAGGGCAATTGGTATCTAGAAAAAAAGCAACCATTACCCCAAAACATTATCAAGAAAAGATATGAATAGTATTAATTAGGATATAAGCCTGGCCTCAGACACTTCCTAGCTGTATGACCCTGGGCAACTCACTTAGCACCCATTGCCTAGCCCTTACCACTCTTTGACCTTGGAACCAATACATAGTATTGATTCTAAGACAGGAGGTAAGGGTTTATTTTTTTTAAAGTTAGGATATATACTAATCATGGCCAACCTTTTTTCTTTCTTTCTTAAGCTAGCATACGTCAGTATGAGACTGACATTTGATGCTAATAGGAAACTTGTTAAGAATTGGGAATCTGAAACTTTTTATATTTTGATCTTGAAGATAAAATCTCAGAGTTAAGTTTCCTGGGTGCTAGAAAGAATGTACATTTCAGCAACTTCCATTTCTCTGGACTTTATTAATAATTACCGACCAACAATGCCTTTCACCAGTGAGAGCTATATATCACAGCACTCATGGTATACTTAAAGGTTAAATCAGTTTTGTATTTTGCAAAATGTTATTTTAAGCAGTTGTACTAAAAGAATATATTTTACCCTATCTTTTTCCTTGGTTGGAATAGGCTATCCTGAGAGGTATTGATCTATAAGCAAGTGGATCGATTCTGGCATTCTCCAGTCAACTGAATGTGAACCTAATGGAAAAGGGGATTATGAACATTGCGCATTTCTAGTTGTATTTGATTTGTGACCAGGGAAGCAAGCAATTTAGCTTTTTGTTTTTAATAGAAAAACCCAAACACAAACAGAAATCCAGTGATCTGCTTTCTCTCTGTTGTCAGTAATCTCTCCCATCTACCCTAAGTAGAGCTACTGTCACTTCTTTATCTTTCTTTTCCTCTCAATAGGATAAACTTCTGCTACATATGAGAAACAAAAACAAAGCACTCACCTTCTTATCTTTCTTTTCTTTTCCAGTGTTACCTTATTCTGAGCTTCAGTGTTTCCGACATGATTCTTAGCATGCTATACTTCTATGTTCATCCTTTGACTCTATGTCCCTTCTTTTACCTTTTGAAAATCTAAGTTGATTGGTGAGTTCTCTATGCATTCACATTGTCCTCTTCTTGGAACTCTTGTTCTTTCTTTTTCATATTAGAAATCTCTCTTTGTGAACCTGAAGAGCTAGTATCTTCTCTGGAGACAAGAGAAGTAGCCATTTGGCACAATCCAAGAGAAGTCAGCCCATTTCCTTATTTTCTACCATTCAGTCTCATGAATTGGGTCTTGTTATTGACTGAAATAGAGTCTATTTTGTGTTGCTTCACCGACCACTAGATAGTTAAGACACCACACTTCACCAAAATGATATTAACCTTTGCTTCAGTTACACATGCATTTTCAATAGTAGAGTTGCATATATCTGGAGAGAAACACAAATTTACTACTTAATTCTAAATGCTCCAACTTCCTGGTGGCCTCTACCCGTCATTCCTCATATTTCTTTAATGTAAGCTCCAGATAAAGTGCCTTGTTAGTATCATTAGTAAATTCTGTTTATTCATCTCCTCCTCAGCCTAGTTCTGCCATTTCTATCTCTATTTCATATGTCCTATGTGTTTTCCTGATGTATTTGTGCTCCAAGAATGTTGTTTCAGGACTTGCCCAGACTCTATTAAAAATGACCTAAAATGTTCCATGATAGCTTCAAAACATCAAAAAAAATTTTTTTAGAAAGGAAAACATTGTCACCAGAAGTTATTTTTAAAAAACAAAATACCATCCCTCCTCCTTCCATTGTGTTTACCACTTTTTCCTGAATTGGTTCGTAGAATGTTGATTGGTCCCAAAGGGTATTAGACCTCCTTTCCTCAACAAATTCCATTGTAATGTGGGTGGCTAAATTATTCAAATGTAATTAGTACTCCAAGTTTTTACCTACTATTCTGATGGTATTGGTGAATGAGGCACACCCACCATGGGCAATGTCACTGGTGACCAAATTCCTATTAATGACAAGTATATTAATTTTGCCTCTGAGGATTAAATTAATACAGAAATAATGTAATGGATCCAACTAAAATAATAGACAACCCAAGTTATTTCTTCTCATAACTTATGATAGATGAAATCTATATTGGTAAAAACATTTTTAACCAATAAAGTTTATAATTACTAAAACCAACACATAAAGCATAGATTGAAAAATATATTTATTTGCTAAGTAATTTTTCATTTGAAATCAGGATTAAGACATTTTTGTATGCCTAAATGAAATTTCATAAACACTAACATATTCACAAATTTACCAAATCCATATTATCTATTACTACAGCCAATTTGGATACTGGAAGTTACTGTGAGCCAGATAGATAAGTGTAGGAAGGTAGATTGGCTGAAACTTTATAATCCTCTGTATCAATTCTTTAATTTCTAAATTCTGAGATCCAGTGAATTCAAAATTTATAGGTAGTGTTGGTTTTTCACTCCATTTCTCACTTTTTCTTCTGAAGGAATTTAATGACAGTTTTTTTAATCTAGCTAGCTGAAAGTGTGAGCATGTAGTCATTCACTCCCTTACACAGTTTAAAACGTGATAAGATTCTTAACTTCCAAATGTATGCTGATTTTGCCAATGTTAAAATACCATGCTTTGCCAAAATGAAATCAGCCTTAACTACAGTTATACCCTCATTTGAATAGCAGATTCATATATATCTGTAGAGAATCATAGATTTACTATGTAACCATAAAAACTTTCAAAATAATTATTTGTCTTTGGGTGGTTACCAAATCCTAGCTGAGACTCCAACATTATAAATTCAGTCACCTTCCCCTAATTTACACATCTCTCAACTTCCATCAAATGTAATTCATATTATTAGGAAATCCCTTGCATTTCAGGGTTGAATAGGTCACTCAAAGTAAAAAAATACTTCATCTATTTTTTAAATATCTTTTCAAAAAGTTTTGAGGCATTATGGCTAAATAGAATCAGAGCTAGCTAGGCAGGAAGACAGGGGGTTCAAGTTCCACCTCTGCTATATGATAGCTCCATCACACTGAAAAGTCACCTCACCTTTCAATGTTCTAGGCAGTTCTCTAAGAGTATAAGTTACAGAAAAGTTACCAGTGTGCATTGGTACAGGGAGATGATGCACCTGGGAATTCTCTAGAGTAATGAAAATATTGTTTTATTCTCCATGCCCCTATTCCTGATACACATTTATGCACATTTACATACATATGCATATAGACACCTATATATGTGTGTGTGTTTATAAAGAGAATGTATAATATGTATACATAATACATATAATATTTATATAAATGCATATATATTTAATACAAAGCAACAAATAAATTTTATCTGTTCAGCATTAAAAAACATATTTCAGAAATTCCTCTCACATCCCCAAACTCCCCCACTTTCCTCAACAGATGGAATTTTACAGTCCACCGTGTAAAGTTGATCTAATCACAGGAACAAACATTTCAACTCTTCCAGATTCCAATTCTCTTTTCTCTTCCCCCATTCTTTTAATTTCATATTATCTTTGGTACAATTTCTTAAAACAAATTGACAAGTCATTCATATTCTCCAGTTTGTGTATGTTACTCAGATGTCATTGCTGTCCTTGAAAACTCGTCCCCACCCAGTTCTGCAGCTTATGTGAGAATTTTTGTTCTCTTTCCTTTGAAGTTTCATTATAGGGACCAACCATCAATCATAGTTGCTCTACCTGATCAAATACTGGCCTCACCAACATGGACCTAGTGAGTCCATCAGGCAGGTTATAAGTGTAATTCAGGAAACTAAAACCCCTCAGGACTGTCATACAGATCAGAGTGAAAATATATTAGTCTTCTTCTGATCCTGACCTAGGAGCCACAGAATAACTTAGATACATAAGAGAAAAAAACTATTTGTCCCTTTCAAGTTCTTCCTTACCAGCACTTACTATAAAAAGTGCTTAAAATTTTAGTTGACTAATTGTTGGACATGACAGCCAAATTGAAAACTGTGGATCCAAATAATCAACTCAGAAAACTAGTTTCTTTGCAAGGTTATTCTTCTCTTTAGCCAATTCCCTATCTACATCACGGCTCTGAATCCTTCTCTCATCATAACCTTTCTGTCCCAAAATAGTTTTAATATTTACCCACACGAACATGTAAACTTATAGGATCAAGGGGGAAAATGAGACTGATGCAGATGTGTTTGGGATGCCATTTGGGTTATTTATCCAGATTAAAGAACTCTTCCTCCTTCCTTTAGCCCATAATTATGACTTTAGTAATAGGAACTGTCTTTTTATAATGATACTCTGAATGAAGATATTCCCACATATACAGTTATAATGATTTCTGATGGTGGAACCCAAAGCTTTCAAATAATATATGGAAATAAAAAATTTTGAGTGGATGAGTTGTTTGAAAATAAGGAAATAGTCTTGATCTGGTATTTCATTGTGATAAGTAAGTTTTGTGAAGAAACTCCTGCTACCAATGCAGGGCAGCACCTTCTATGCCATTTATAATCTTAGAGAATTGCTTGGAATATTAAGAGATTCAATGACTTGCTGATCATCACATAATCTGCAAATGCCAGAAGTTGGATCTGAACCCAGGGACTATACTGCATCTAGCTGAAAATATTGAATTTAATAAAATGGTTTAAATTAAACAAAAATCATTTGAGATATGAGCTCTATAACTTGGACAGATTTGTTTGTTTGTTTTGGTGGTGGATGGTATGGTAGTGCTCCTATTTGTCTTCACCTAACCAAAAAATATGACGGCTCTTAGATTTTCCAGGTCCTAGAAAATCGGTTTGTTTCCTGTGCACAATTTGTTGATTAGTTGTTAGAGAACAAAAGTTTCCCATAAGATGATCTTATGCCTGCTGTTATAAATGTTTTTGTCTCAGATTGCTGAATATGAACTTAAAGAATTTTTTTCAAAATAACAGTCTTTTTAATTCCAATAAGTTCACGTTTGTTTCTATTAGTGACTCAAGTGATGGAGGGGTTGGGAAGTAATTCTGAGGGTCAGAATACTTTTCTTAAACTTTTATATACATTTGTAACTTTTCCCTCCAACTCCCCTGTCTCTAACCCCACCTCCTAAACAACAAAATAACAAACCAAAACAACAACAAAGATCTTATCATAAGCATTCATAGTACAGCAAAACAAAACCCCCATTGGTCATGCCTGAAAATGTTTCTTTTTCCGCTGTGCTTCAAGTTCATCACCTCTCTGGCAGGAGATGAGTGGTGTTTCATTGTCATTCTTTTGTACTCAAGGTATTTATCATTGCACTGATCAGAGTTCTAAAGTCTGTGATTAGTTTTTCTCTACAATATTTTCACACGTGTAATTTTTTCTCCTAGATATGCTCATCTCTCTTTGCATCAGTTCATAAAGGTCTTTCCCAATTTCCTTTTGAAATTATCCATTTTGTAAATTTTATATTATAATAATATGGTTATATCCATGTATCATAATTTATTTAGCCATTCCCTAAAAAAGAAAATAGCTCCTTATTTTCAAATTCGTGGCTTCCACAAAAAAGTGGGGAGGGGCTACTGTAAAAAATTTTGAACAGATGTTTTTTTCCCTCTTTCTTTAATATCTTTAGACACTATAGGTCTAAAAGTGAAGTCAAAGATATGCATAGTTTAATTTCTTTGGGTACCTAACTTCAAATGCTTTCCAGAGCACCTGAACCAATTCACAGCTTCACTTGTATCCCCAGTGCCAAGTATGGTTTCTGGCCCATAATAGGGAGTTAATAAATATTTATTGGCTCTTTTCTGAAAGCTCTTCCAATATTTGTCGTATTTCTCTTTTGTCATCTTTGCAAGTCTTATGAGGGTGAGATAAAAATTTCAGTTGCTTTAATTTGTACTTGGTGTTAGGTATTCAGAGCATTTTTTTCATATGGTTGATGATAGCTTGGATTTTTTCCTTTGGAAGCTGCGTGCTTATGTGATTTGACCACATTTCTATTAGAGAAGAACTCTCATTTCCATAGTTTTTTAAATCAGTTCCTTATATATCTTGAATATGAGATCTTTATCAGAGAAACTTATTACAAAGATTTTTTTTTCTGATTTGGTCTTTTATTTTCTACTTTTAACTGTTAGATTGGTATGTGCAAAAATCTTGTATGTAATTTGTTGCTGTTCAGTCATTTCAGTCATTGTGACCACATGTGGCATCTTCTTGGCAAAAATACTAGAATAGTTTGCCATTTCTTCCTCCAGGGCATTTTACAGATGAGGAAACTGAGGTAGACAGGTTTAAGTGACTTTCCTAGGGTCATACAAATAGTGTCTGAAGCTAAGCTGGAACCCAGTTCTCGACTTTAGCCCCAGATCTCTGTCCTCTGCATCACCTTGCTGCCTCATATAGAATCAGAATCATGTTTTATTTTGTGTTATCCTCTCTGTTGTTTATTAAAATTTATTAAAATAAATTTAAGGGGGAAAAGATCATTTTCACCTGGTCTGGAATCTGATGGATGGAGATAAGCAATGAAGGACAGGTTGTAAAATAATAACTTTGACTCTATAATAATAGATTTACCCATGGACCTATTCCAAGAACCACTATCAAACATTATTAGATTGTGATGATAAATGGATTCAATTAGACTGTTTTTCACTTAGACAGCTACCTCTAGAGGACAACCTGTAGAAAATTTATTTTCCCAATTTGGAAATGCTGGAAAAACTCTTGCAAATCTTTGTTTCCTAAAATTATGATGTCAGTTGATGGTTACTAGAAAAGGAAAAAGTTCAGAAAGTTATCAGATTGGTTTTATATATCTCAAAATTTACAATATGAAACTCAAGTATGTGCCTTGGTAGAGGAAATAGGAATACTAAAACAAACTCACAAACTAATTATCAGGAGATTGGATCAAGATTCAACAGTATCAGTTTAGGAATATATAGTTTTGAGACTCACACTGATGTGAACTAAAATTGAATTGCCTAGATCATTTTTGTTTTCTCCAAAATTATGTTGGCAAGTGATTGGATAAAAGTCCTCATATCTAGGATTTGAGGGATTTACTTTGTAAAAACCAGGGCTCTTGTAAACAGATGATGTTACAAACCAGGCAGGAAGGTAAGAAGGTCAAAATGTTTATTTTTGCTTCTCTGTTTTCCCACATTCCAGAATAGGATTTGTAGTTGTCATGAAACATTTCAAAACAAATAAACACCAACAGTGTTAGAGAAAATGAATTTTTTGAAAATTTAAGAACGTGTAATTCCACACTGACCAAATTCTTAAATATAACTGGGCTTAGATGGGTTGATATACCCATAAAAGTCCAGGGTCTCATGGCATACACATTTTTTGGCCTCCTGGTAGAAGGCTATGTGGGACAATGTAAAAGGCAGTGGGCTCTGGTATTAAAGGATCTGGGTTCAGATATTACCTTTGATACAAATTGTGTTACCTTGGGAAATTACTCAGTCCCCTACCATGAGCTGCCATTTCCTCAACTGTAAATCAAGGAGGTTGGACCAGATTAGATGTAAAACAAGATGTTCTTGTTCTTAAACAGCTTTGGAATTAGGTTAGACCTTGATTGTCAAACTAAATTTTGATTAAGGCAGTCTCATATCTAAAAGACCCTGAAGGGGAGGATTCTAATTCCTTGGGAGAGTCTTTTTTTTAAGCCCTACATTTATTTTTTCCCTATTCTATTTATTTATTTTAAAAATATTTTTCCATGTTTACATAATTCATTTTCTTTCCCTCCTCTCTCCTGGAGCTGATAAGCAATTCCACTGGGTTGTACAAATTTTATCACTTGATACCTATTTCCATATTATTCATTTTTTGCAATAGAGCAATCTTTTAAAACCAAAACCCTAAATCATATACCCATATAAACAAGTGATAAGTCACATGTTTTTCTTCTATGTTTCTACTCCCACTGTTCTTTCTCTCGATGTGGATAGCATTCTTTCTCATAAATCCCTTGGAATTGTCCTGGATTTTTGCATTGCTATTAGTAGCAAAGTCCGTTACATTTGATTGTTCCACAATGTTTCACTTTCTGTGTACGGTGTTCTCTTGGTCCTTCTCATTTCACTCTGCATCAGTTCCTGGTGGTTCTTCCAGTTCACACGAAAATCCTCCAGGTCATCATTCCTTACAATATAATAGTATTCCATCACTATCATATACCACAATTTGTTCAGCCATTTCCCAATCTAGGGATACCCCCTCATTTTCCATTTTTTTGCTACCACAAAGAGTATGGCTATGAATATTTTTGTATATCCCTTTTTATTATCTTTTTGGGGGTATAAACCCAGTAATGGTATTGCTGGATCAAAGGGCATGCAATCTTTTAAAGTCCTTTGAAGCCTTACTTTATTAAAGGTGAATAAACTTAATCATGTTTATTTTAATGTAGTAGTTTTATATTTATACACTGATTTATATCAGTACAAAATGGATTCCATTAACATTTAGGAGTCCTCTTCTATACTTCCCTCCAGAAATATTAAAGAATCATTCAGTGTCACTAGATGATTATCTAAAATTTTTGAGAGATTGAATTGAGGGATTTTCCTTGAATATAATTTCTTACTTAACTATCTATGGTTAGGACTGATGAAAGAGGAATGGTCTATGGTAGTGATTCCCAAAGTGGGCACTACCGCCCCCTGGTGGGTGCTGCAGTGACCCAGGGGAGCTGTGATGGCCACAGTTTATCTTTCCTATTAATTGCTATTACATTTTTTTTAAATTAATTTCCAGGGGGCTAAGTAATATTTTTTCTGGAAAGGGGGCGGTAGGCCAAAAAAGTTTGGGAACCACTGGACTATGGCAAAAAAGGAATGCAGATTGTAGCCCAAGGATTTTAGCTTTCAGATTTATATGAAGATTGAATTATTCTAGATGTGCTCCTTTTCCCTCACAGTATTCTAGGAGTTTTTCTGTGCTGTCCTTGAGAGTTGGCTCATTGCTCCGTTGTGAGAGAAATTTTTAGCTTTTGCCAAATTTCAGAGACTTGTTTTGTGGGCCATTGACCTTCTTCAGAGGGCATGCCTTTGGGATAGGGAGATCTCCTGTTTATCACCATGAAATTTGTTTGGGGTTACTAAAATAGCTTTAGAGACGCTAACTGGATGGAAAAAAGGCATCTAACCTATATCTTTTAGAGCATGCACTTTTCCCCTGAGGCCAGAGGATAGAAACAGATTGCAGCCAGTTAAGTCAAGGTCTAGCTGTCCTCTCTGTCCATATTTATAAGATCATTACAATTGGTCCTGATGCTGGCAACTGGGCCATATTACTCGCATTGCCTCTATACCTTCTGGACCCCCCCAGTGCTCTTTGCAGGGGTTGGCTCTCCCAATTTGAACTTGAAGAGAGGTACTGGTTTTGGCCTTTCTATCTAGTCTCCAGCATAGCACAAATCTTGGTACATAGTAAGCACCTCATGCATTCTAATTTAACAGTTTATAGTTTAGGAGATTACCACATTTTTTAAATAAAAGGAGCCATTGTTTTATCATAAGATTAATGACAAGGCTTCTCTAAAGAAGATCCTTTCACCTTGCCTTCCTGTTCCTACACTAAGCATCTGAAATCCAATTCATTAAAGAGAAATACAATTTATACCTACCTCTTCAGAAATACTTATGAAACAAAATGATATTTATTCTCCATTTTTCAGGATGAGGATGGAAATTTTTATCAATGTGTGGATGTAACTAAGTCAATCAATGCACGACTCACCAGAATATGCCTCACTCCATATGCGAGGTTTGTTCTTGGGTTTGTGTTACAGCTGATGTTTAGAGAGCTTGTCATGGTTCGTGACTTAGTTTCTTGGACTCATGGTCTTGGTAGAAAGGATGCCATTGCTGTAATCCGATACTGATGGACTCTGTAAATCCATTATAAGCCACTGAGGCAGGAATGAAGAGTCTAAAAAACAAGTACACATTTAAAGAAAACTGTTCCTATTCCTAAATGGAAATATCACTTATGCCTAGATGAATCATTAAAAGACATCCAAAACCAACAATAATATGAACAGATTTGGGTGGAATGGTGTTGTTGTTCAGTCATTTCAGTCATGTCTTACTCTATGTGATACCATTTGGAGTTTTCTTGGTACAGATACTGGAGTGGTTTGCCATTTCCTTCTCCAGTTCTTTTTACAGTTGAGGGAACTGAGGTAAATAGGGTTACATGATTTGCCTGAGGTCACACAATTAGTTCTGGATGCCAGATTCGAACTCACAAAAACGCATCCTCCTGATTCCAAGGCTAGTGCTCAGTCCATGACACCACCATAGGACTACTATTTTCCTTGATGAAATTTTTCACCACACCCACACACCCTGCAACAGCATGGGAAGACCCAGAATACTTTTCTTTCCCTATTTTTGGGGGATTAGTTTTCCTTAAAAAGAGACAAAACTGTCCCTAGGACTTGATTTCCCTACTATCCCTACTTCCCCTAAATAGCTTCCTGCTCAACTAAAGACACAAAAAGTCACAGTAACAAAGAACTTGGGATCTCTTGGATTTAGTGGGCTTCAGAGGACTAAGTGATCCACTATATCCTTCATCAAGTGTCATCAAGTGTATTTCTATATCGAGGTGAAGATGGTTGTCTCAGAGAAGCCAAGTCACTATTTTCGTTGCATATACTAGCTTTTTTGTTAACTGTTAAATGACTTTAAGTACCTCATTTCACCCCAATATCAAAACAGAAATAACAGAATGTTGGTGTTAGAGCTTCCTCTACTAGACGGGAGGTATCTAGAATGGTGAAAAGAGTACAGAGCTTTGAGTTCTAGTTCTCTGTTTACTATTGGCTTACTGTGTGACTTTTGATTAGTCTTTTCATCCTCTAGGACTCAATTTCTTCAATTATTAATGTAAGATTACATGTTCTAAGGTACCTTCCAGAATAACCATTCTGTGATATTAGAAAAGTTTTGGTGTAAGGGTTAGGTAAATTGTATTTTTGTTAGGCATCAAAAGGGGAAAAAAATAAACGCATTCTAGTGTTCCTGGGAGACTTTGGGACCTTGAATTTGGTCATTTAGTGTTAGGGGATGGCCTGGCTGATTCTGGTTGGCACCCTTTTAGTTCAAGTTCAACGTTGGGACAAAATAAGGCATTCATAGGTCATTAGATACAACAACAAAAAATTTACTTTATTCTAACAGAGAAAGGAAATTCAACAAGGATACAGAAACACTTAGTTTGGGATAAACATTGTCCCTCTATTCTCAAAATGGAGACACATCTGTTCTGTGAAATGTGACTCATGTAGTCTTGTGATATCTGCAAGATCTAGTGGGCCAGGCTCAAATCCCACACTAATAGTACCTTAATGTCCTTATGTGACCAAGAACGCTTGTCTGTAAGGATAGAGGTAACCAGCAAGCTCCTATTAAGGGAGACAGCTTTAATCTTGCTCTACTCCATAGTGAATCGGGTCCAGGACTTGCCACTTTTTAGTGAAAAAATTGGCTTCATTCGTGGTGTGTTTGTGTGTGTGTGTGTGTGTGTGTGTGTGTGTGTGTGTGTGTGTGTGTTCAAGTAAGTATGTTGGGAGGGGATGGATGAATTTCGGTAGACTGATGATTTGACTCAGTCAGAGATTTTTCAAATATTAGCCTTTACCAAGTCAGAATGAGAGATACTTACATTTCTTGATAGCTCTCAAACATTGGTTACCATTTTTTAATATCATAATGCCAATTTCATATTTAAAAATAAACCCAAAGCCCTCACATGATAGCAATTGTGCCATCACCATTTCTGGATTGAAAAAATAGACAAAAAAAATACTATGGATTCAGTAATACTTTAAATCATATTTAATCATAATAGCAGCTATATACATTTTAAAAATAATGTGTATGTGCGGGTAATATTTAACATACAGAAGGTATGTTGCATATTTGTCATTTCATTAAATGGCAAGGAGTTAAAATGTGATATAATGTAAAATTACATAAATATATAGAAAAATATATTAAATAATATTTGTCCTAAATTATTATACTAGAGAAATATTAAAGTATGAATCTACAAATAACAAATATACAATAATTGGTGCATAAATATTCTTTTAAGTTATATGTTAATGATTAAATTAATAATCACTAAACATTAATAATATTACTGTTTTATAATCCATAGGTAAATCTTTGGGAAACCCTGGGCTCCTGTGGGAACCACAACTCTAGAGTTTTTAGTGGATCCTAATATATGGAGTGATAGATATAATGTCAATATTGTCATTAGTGTTTTATATATACAACTTAGATTGTGAATAAAATTTTGCTTAGAAGAAAATGAGTAAATCGTATCATATTCCATAGCATTATTTATAATTCTAAATAGCTATAATATGAAATCAAGCTATGCTCTCTTTTCTAGAAGAAGGGCGAGGCATTGTCTGTGTCCCCCACCATTTGAAATAAAGAAATGTTTTATACATTTTGTATGTGGGGCATTACTCCAAGATATACATCACCACAAGAAGGGTTTTCATGGTAGTAAAAATGTCAAAGTATAATGACTTTTGGAAAAGAGGAGTCCTGACTCTCTGTAAATACTGGAAATGTTGGTCAGCTTTTAATTTTATATTGTGTCATTAGTGATCCATGGAAAAATGGTGCCTGGGATTCCTGAAACAAAAGAAATCTCAAAATGCAGTATTGATGAGAGCCTTCTTTCTACCACCAGGAGAAGGAACAGAAAACATTGCAAGATCTTTGCTTGGTTATAGTTCTAAATTGATTCATGCCCTAGATCCATTGGTTGCATTGGAATAGAGTACTTTGCAGCAGGTGGCAAGCAAGCACCACCCAAACAGTAATGGTAGCAAAGAACTCTAGAATCGTATTTGGGTTGGTACAAGCCATGGGAGCAGCTATAGCGAGGATAGCCTCAGGTGTTTGGACAGTACACAACTAAGAACAGTTGATAGGAGGCAAAATCATGAATGCACATCCCAACTCATTGTCACTCTCCCAAAAGAGGATTCTCTTACCTATGCTATTTTCCCTCCTCTTCCTCTGATTTTTCCTATTGGCCTTTATTCCATTGCTTTCTTTTCTTGCTCTTTCCTCTTCCTTCCCTTCCTGTTTCTCTTCCTTTTTATATCTTCTCTTAATTTTATGTGCCTGTTCTCTTTTCTTTCTCATTTTCCTACTGATTAAGTTTCTCTTGCCTATGGGGCAGAATTATTCTTCATTTTTCTGATTAGGCATTTTTCAGGGGTATCTGACACTTTGTGACCCCATTTAGGGTTTTCTTGGCAAAGATACTGGAGTGGTTTGCCATTTCCTTCTACAGCTCATTTTACAGATGGGGAAATGGAAGCAAAAATTTTAAGTGCCTTGTCCAGGGTCACACAACAAGTAAGTTTCTGAGGTCAGATTTGAACTCAGATCTTTCTGACTCCAGGCCGAAAGCTTTATCCACTGCACCACTTAGCTGTCCCTACCCCTTCATTTTCCTAGAAGCAAGCAATAGATTAAAAGAAAAATGACATCACTAAAGAAACTTCCTATATCATTTCAAACTCTGTTTCAATACTTCTATTGGTCTGGAAAAGAATCCCACTAGAGAGATATTTTGTTCTATTATGAGAATCACATTCTGTGTCAGTATGTTCACAAAGGACATGATCTGGTGGGTGATATTAATAAATCAGTGGTATAATGAAGTGTTTTATTACAGGAATTTATGGTGTAAGAACTGGAATTCAGTGATGCTTATCCCCAAAGATATTAGAGCGCATGAATTAAATTTATACTTACAATTCTTCTAAAGTAGGTTAAATAAGCTATAGGGTAGCAAGAACCCTGGAGGTGGGGAAGGGGGAGGAGAAAACAGAAGAGATCATTTATGAAAGAGCAGTGGAAGATGTAATGAGCTCAGGGAGTGATGAAGAAATTTTAAAATGTTTGATGCCAAATGTTTGTTTGGAATTCTTAATAACTTCAAATAGCTATGGCTTCCAATTCTTACTAGCACTAATAAAGAAAGCTCCTTGTTACAGGGACTCATTCTTTGTTTTTAATAGAAAATGAAAGGTTTCTTTTTATTAACAAATTTTGTAAAAGAAAAAAATGTCAACCAGAAACAAAAATCTGTGAGGTTTATTAGCCTTACTTAAAAAAATGATGTTCTGTTCTGAAATACGCTAGAGATTAAATAAATTAGAACATCCCAAAACTCTGTAAAAATTACATGTATTACTGTTTTCTATATCTAGATGGAAATGATTTAATTTAGGAACTATAATTCCTTTAGTGCAAAATCATATGTACCTAACTGATTAACTTGAATGCTAGTGGAACCCAGAAACTGTGTTTTTTTATGTTCCTCTATTCTTCTACTGACAAATTCCTTAGCAATTGGATACTAATGAATTTTAAGAATGCTTTAATTATTACTAATGCAGTATGCCCTATTAAGTTGTAGTGTGTTGAAAAAGAATAGGAGGACTGGTGGTATATTGATACAAATAGAATAATAATAGTTAGCATTTATATATTACTTTTAATGTTTCCAGTGTGTTTTATGAATGTTACATCAAAACCTGTGAGACAGTATTTTGAGAGATTTTTTTTTCATTTACAGATGAGGAAACTGAGGCAAAAACATTAAGTAATTTGCTAGAAAGTTTGAGGCAGAGGTTAAACTAGGGTCTTCCTGACTCAAATTCTTAACTCTGGCATCTAGAAACTTCTAATAGGATTTATTCACAAATTGGGAGAAATTAGAGAGCACTTGTCCTGAAGGAAATGGAACAGTAATGAATTAAGCATTTGGAATTTAGCATTGGATGTTACAGTTAGCAGCAGTTGTGTCTAATTCACATCTGAAAGGAGTCCCTACTAGTACAAACTAAGTCAATGATTATCCAGTCTCTCTGATTGTAGACCCTGAAGGAAGAGAAATCTTTCGAGGCAACTCATTCCATTTTTTGGTAACTTGTTAGGAAGTTTTTACTTTCCTAATATAGAACTTAAATTTACCCTTTTAAAGATTCTATATATTATTTTTGATATTGCCACTATGGGCCAAACAGAACAAATCAAATCCATACTCCCCGTTTAACTTTTTAAAAAGTTGGAGACAGCTATATTATTTGGATCTGGAGAAAAAAAGAAGATATTTTAAATAAGGAACTCATTACTTATATTTTGATAGAGGTAGATCTCTGATGTGGACACTGCTTTAGTTCTTTTGACTTTTAGTGGATACCAGTGTTTCGTTACTTCTGTTATTCCTTATCATACATTAATTATGAGTAAACTCATGTATGTTATTTGGCATTTAGCTCAGCAAATTAATATTTTCCTTATTGATTTTTAAAAGAGATGGTACAAGAATTCTAAAATATCTCTTGTACCTCTCCCTTTCCATTTATGTGGCACATAGTCTAATTCAGACCTTCATTACTTTTCATTTAGACAACTATAATAGCAACCTATTGGTCTCCATAATCTTGAATCCCTTCTCTTGACTTTTAAAGTCATAATCATAGTATAGGGGTCTGATTGCCATACTCTAGCCCTCCATGCCCCCTCATTAATCATGGGCTATAAATTTAGCATGGGAATCCATCTTAGAGGTCATCTAGTTTAGTCCTATTATTTACAGATGAGGAAATTGAAGCCTAGAGAAGGCAAATGACTCCTTCAAGACTACAAAAAATGTCACAGAGGTGGAGTTTGAACCCAGTATTAATTCTGTTATATTGTAAAGCCTCTTCTACATAGACAATATTTAACATCCTCTCTACCCAGACCTAAGCCTATCTAGTCTTATTTAAAGATGTTCCATTTTAGAAAATCTGTTCTTTGGTCAAACTAACTTATTCACCATTTGCTTACTTCATCCTGACCTTTCCCAGCATTATACATTTTATTTTACATAGGATTAGATTTAGATTCATAGATTTAGAATTTACAGACTTTAAATGATATCAAGCCTAACTATTTCATTTTTCAGAAAAGAAACTGAGGCCCAGAAGTATTAAGGGATTTGCCTAAGGTTACATTGCTAGTATGTGAGGTAGTATTTTGACCCAAGTGTTCTTGATTCAAGTCCAGCATTTAATTCACTATACCACCATGCCTTCTTCTCATGAGTAGAATGCTTAGATCCTCCATGCCTAGAATGGGCACTGACCCTTTCTTCAGCTTTGTCAGTTAAAATCTCTTTCTTCTTTTGGGACCTAGCACCCAGTTTTTTAAAAAAATGAACCTATTTATTTTAATTTGAAGACATTTGAAAAATTCTGTTCTAACAATGCCATTTACTGAGAAGAAAAAGAGAAGATAGCAAAATTTCTGAAAAAATCTACAGAACTATAGATTTCTGAAGGATATGTCTTTCCAATGAATATATCTGTATACTTGTGAATGAAGATAACAAGATTTGGCTCATTCATTTTACTGGGGACTTTTAACACAATAGCCCCATCTGAAACTAATGAGTTAATCCAATGGCTATAGCTCAGGTACTATCCCTTTCAAGAAACTACCCTCTCCAGTCTACTAACAGGAGAAATAATATCTTTCTTCTCTAGTCTCTCATCGCATTCTGATCTTTGCTATGCAATTAATATCTTTACTACCATTATATGTTTATTATGTTATATCATGATATTTTGTATATCATATCATAACATCCTACATATGCATTATATTCATGTAGATGACTCATCCCCTTTACTAGACTGAAAACCCTTTGAAGTCAGGGACTATGTTGTTTGTTGTTTTTCCTCTTTTATCCCCAGTGTCTAGCATAATTCATTGTATATTGCAGGCATAATAAACCTCATAGAATTGTGGAATGTCAACGCTGGAAGAAATCTCAGAGGTCCAACATACTTGAACTAAAATTATTTGTTTTCTCTCCCCAACAAATGATCATACTTTTCCCACTTTAAGAAATCCAGAGATAGGGAATGAATTGCCCCCCAAAGTAGTCTCTTTCACTTTGGGGCAGCTCTTTCCTTAAATCCAGCAGAAATCTGTCTTTCTCTCATCTTCTCCTCATTGTTCCATTGGCCATCTTGGGGCCAAACAAAACAAGTCATAGAAATACTTGAATGCAGAGATCCCACCCTGACCAAGTCTTCTCTTCTCATCTCCAAGATAAACATTCCAATTTCCTTCAGCCAATCCTCCTGGCATAGTTTTGTTTGTTTAATTAAATTTAATTGAACTATTTAGGGAAAAAGAACTTGCTTTGCTTCGTGTTAGTATTATAAACTCAGGTCTTCATACTTTGTGGGATTTTAAATGGAATATTTTTTATACAAATGTCATGGTGAGAGTTTCGAATGTTGAGGACATATATAGATGTGAACCAGATGTTACAATGTTAATAAAAAGAACATGGGATGAACTTGAAATGTTGGGGTGGGGTATGGAGAAACTCTCACAAAACTGTTGTAGCCATAAGTCTTTCTTAGTTATAAGAGCTGCCCCTAAGAGGAATTTAATCATGAGTTATCCTGTGGCTTTAAAATTACTTGTTATTTTTTTAAAAGATAATTTCCATCAGCTGAAAAGTATTTGCATTCCATGTGATTCAAGACCTTTAATTCCCTTATCCTTGCCAACATAATCACCGTTCCAGAATTATCTTCTCCCAATGACAATGTGATGAACCATTATTACCTAGTACAAATGAAGGGTTGGTTTGTTTGGACGATGCCAAGTTTTCATTTCTTCTGGATTTTTTGACATTTATCTCAACCTAAATAGATTAATGATCAGTGCTACCACTCGAGTTTTTTTGGTGTGTTTTAGTCAAAAGTTGACTAAGTTGTAGTGAAAATAATAATAGCAAGAGGAAGAGACTGTTGTGCTGTTTTTTTGTATAACAATTTGAATTAGATCACAAAATTTTCTTGACAGATATTTTATTTTTGGCTTCTCTTGTGTTTCTGTTCCCAGAATGGACTCAATGCCTTGCACCTGGCAGCCAAGGAAGGCCATGTGGGACTGGTCCAAGAGTTGTTGGGAAGAGGATCAGCAGTAGATTCTGCCACTAAGGTAATGTTTTCATGCTTACGGAATTTATTTTACTCAGGAAGAAGGTTGCAGAACTCAAATCTGAATTTTATAACAGTCCAGTTCATTGGGTTGCTGGGACACCTGGAATCCAAATAGAGCAACACTGAGAAGTATTTTACTGCACTGTAAAGAAGCTGAACGATTGCTTCCAAATATATTTTAGTTATAGAGTTGAAGGAAAGGTCTTTGGCACCAACCATCTATACACTTAGCTTTTAAAGTAAATACTTTCCTTTTATACTGTGTGGGTGTATACATCCATGTATGTATTAAAGGAGGGAGAAGGTTGACAAATGAACTTTGATTCACATTGACATAATGTCAGAATAAAAAGAAGCTATTAATCCAACACAATTTTAGGTTGTTTCATTTTTCTTTTGATGTAGGGCCCTCATTGTTAATGGGAACCATAGATCTTTCTTGCTTTCTCCAACTTTTTCATTCATTTGTATTTCTATGAAAAAATAAAAAAAGGAAAAAATCACTTTCTACTCTAATGAAAAAGAGTTGCCGGATACAAAGATTGGGAGTGAAATTCATTCTCTATTACTCTAAGGTATGACAATAAATTAATAACTATCTTCTTTATCCATAGAGTGCTTTAGAATTTACAAAGCACTTTCAAATACACTAATGAGAGCTTTAAAAAAATCACCCACACAGAGCATAAACAATGCATCTTCTTTTGGTGATCCCATCAACTTCATGTACTGAGTGATTATTTCTAAGAGGAAAGCTCCCACATGTACACATCCAGCCCTTATATCTTTCTCCACCTCCCTTTTCTTGTCTGGATCACAACTGCCTATTGAACATCTCAAAGTCAGCATTTCCAAAGTGCAATTCATTGCATTTCCCCCCAAATCAATTTTCTGTCTTACCCAGTCCACCCTTTCCATAGCTGCCAAATTGACATCTATAAAGCACAGGTGTTCCAATGGTTCTCTCTTGTTTCTAGGATAAAACACGGGATATTTTTGGCACTGAAAGTTAGTCATCAATATGGAAGTCTGTTTTGCATGATAATACATGTGTAAGCCACGTCAAATTGCTTACCATCTCTGGGAGGAAGGAGGGACACAAATGGGATCTTATAATTTTGGAAAATGTATGTTTACCAGTGGAATTGCTTGTCAGCTTTAGGAGGGGTCAGGGAAGAGAGGAGGGAAAGAAAATGAATCATGTAAACATGGAAAATACTTAAAAAGAAAATGTATGTTGAAAATTGTTATTACATGTAAGTGGGAAAATATAATATTTTAAAAAAATTTTTAGAAAAGAAAAAAAAATAAAAGTTGGGTGCAGTCTACTTTTCTAGGTTTGATTATTCCCCTCCACTTATTCTCTGAGCCGACCAAAAGGGCTTGATTCTGTACCCCATGTACAACATTCCATCTCCCATCTCCATGTCTTTCTACAGGCTCCCCCCTCATTCCTGGAATTCACTCCCTTTTCATTTCTATGTCCTAGAATCCTGATTTTCTTCAAAGACTAGCTTAAATATCACAAGGAGTCTTTCTTGATCCCTTCATTTATTACTGCCCTCTCTTTTACTCATTTGCTCTGTGTATATTTACTTATATGTACATGCTGTTTATCATAATAGAACAAGCTCTTTGAGGTTGAAGACTGCAGGAATATGTAGAAGAACATTTCAGTTTTGTTTTCTTTATGGCTCTTTATCCCCATGCCTCAATCAATGCCTGGCACACAGTAGGTCCTAAATAAATTCTTGTTGAGTGAATTAATGAATACAATAGTGCTTCTCTTAAAATCTAAACATAAAAGACCATGAGGAGTGGCCACCCATACATTAATTCCCCATACCTCTCATGAAGAGCATATACTTACTTGTTCTTTGGGCTAGCTCATTCACGCCAGTCTAGCCTCATACAGTCAGTTCTAGTTTCCAAAAGAAGGATTACAACCACCTGGTTATAACTGAAATCTCTCAGGTTTAGGAGTAATCCTGTTTGAGGGAATGTACTCCTCCTACCCATTGCTTCAGCTCTTGTGTCCCTTCTGATATACTTCTATTTACATCAAATCAGTCAATCAAAATAATTAGACTCAGGTTTTAAATATAATAGCTTGTTACAATGTAAAAAAATAATGATGCAGGTATTCATGAATTTAAAAAAAGAATGACTAAGTTCAGCCCAATCCATATAAGGAAACCTAGGTTATATTGTCCCACCAGTGTGTTGTCATTGAGTCGTTTTCAATTATGCCTTACCCTTTGTGACCCCATTTAGTTTTTTTGTTTTGTTTTTCAAAATATCATAGTGATAAAGCAGCTAGGTGACTCAATGGATTGAGAGCCGGTCCTAGAGACAGGGAGGTCCTGGGTTCAAATATGGCCTCATAGACTTCCCAGCTGTGTGACCTTGGTCAAGTTGCTTAACCCCCATTGCCTAGCCCTTACCACTCTTCTTGGAACCAATACACAATATTGATTCTAAGATGAAAGGTAAGGTGTTTTTTTTTAAAAATAAGATATTTAAATGGTTTACCATTTCCTTATCTGGATCATTTTACAGATGAGGAAACTGAGGCAGAGGATTAAGCAATTTGCCCAGGGTCACATTGGTTAGTCCTAGAGGATTGAATCTTTCTGATTTCAAGCCTAGCATTCTATCCACTGCACTACCTAATGTCAGTATGTTTTGGGGAGAGCAGGCATACACTTATAGAAAACTGCAAAGAGGGGGAGGAGTGGGGAAAACCTTTGTGCTCTGGGAAACTTTGGAACTGTGAACTTTATCTTCTTTTTATCTCAGGAGCGATCAATAAAAATTCCTTGCTGAATTCAGCTTCCTTCTGGAATAGATGCTTATACTATTAAATTGACTTTATCCAGACTATGTTTAGCTTAAAAGACAGCTTGGTGGTGCTATAGTGCATAGAGTGCTGAACATGGAGTCAGAAGATTCATGTTCCTGAGTTCAAATCTAGCCTCAGATACTTGCTAGCTGTGTGTCCCATGACAAGTCACTTAACCTTGTTTGCCTCAGTTTCCTTATCTGTAAGAAGAGCTAGAGAAGGAAATGGCAAACCACTCCAGTATCTTTGTCTAGAAAACCAAATGTGGTCAAGAGTCAGAAACAACTGAACAACAAGAAAAAAAATGCTTAATTTATACTTTACTGATGGCATCACAGCCAAACTAGTCATTCTTCCAAGAGACTTCTCTGATCTCTGCTGCCGTATTTTTTACTCAATTGGAATCATTTTCAATTGTAACTCTAGTATCCATCACTTATAGCTTTAAGTTTCACTGATGCAATATTTTGAAATCTGTCTTGTGTCCACTCGAGGTTCCCTGAACCTCAAGCAGAAAGGAAGAAGGGAAAGAGATGGAGGGAAGAATGAGAGAAAAAGAGAGGAGAGAGAGTGAAAAAAGAAAAGCAAGAGATAGAAAGGGAGAAAGAAAAAGAGATAGAAAAAGATAAGAGGAGATGGAGAAGAGAGACATAGAAAAGGATAGAGAAAGACAAAGACAGAGAAGAGGAGAGGAGAGAGTGCAAGTGCAGTAGAAGGGTGTAATCATAAGCTTTTAACAGCTAGCCTTTTGAGGGTAGAATGGAATGTATGCATATACACTTAAGTTTAATCTGTGTTAACACTTTTCAAAAATTATAGATGATCAGCAAAACAAATCAAGTTGAAATTGATAAGAGTTGACTATTTCTGAGGCATAAACGTTCACAATTAAAATGTAATCATCTGCTTCAGCGGTTAAAGCTGGCTCCAGCACACTCCTTTCTTTGTCCAAGTTTGTAACATTTGGGGGGTGGGATCATACTTACATTGAACATTGTAGCAAGTGTATTTTTACCCTGTTAAAATGAACAGTCATAAACATTCTGAGGAAAGCTTCGTTTTTCACAATAAAAGGAATTTTGGTGTTACTCTAACTTTTTTTTTCCTCTTTTTTTAATTTTTTTTTCTCTCAAACAGAAGGGGAATACAGCTCTACACATTGCATCTTTGGCGGGACAAGCTGAAGTTGTCAAAGTTCTGGTTAAAGAAGGAGCCAATATTAATGCGCAGTCTCAGGTATGGATTTAATTCCCTCCTCTAATACTCATGGCTTTTCATGGAAAGGATTTCTATATAATAGTTACATTACAATTTTATATATAATTGATCTTTATGTTTAATATTATATACATTATACTTCATGTAATAAAGGAAATTTATAAAATAAGTAGAACCAGATGGGCAGAAATATGCTTATAAGGGCTTTGGCTAGTTATTTTAGTCATTATATTTTTTTATATAATGATCTTTTTTTCTAGTCCTGTCTTATTAGAAATATATTTCTTCTTTTCTTAAAATTCTCTGCTTATGTTGATTTTAGTGGAAGCTTGAGAAATCTCTTGTTAATCTTGAACTCTAGGAATCTTAAACATGAACTATAATTTCAGAAATAAGGGTTTTTTGTGAAATAAGGATTAGTAATCTATCCATTTCTATTTTGCTCTATAGAAATGTTCAGTCACTCCTTAAAGATTTGTGACTTTGGGTGTCCTGTGACTCGGTAAAGACCCCCACATTCTCTGGCATAGGCATGCTCTTGTAAAAATGGTAAAGGATTCATTATATTTTTTTTGTGAGCATAGCTTTCACTGGTTTGTGATATGAATCGTCATTGCCTCTTAGTGCTCTCTGAGACTTGGGGCACTTTACAGCTCCTCCACAACATGGTTACCTACAATACGAGGAAACACAAAAACTGAAAAATAGAGGAAGTTACCCAAATAATCCCCATTCCTCACTTTAGTTCTGTTACATACAAGGTCTACTCTGGCTCTCTTCCTTTCCCTGCCCACCAGCACAGTCAACTTGAGATCCGCAGGGGAAAGCCATTGAAGCCTTGACCTTCTGTTCTTCAGGTTATAGTGTGAGAGATGGATACCTTCATTAGGACTGCTGGCAGCAGCTGCTGGCCTCTTGCCTGTACAGTTTCACTGCTTTTCCTCTTTGTGCAAGTCCTTCATAAATTTTCATATGCTTAGAGAATTTTTGCAGGGAGGGAAGTAAACAGGCAGTTAGGAGTATAGAAATGGTAATTTGCTTCAAGTATCTACTACTTTTAGGCCAATTTTTATCCACCACCCACCCACATACAGAGAGAAAATGGATTTGCTCAAAATATGTCTGATTCTCTTGGGGAAATTCCTCAGCCCAGAGATTCTAAGTTCTCCTACTAAACGGTAATTCTTGGTCCATTTGACTAAAGGTCAATAAATCAGGAGGCAATACTAGATGATGAGTTGAGCATCAGTTGATGGACAGTTGCCAGGTGAATGGCATTAGCCCTGATACAGACGGAGATACACACATATAATGAATGGGCTTTACAAAATCTTAGGGCAATATTACCCAGCAAAAGGCAAGTTCGATGAATATTAAGTGAGGCTTTGGGGGCACTTTCCTTATTTAGAGGGTTGATAATAGAGATGGGATTTCAGGTCATTTGGAGGAAAATGTGCTAACCTTTAATTTTCAAAAGTTGCTAAAGATCAGGTTTGTTCTAAAGCAGCGATGGGCAAACTACAGCCAGCGGGCCAGACGAGGCCACCTGAAATGTTCTATGGGGGAGCGACATTATACCTAATCTGACGAGTACAATGAGTAGGATACAATACAATGAAACTTCAAGAGTTGCCTTAGAAACAGACTGACAGATGAGCATTTCCTTTCCTTGGCCCCCTCTTTAAAAAGTTTGCCCATCACTGGTATAAAGGAATAATATTTTCTCTGCAGTTAATCCTATCAGAATATTTTGCTTGAGAAAGAAATTTCTAAGACGAAGAAGGTTTTATTCAAGACAGAATCAGTCAGGTTTATCTTGTTCTTGCCAACTGGAGGCTTCTCTTTATACAACACTACAACTCTATTTCTTTGGGTTATATCTATCTAATCAGAGATTTATTTTCAAAGCCAACAGCCTATCCTTTATATTAAACTTGCTGTTAGGTTGAAACAGCAATTTGAAAGGAACCAGTAATTTTTATTTTTATTTCTTAGAAAATGAAAAACAATGTTACTTTTCACTACTTAAAAATTAGATCCAAGGATTTTTTTACATAGTAATTGCACATGATAGATGTTTGGTAGAAGTGGTCAGTGTTTATAGAAATGAATTGATCAATAAGGATGATTGGTGGAGAGCTTTTATTGAGGTATTTTTTATAATGATTAACAATTAACATATTAGATGACATGTTTATTACACTATTTTCAAAAGTCTCTCACTATGAAAACTAAAATATATTTAATCAAAACTCATCCTTCTGTTTTTTATTCACCAACAAAAAATATTTTAAAATATTTCTTCTTGTATTAATGAATGAAATGAAACAGACAAGGATTGTATTTGCTCTGAAACCTCATTTGCTTACCTTTATACAAGAAGTTTCTAGAATTGGGGAAGACATACAGAATTGTTAAGGGCACTTTTGCTGGGACTTGGTCATCAAAGGATCTGGTTGTAGGGGCTACCCAATTCCTTTTTAACAATAGCAGGTAATATGTATGTAGAGCATTTAAGATTTTCCAAAATTTCTCTCAATGTCTCTTTAAAGTCAATAGTACAAGTATTATTTTTTTTATAGAAAACTCAGACAGGTTCACTGACTTATCTAAGGGCACACATCTAATCTGTATTCTTAACAAGCTGTTTTTGGAAGCTTTTCTAACCTCAATAAAAGTACTCTTCTTTCTTCCTACCCTGCCTCACTATCCTGGCCTTTCTATGGGACAGACATGTCTGTAACCTGAAAAGAGAGAAGGCTGGTGATAACTTGGATTAGATCATATGACAATTGCTTTTAGCACCAGGTAACAAGTGGATTTCATTGTTTTATGTGCACATGCCCAATTCCTGCTTCTAAACTCAAGTTACATATTTCAAAATATTTTAATGAATAGTGGAATAAAACAATGAAATTCAGGATTTCTCCTTACATTGTTGGATAACTAGTCAAATTAACTATTTTTTTCCAACATGAAACATTGCAAACTCTTCCTTGGTATGAAATTTTTACATATTGGAAAACTTTTAAGATCACAATCTTTAAGTCACCCTGAAATCTTGTGTCATATTTATTTAAACATTTAAGATATCATTTTTAAGTCACAGCCATGTCTTCCTGTTAAATTTCCCAATTTCCTTTACTTTTTCTTTGGAAGTCTTATTTACAATCTTAATTATCTTTTTTTTTTAAACCCTTACCTTCCGTCTTGGAGTCAATACTGTGTATTGGCTCCAAGGCAGAAGAGTGGTAAGGGTAGGCAATGGGGGTCAAGTGACTTGCCCAGGGTCACACAGCTGGGAAGTGTCTGAGGCCAGATTTGAACCCAGGATCTCCCATCTCTGGGTCTAGCTCTCAATCCACTGAGCTACCCAGCTGCCCCCTCTTAATTACCTTTTATACCTTTTTGTACCCTTTCTGTATCATCTGTGTTTACCCTAGCTTATGAAGGCAAAGCTAAATGATAGGAAAATGATAGAAAAAATATGGATACTCTTTATTTTGGAAAGAGGTCATATATTTAGAAATGAAGATAATATATTTTTAAATACCATATCAAAATAATGACTTCCCTGATTCACTGATTTAAGAGTTCCATTCAACAGTAGAAAGTGCAACCCATCCTTGCCAGCCTGTCCTGTGCTATTCTTGTCCATTTTCTTCCCATGAGTTCAATAAAGAGACTTTACCATCTTTGCTTTTGTCTGACATTAAGAAGATACCAGTGTGACATTTCAGCTGTCTATTATCCCTTGTCCTTTCCACGTGACTGATCAATATTCTTTTCCTATCATACCATTTCTTATTGATATGTTTCATCCTTGTTTTCAAGAATTTCTAACTGGGTATATATTATTTGCTCAGTCCTACTCGAGCCATTTACTTTGCCATTGCCAATATATATGAGACTCATTTTTTTTTCCTTTGGAAGTAGTTCATTTCCTTTTCTCCTCCTGGATTACTGCCTTGTTGTGTCAGAGAGATTAGCAGAGTTTATTGAAACTTTGAGATATGTTGCTCAGTTACCACAGATGGACAAGTCATGAAAAAATCTGATCCATTGGAGAAGGGAATGGCAAATTACTGCAGCATCTTTGCCAAGAAAATCCCATGGAAATCATTAAAAAGATAAAATATATGACAAAGGAAGATGAGCTCTCAGGTCAGAAGGTATCTAGCATACTGGGGAAGAGCAGAAGACAACTACTCCAGTACTCATGAAGTGGCTGGGCCAAAGCTTAAAAGAAAAATTAACTTCAGATGTGTCTGGTGATGAAATGAATGTGTGATGCTGTAAAAATCAGTATCTCATAGGAACCTGAATGTAAGATCTATGAACAAAAATAAGCTGGATATGGCCAAATAGGAGATAGAAAAATTAAATATTGGCTTCTTGGGTGTCAATGAACTTAAATTGCTAAGAAGAGGTAAATTTTATTTGAGTAATTATTAAGTCTACTACTGTGGTCAAGAATCTCTGAGGTGACATGAAATAGCCCTCATAATCAATAAAAGGATGAGAAAAACAATACTGAAACATAATCTCAAAAATGACAGATCCAGGTCAAACCATTCAACATCACAGTAATACAAGTTTATGCTCCAGCCAATGATGCCAAAGAAGCTAAAGTTGATCAATTCTATTAAGATCTACAACATTTTCAAGAAATAAGTGCAAAACAAGACGTCATATTCATCATAGGGGATTGGAATGCCAAAGCAGGAAATCAAAAGATAATTGGAGTAACAGATAAGTTTGATCTTGGAGTACACTAAATGAAGCAGGGAAGACACTAACAGAATCTTATGTTAATTTGCTGGTCATAACAAATAATCTTTTATCAACAGTCCAAAAGGTCTAACAGACATCACCAGATGTCCAATATCAAAGTCAGATTGCTTATATAATTTGTGGCTTAAAGAGGAAAAGCTTTATACGATCAGTAAAATAAGATCTGGAGCCAACTAAGGTTCAGATCATGAGTTTCTTCTTGCAAAATTCAGATTTAAATTAAAGAAAGTCAGGAAAACTATTAGACCACATAAGCATGTCCTAAATAATATCACTTATGAATATAAAGTGGAAGTAATGAACAAATGTAAGGGATTCGATTTGGAGATAGAGTACTTGAAGAACTGTGAACTGAAGTTCACAATAATGTATGGGAGTTGACAAGAAAAAACATTCCAAAGGAAAAGAAGAGCAAGAAAACAAAATGGCTGTCTGATGAGGAAAAGGAAAAGGAAAAAAAGAAAGGGAACGCTATATCTAATTAAATGCAGAAATCTAGAGAATATCAAGAAGCAAGAATACATAGAAGAAGTATATAAGAAACATGTTAACATCACCAGTAACCACAAAGGTGAGGTTACTGATCCAATGGACATCCTGGAGAAAGAAGCCAAGTGGGCCTTAGGAAACATTGCTTACAATAAGTCTAATGTGGCATGTGATAGAGTTCTAGCTAAAGTATTTTAAATCCTAAAAGATAGTGCTTTTAAAGTGCTGCTCTCAATATGCTACAAATTTGGAAAACTCAATAATGACCACTGGATTGGAAAAGATCAGTTTAGACTTCAATCCTAAACAAAGACAATGCCAAAGAATTTACAAATTACTGAGCAATTATACTCATTTCACACAGCAACAGAGTTATACTTAAGATTCTGCAAGCTAGGCTTAAATATATGAACCAAGAATTATCCAAAGAGCAGGCTGATTTTTGAAGAGGCAGAGCAACTAGAGACCAAAGGACCAGTATTCACTGAATTTAGAGAAGGCAAGGGAGTTCCAGAAAAACATCTACTTCTGCTTTATTGCCTACACTAAAGCCTAAGATTTGGCAACTGTTCCATCACATCCTGGCAAGTAAAGGAATAATGGAAGCAGTGTTAAATTTGATCTTCTTGGACTCAAAGATCACTCCACACAGTAACTGCAGGTATGACATTATAAGATGCTCTTTAGAAGGAAAGCTGTGGCAAATGTAGACATACAAAAAAGAAGAGACACCACCTTACCAAAAGAATCCGTATAGTCAAAGCTATGGTTTTTTCTAGTAGCAACTTATTATCTGTGAAAGTTGAACTATATAAGGAAAGCTGAGCACCCCGGAACTGACATCTTTGAATTGTGTTGCTGGAGAAGACTTGAGAATTCTTTGGACAGCAAAAAAAAATTCAAATCAAATCAGTCAATAGTTAAAGAAATTAACTTGAACTATTTACTAGAAGGTCAAATGCTGAAGCTGAAGTTTAAATATATTTGACACATAATCTGAAAACAAGACTCTTTGGAGAAAACCCTGATGTTGGAAAAGAAAGAAGGTAGGAAGGAAAAGGGGATAGGAGAGGATGAGGTGGATAGTGTCACAGGAGCAACAGTCTTCAGGAGAGAATAGAAGGCTCTGCTTCTGTGTTCCATGGGATCATAGAGTTGGACACAATAACAGAGTATTCCATTGTTCCATTGTAACACATTGGTCAATTGCTCATAGCAACATAGGTAGAATCAAAGTATTGAAAAGATGTCCCTTTGCTTTTATGAGTAGTCATTAAAGGAGTTTTGCAGTTTACTGAAAGCAATACTACTGCTGTTTAACCCTGTGCCTTATTTGTTGTCCATCTGTAGTGTCTATCTCATATATATGTAGTAATAGGCAACCTCAAAGGAAATTCATTAAAATACATGTTGAAATATGGACCAAGAAAACCATTCTTCATCCACTTGGGTTTTCTTGTGTAGATGGAAAAGCCAAACTCCTTTGAGTTATTATAGGTCTAATCCCAGAGTCTCTGCAATATTATGGGCCTTGATATGATCCATATGATGTCATCTGAGAACCAGCACTACACTGAATACTGAAGACACAAAACTAAGATTGCTACTGCCCTCAAAAAGTTTATATTTTAGCATTTTAAAAAATTAAAAAAATTTAAAAGTTTATATTTCAATATTTATATGTGCATAGTAATCAAAATAAATATGAGGGACTTTGGGGATGTATTGACAATTAGGGTAAGAGGTAAGGTTTCTTGGAAAAAAATGGAGTTTGAGATGAGTCTTGAGGGAAACCATTGATACCAAAAGGAGACTGTGAAAAGGGATTAAATTCTAGATGTAAGGTGTAACATGTGCAAAGGTGGAATTACTTGATTGTACACAGAGGGGAGCACTATATATGAAAACTGAAAACATAGGAAGGGTACAGGTTGTAAAGAGATTAAATGCCAAACAGAGGATTTTGTATTTGTTCCAGGAGATAAAATAAAACTCCTAGAGTTTATAGAGTAAGAGTAGGGTAGCTGAAATGGTGAGAACTACACATTAAGAAAATCACCTTGGAAGACAAAGCAGATGAGATAAAAAGCTTGATGTAGAAGAATCCAAATAAGAGGTTATTGCCACTTATTCAGGTGAAAGATAATGAGGACCTGAACGAGGGTGGTGACTTTGTGAGTATAAATGGAGGAGACATGTGAAAGATATTGTAGAATTAAAATAAAAAAGATTCAACAATTGATTGGATTTGTGAGGTGAGTGTAGGATAATACCCAACTGGCAGCAGATAAGGCCTGAAATTGGTATGTAGAATTGGACAGTAACTTCCAATGGCTTGGCACCGTAGCATATTCTTTATTAGAATACCTCTACATCAAACCCTTTAAAAGGTTCAGGGAACTTGGGCTTTCTTGTCCCAGCAAGGCTTACTTGAGCTAGAAGTTCTTTTGGTAGGAGTATTCTCTGTTGTTTTTGTTGTTCAATCATTTCAGTTGTCTGACTCTTTGACAACATTGGGGGTTTCTCAGCAAAGATACTGAAGTAGCTTAACATTTCTTTTTGAAGCTCATTTTACAGAGGAGGATATTGAGGCAAAGAGGGTTAAGCAACTTGTCCAGGGTCACCCAGTTATTATGTGTCTGAAGTCACATTTGAATTCAGGAAGAGGAGTCTTCCTAACTTCAGACCTGGCATTCTATCCGCCAGTGCCATCTACTTGCTCTTAGTAGAAGTATTTTTCTTTGGTGAATTCAAGAAGTACTAGGCAAGATGACCAATTAGGACAAGTATTCACTTTTATTCCTGATAATGGCTATACCAACATACATTCAATTTCCAGAAGAAAAAGCTGTGCAAGTAGTATTCAGCTATTCTCCACCCACCACCCTCATGGAAGCAAGTACAAAGGCAGACTATAATTGTGTTTCTCTATTTAAAGAGTTGAGCAAATTGCTTAGCTATGTTTTAAGTGGATAATTAACATATATTTTCATCATATTTTTAATTCATACATTGCACTGCTGGCAGTTTTTTTTGTTGGCATTTCATAAGGGTAAATGCCTTACAAGAGTCTTATTCATCTAAAGATATGACAATTTTATAGACCGATTCTAATCCTACCTCTGTGGAACAGATACTTTGATTTAAATTTGTCAGGCAGAAGTATTATAGAAGCAACTGATTGACTAAGATCACACAGTGAATGAAGGTCATGAATACAAGAATGACATGGGGATCTGGTCTTTCTATCTTTTGTTCCCAACACCATGACCATCACAAATCATAATGGTTGTGAGGTAGAATAACAGGATCTTCCTGCAACATAAATTAGCCTAATTTCCCCCTTAAATGAAGAAAGCTATTCTTACACCTCAATTAGCCTAGGAGGCCTTTTCCTAGGTCCACTAGTAGCCTGTATTTGGTGTAGCTCTGTAGTCACCTACGCTCATCAGAAAGGCCCACCCTATGAAGTCAGGGCACTTCAGCCTTGGAGGCTATATTCCAAGATTGTACCTGCTACCCTTCCATCCAGAAAGATGCCTGCCTAAAGCACACGAGTGTTCTTGTTGAATGCTCCTTTCCATGCTATCACTAAATGAGTGACCCGTGAGTATCTTCTTTGACTATAACAGTGATCTTATACTAATAGAGTAAACGTACGATCTGGATCCACTCCTAGGTATGGGGGAAAAAGGCAATAATCCCACCTCCTTAAATCAGCCCTTTCCATTGAAAGGACTAAATATGTAGTTTTGGAGAAAACAAAACTAATCTGGATAAAGAAACTTTTTTTAAAAATTGGAATTTCTGACCAAAGTTCTAGTTTTGCGCATGTTTGAGGCAGGACAGAATGTTCAATTAAAAGCTTTTGTTGCCAGAGCCAGTGGTGTGCCATATGGAAGTAGTTCCCAGTGCCTGGCACTTTGGCCAACTGTGTGGGCCTCAGTGCTGTCCTCTTCCCTTACAACTGTTCCCTTCACAACCCAATTTAAAATAGTTTGTAATATAACCAGTGGCAATCACACCTGAAGTACATTTGCCCTTGCATCTAATTAATAGTCACTGGGAAGGTGTGACGGTCCATGTGTGCCAGAATCTTCTATGGGAAATTAATGATTATGCTCTGAAGGAAATCTGAGAGCCTTTATATACCAGTACAATTAAAGTTATTTCTGCTGCAGTGAGGAAGTCTGCTTTTGAGATAAAATATTCAGAATTGTTGGTAGTTCAGTGGATAGAGTGCTGGGTGTGGAGTCAGGAAGACCTTAGTTCAAATCCCAGCAGAAATACTAGCTGTGTGACCCTGGGCAAGTCACTTAGCCTCTGCCTGACAAAAGGATCCATTGGAGACAGAAATGGCAGACCACACCAGTATCCTTTGCAAAGAAGGGGTATCTAGGTGGGCCAGTGGATAGAACACTGGGTTTGAAATCAGGAATACTCTTTTTTTTTAAAACCCTTACCTTCTGTCTTGGAATCAATACCATGTATTGGCTCCAAGGCAGAAGAATGGTAAGGTTAGGCAATGGGGGTTGAGTGACTTGCCCAGGAAGTATCTGAGCTCACATTTGAAGCCAGGACCTCCTAGCTCTCAATCCACTGAGCCACCCAGCTGCCCCCCAGGAAGACTCTTTCATAAGTTTGAATCTGGCCTCAGACACTTAGTAGTCCTTTTTTAATCCTGTTTGCCTCATTTCTTCATTTGTAAAACGAGCAGGAGGAAGCAATGGTAAACTACTTCAGTATTTTTGCTAAGAAAACTCTAAAATGGAGTCATGGCAATTCAAACTAAATGATTAAAAAACACCCTTGCAAAGGAAAGAAAAATTAAAGAATATGAAGACAAATACTTTTGGAATCCTTATCATAGAAATGAAACACAAAAATCACCAGGAGAAACTTAGAAGAAAACAAATATTGAAAAGTCTAGGATTTTTTTGCAAGACTACTTTAAGACCTTTTTGTAAGTTTTAGATGTGCTAACAATAGTGAAACAATGAAAGAATGAAAAAGTGGAAACTCTATGCTAAGCATTAAAGACACAGATAGAAAAGGAGATTGGCTCTCAAGGAGGCTGAATTCTAATGGGAGAGATGACACATGGAAAGTTTGGGCTTAAATCACCTGGTGAGGTCCAGTTGTTCTTAGGGTATAGTGGCAAGCAAGATGCTAATGTATCTTCTGTAGTATCATTTTTATAAATAAAATCACCTATGCTTCTGATGTTGGATTATCTGTGCTACCAAAGACTTTGTGTTGTAAGACGTTTCTAAGTCTCCGTCAGTTTGGGCTGCTGTGGAGGGGACTAGATGGTCTGCAGAGGCATTTCCCAGGACACACTTCCATAAGTTTCACTTCCTTGCCCTTAAGGAGCAGGCTGGAGCCTAGTGTCCTGGGGGACACTATTATTCCTACAGCACTTGGGCCCAGGGTCCTGGACTCTCTCCACCTGGGTGTGAAGATTATAAGATATGAAGGATAATCAGAATACAAAATAATATACAAAGTTTAAATATATTATAATTAGAGACAGTAATGAAGAATTGTTGTGCATATTTGCATTTTCTATTTTTATTTAAAACAATCTATTTTTGTGGTGATTTAAGATTACTCATTGATTAAAATACTGAGAAAACATTGATGTGTCCGTAAATTTCATTTTCTAGACTAAAGTTAGATGAAAAAAAAAATGTCCTAGCTCTAAGTAGCATCAAGGTCAATGAAAATGCCTGTGGCACTGGAAGACTAAGGAGCATTTGAGTACAGTGCTCTGTCCTATAATGCTCTGTGCTAATATAAAAGTCCTTCTTTATCCATTTGGTTGAAGATTGACTGAAAGTGTTGCAGGAGGCAGGATTCTGACTCCGATCATCATTTTACAGAGGGGTTCTTTAGTCCCCTATAAAATGATGGGTACAACTTTCCATCATTCTTCATATTTGTTGTGAAAATGAAATTTAAAAAACCATGCAAAAAGATGAATGAGCACTTTGAAATAAAACATGCCAAGTGTGCAAGTTATTATGATGCTGTGGTACCTAAGCTGCAGCCTTCTGTAAGCAGATTGTTCTCCACCGAGAATTACTAAGAGATGGGAAAAGAGTCCTCCCCATGAGGGACCGCCAGAAGCCACTGGCTTGCCCTTATGGCATCACATTTTCCTTTCCCTTAACAGCTGGAGCAGATGAATATAATCCTCAAAGGTCTCTTTGCCCAAAGCATACCATAAGCAGCAAAACTACTCACAACCACCGGTGTCACCGAAGCAACGGACAGGGATTTAGCAAAGTTTTTGTTGTTGTGGGCTTCGGTTAATTGAAAGAATTGGGTTCTGTGTGGAGAGTTCCCAAAATGTGTGTCAGCCAAGGTTGCCATCAATATAGAAATTATAGTGTTAAAAAAAACATTATTTTCTCAGGGGGACCATTTCAAGGAAAAGTACCATTTGAGAAAGATATTGAAAACTTCTTAGGAGGAAACTGATAGCCTAGAGCTTGTTGAGAAAACTGATTTCAAAACCTTTATGTGGTAAGTTCCATACAGGCCTCAATCCCATCTTTCATGATTTACACAAGCATGTGGTCGATGCACCTCATTGACATGTTAACTCAGTTTTCAGGGCTGTCTAATTCTTTGTGACCTTATTTGAGGTTTTCATGGCAAAGATACTGGAGTGATTTGCCATTTCCTTCTCCAGCTCATTTTACAGATGAGAAAACTGAGGCAAACAGGATTAAGTGATTTGCTCAGCATCACATAGCTAATAAGTTTCTGATTCCAGATTTGAACTCACAAAGATGTATCTTTCTGACTCCAGGCTCAGCACTCTATCTATCCACTGTGCAATCTGACTGCCCACCTCATTTACATAGGAAATACTAAATGGTAATGCAAATTAAATACAATTTTACATCTCACTTTGTTTTCTCTAGAGTAATTCAGACCTTGAAATACAATGAGCCAGGAGAAAAATAATCCTAAAATATTATCATTTCAGAGCTGCAGTGAATATAGAACTTCAATAGGTATTCTCATGTAGTCAGAATCCATAGAATCCATACACAGTTAGATCAACCTTGTGATTAATGTACAAAAATGCAACTCTTCTGTCCTCAAGGAGTTTATGTTCTATTGGGAAGATACAACATGTATATAGATAAAAGATAATTAAATATTAAACAACATAAAGGGATGAGGAGAACACCAACAACAAGGGATCTCAGAAAGATCTATAGCAAATGAGCTGAATTGAAATTATAATGTTCCTAATGGGTGAAGGAGAAGATGGCAATGCATATTAGATTTGAAGGTCAGATTTGGCAAAGTTATGGAGACAGAAAAATTGAGTTTAAAAAATAGCTAGTAGGCTAGTTCAGCTAAAATAGAGTGTATTATAAAATGGTATTATATTAATATGAAAAGATAGTCAGGGCCAGATAAGCTTTAAGTCCTAGTCCAGGAGTTCTCCTAAATAGAAGTTCTTAACTTTGTCTTGTTTTTTATTTATATATCAAGATAATTGTATATAATTGATTTCCCTTTTAGTATTAAGTAGTTTTTAGACATTTAAAAACATTATTCTGAGTGAGAGTCCATAGGCTTTACCAGACTGCCCAAGGGTCATGGATACAGAAAGAAGAAATAGAGCAACATTAAAGTTTTTTAGTAGGAGGAGTGACCTGCGTTTTAGGATTATTAACTGGCTAGTTGTGTGGAGGATGAATTGTAGAGGAAAAAAGAGAAAGGAAGTTAAGTAACTATTGCAAGATTTCAAGCATGAAAACAGTTGGAACTTCAGTTGTGGTTGCATGAGTGGACAGGTTAGGACAATGAAAGGTGTTATAGAGATAGAATCAAGAAGCTAGCTTCTGCTTAATATTGGTAGTGATGGAGAAGGAAGAATTGTGCACTTCCAAGATGGTGAACTTGGATAGCTGCAAGATGGATGGAACCCTCAATAACAGGAAAAATATGTGAATTCACCAGCATGGTGAACTTCTAGAATAGGAACTCCTTTCATGACTTAGTAATAATTCCTAGGGATGTGGGAAACAGAAGTTAACTGTTAGGGTCATTCAGGTAGTAAATGTCAGAAATAGGATTCAAACTTGGTGTTCCTGAATCTGACTTCACCATTGCATCCATACATTTAATTATTATATATAATGTATTTATTACCTTTATTACATGTGTTGATATTTACATTCATCGCCAATAAACATGAATTGGATGCCTACTAGGAGTAAGGCAATAGAATAGATAATGAGGATCAAAGAGGCATGAGATATAGTTTCTTATTTGAAGAACTTTCAGGGGAAGTTAGGAAGCTGGGGTACACACACATGACAAGAGAAACATAAGATAATATCCAGATGCTTACTAAATCTGGTTGTTTCTTTGTCCACAACATGTCTCATATGCTTCCTCTTCTCTATATGTTTATAGTTCCCATCCTACTTTAGGAGCTCTTCACCTCTTACCTGGATTATAATAAAAACTTCCTAAATGATATGTCTATCCTTCCTTCCTTCCTTCCTTCCTTCCATCTTAGAATCAGTACTGTGTATTGGTTCCAAGCTGTCCCCTGCCAAAGTAATTTTCCAAAAAACACAAATCTGACCATATAACACTTATATTCAGTTTTTTCCCCCATTTTCTCCCCATCACCTCTGGGATTAAATTTAAACTCTTCTGTTTGGTATTCAAAGCTCTTCACAGCCTTATCCCCAATTTACTTTTGTGGTCATAATACACATTTTTTGCCTTCTTGCACTCCACAGTTCAGCCACACCAACCTTCTTCCTGTTCCTCATACAGGCCACCTCAACTCTCATCACAATGCCTTTGGACATGAAGCAAAGTTATGTGAACACAAATTCTAAATTTAAATATTCTAGAGCCAGAGGGTGGATTATCAGCTTGTGTACACAATGGCATTTGACAATTGAGTCACCTTCAAAAATTTTGGGGATACTGCATTTTTTCTTTCTTTTCTTCTAAAATAATAGCCTTTCAAAATTAGCATCATTCTTCAGATGCTGTATAAGGCAGCTAAATGGCCCAGTGGAGTGGATAGAACACTCTGCCTGGAATCTGGGACACCTGATTTCAAATCTAATCTTAGACATTTACTAGCTATGTCACCTTGAGCAAATCACATAACCCCTCTTTGTCTTAGTTTTCTCAACTGTAAAATGTTGGCACTTAGTAGCACTTATCTCTCAGGGTTGCTTTGAGGATCAAAAGTGATAATGATGTAAAGCACCATTTTCTCAGAGAACAGTATGGAGTGTGGTAAGGAAGACTTAAAACACACACACACACACACACACACACACACACACACACACACACACCTTTTAAAAAAAAACCAACTCAGTCCAAAGGACTGTAGATTATCATGGTAGCAGAGCAAAGTCATTTGGTGGGTGGATGGAAAGTAATCTAGAATTTTCCTTGTGCTTGTTTCAAAAAATATCCTTGGTTGATGCAGACATGATTGGGGATGTAGATTCTAAATGAGCACACTAGTGCAACTATCAACAATTTGGAAATAGGTCTTGATCGCTGACACACATTAAAACCAGTAGAAATGCACGACAGCTATGGGGGTGGGAGGTTGGGCGGTGAAAGGGAAAGTAAGAACATGAATCATGTAACCATGGATAACTTTTCTAAAAAATAAAAATTATTTAAAATTTTTTTAAAAAATACCCATGTGGCATCATAGACCTCCTGAAAATAGTTTTTGATAGCCAGTCAAAGTATTTTATTTTATTATTTCCATCATATTATATTAAGAGTTCACCTATAAAACTGGGAGGAATGGGATCATCTCGATTGGTAGTGCCCTAGAATTCCTAATGTTCTGAGGAGGACATTATTTTCCTGTGGTTGGATTTTGTGTGTGTTCAGAGGTGTTATAAGTTAAATCATTGTTTTCACATAACTTGGAAATTTCCATTTTAAAATAGCTTCAGACACCATTCAGATAATACTAGACGAAAAAATAATTTTAAAAGCTTTTTATATAACATTCTGTTTGGATATTATAAAATACTGCTAAATATCTTTTATTCTGAAATCATTTAGTAATACTGTTACTTTCTGAATCCAAAGAAACCCCTGACATGCAATCATTCCATTAACCCCCTCAATATTTTCTTCAAAGGAAAATTTTATATGACATGGGAGACTGAGATGATAATAATATATAAATGAGCTTAATTTTAACTGTACTGTGTAAATGTCATGTTTTAGCATTTTATGTGTGATCCTCATTCAATCTGCCTTGCTGGGAAAGTCATGTGAATACAATAAATAAATTCTACTTATAAATATTCTAGACTGATGGATTGGTAAATTTCTTGTGTTCATACTGACATTTGACAGTTAGGTCGACTTCAAAGATTTTGGAGGATGGCCTATCTTTGCCTTTCCCACCTCTAATATATCACCTATTAGAAATACTCAGCACTTTAAAATCAATGCCATTCCACTGATGCTTTATGGTAACCATAACTCATAGAACCTCATAATCTCATTTGCATTTAAAGGATAGATTAACCAAAGAACAATAGGAAGATGCATTGTGACTCCAAGTACATTGTGACATTTTACCAATGATGACTTTATGATTAGTACGAATGATATAATCATGCACATAAGGCGCCACAAAAATTATCAAGGAGATCATCAAGGAAGGACATTGACAAGAAGAAGGTACATTCAGAGGAGGGGAGCCAGAAGGTTGAGCAGATGGGGAAACCATTCCCTCACACCATATGAATCTCCATTCCCAGTTTCTTCAATGCTTAATCTTAGAAAAGTGAAATTGTAGAGGGCAAATGATTGCAATCTCCAAGCATTTGAAGGGCTGTCTGTCATATGGAAGAAAGATAAGCTTTGTTTTGCTTTGCCTTTGAAAAAAGAGAAGAAAAAAAAGATTGTGTTTGGATGTTAAGAGGTTTCCGTAATTGGGATGGGCCGCACATCACAATAGTGATTTCTTATTACAAAAAAAAGGAAGGCTTAATGAACACTTAATCAGATGTGTGGTAGAAGGGATTCAGGCACTTTGATGAAGTGATATAAAGTGAAGTAAGCTTATAGAGTCAAGAAAATTTTCCTGTATATCTGCCATAGTGTAAACGAGAAGAGCAATAACCAAAAAAAAAAAATCTAAAAGTTGCAAATCTATACGGAGATATGAGGGGATACCTTCTCCATTTCCTCACTCTTTTGCTGAAGTTGGGGATCCATGGTTGTGGAAAATTGCACACATCAAATTTTTTTCTCTTTATTGATTTTTGTTGCTTTTCTCTCTTTTCTTTTTATAGTTGTTTGTAATAAAGAGTAATTATCATGGAGTTGGTGGGAAGGATACAAAGGAAAATAAATATATGATGTAAAAAGATGTAAAGTTTTTGAAAAGGAGACAATCTTGTTCAAGCCATACAAGATCTTCAAGGCCTCTTTCAGTTCTGAGATTCTATGGTTTGTTTTTATCAGAAAAAGAGTTCCAAAGTGAGAGTGAAGGACCAAACAAATATTTTTAAAAATTCATTCCTACAGCCCTAAGGAATTTATATTCTATTGAGGAGATACATCACTTACACAGATAACTAAATCTGTGATAATTTGAGGAAGAAGGGGAAGGCATTGGAATTGAGGCTCAAAGGAATGTGAGGATTTTAAGTAGAGAAGGTCAGGGAGTTTATTACAGCTACCTGAGAGAACCTCTTCAAAGTTATGGAGTTGGGTGATGGAAAGCATAATTTAGAGAACAGCTTGCCTAGAACACCGAGTGTGTGAAATGCTAAAATAACATATAGCAGGGTGTTAAATAGGTCATCACAAAATAAAGGATCCAAAGCTTTGGGCAGTTTTACTTTTGATGGTTTGAGGACAAACAGGAACATGAAATAGTGGACAAGAAGGGGGTGAGAATGGATTGTGATGGCTCTGGTGGATACTAAGATGGCAGATTCCTAGAAGTGTTGAAATCTTTCGTTAAGAGCCACCTTACTTGCACTTAAGAACCCAGTTCCACATTTTTATCTTTCATTTTAGTATTCTAGTTTTCTGAAATTATTTGGTAACGCTATGGAACTCCCATATAAACATAGTAATTAAGCATTAGATAAAGAGAAGAAAAAGGACTTGGTTGAGAAATGTTTTTTTAAAAATAAATGAATAGTGTTTTAACTACATTAAATGTAATTTCCATATAAATATGATACTATGAATTTTGATTTTATGGCTATGATCTCCATCCCTTTAGATTTGCACAGTACTTTGTTTTTCAGAGTGCTTCCCCATAAAATGTCACTTAATAGAATTTTAGATTTATAACTTTTAACTAAAAAGCACAGAGGATTTTATACATGTTAACTCATTAATTCCTACACTATAAAGGGTAGTAGTGGTTGACATATAGATAAAGTATTATACTGACTTAAGGACCCACTCAAGAATAGTGGCTTCCACAAGTTAATATCTCTTGGCCCTTAAAACATCTAAAATGACATCTACACATGTTTAATTCTTTGTTGGTATGTGTCCTGATCCCATTATAAACATTATTGCAGTTCTCATCTGCAGTAGATGACAATGCTTTTCTGGTCGAGAGAACATTCAGTGATAATCTATAGTTGAGAGTTCATGTAAAATGTAGCGCCATTAATGATACCCTGCTCTTTGTAATTATATGTGCTTTGACTCCATATTGTACAGTTCCCAAGCACTGACGAATAAGACTACAATAATCATTTAAATGAGCTGTTCCCGATATATTTCAAAGCAACTTGGCACTTTCTGAATTTCTGCTACATTCGAGGCACTGGACAGCGAGTAAATATCTTGTTATTTTTTTAACCACTCAGGTTCTCGACTTCTGTTTGGCAATGGAATTATAAGAAAACCTGGTTTTTGAGATGAGCACTGCTAATGAAAGAGCTTACTATCCTGCTTTCCCTTCAGTTAAAGCATCCTGCATAATATCTAATGAATATTCTTAAAGTTGACAACACTTTTGTTGGTCACTTGTTTTAATTTTATCTGACTCTTTGACCCCATTTGGGGTTTTCTTAGTGAAAATACTGGAGCTCTTTGTTGTTTTCTTTTTCCAGCTCATCTTATAGATGAGGAAACTGAAGCAAACAGTGTTAAATGTTAAAATGACTTGTCCAGGATCACTCAGCTAGTAAGTGTCTGAGGCCATATTTGAACTCGGGAAAATGAGTCTTCCTAATTCTAGTTGTAGCACTCAATCCCCTATGCCACTTCTTAACACCTTGATAATACTATAGTATTATTGATTTGTAAATGCAATGGAAACAATAAAGATTACCAGTGATAAGATGTAACTCATAGTTTATTTTATATCCCTTGAACAATTATGTATTACAATTGGTAAAACCGCATAAATTACCTAAACATGAATACTTGCCTATTAAAAAGCATCTTTATAGTCTGGAAATCTGTAATATATGCAATGATTCCCTCAAAACAGCCATCGGAAAGAGTTGGGGGCAGGTGGAGGAATTATCCAAGCTGAAGAACAGAGGTATTCTTCTAAGCACTGCCTGGAGATTGAGGACAATAACAATCAAAGCCAAATAAATAAAATGCATTTAAACATCCATTATTTGTGCAACATGGCTTGAGTAGGTCATCTTGTACATAGATTTATCTTAATAAAATAAAATAGAAAAATCTGGGAAGACTTATATGAATTGATACAAAGTAAAGTGAGCAGAACAGGAGTAACAGAAATAGTGTATGAGGATCAATGGTAAAGGACTAAAGCATTATCATCCAAGCAAGTTCTCAAAATATTCACAAGGGACACGATGAAAATCGCTATCCAGGAGACAGCTGGGTAGCTTGGTGGATTGAGAGCTAGGCCTAGAGATGGGAGATCCTGGGTTCAAATGTGGGCTCAGACACTTCCCAGCTGTGTGACCCTGGGCAAGTCACTTGACCCCCATTGCCTAGCCCTTACTGCTCTTCTGCCTTAGAGCCAATACACAATATTGACTCTAAGATGGAAGGTAAGGGTTTAAAAAAAAAAAAAAAAGAAAATTGCTATCCACAACCAAAGAAGCAACTGTTGGAGTCTGATTGCAGATCAAAGCAGACCATCATCTACTTTGTCTTTTATTTTTATTTTTTTAAACCCTTATCTTATGTCTTAGAATTAATACTATGTATTGGTTCCAAGGCAGAAGAGCCATAAGGGCTAGGCAATGGGGCTTAAGTGAGTTGTCCAGTGTCACATGGCTAGGGAGTATCTGAGTCCAGATTTGAACCTAGAACCTCCCATCTCTAAGCCTGGCTCTCAATCCACTGAATCACCCAGCTGCCTCCCATTATCCCCTTTATTTCCTTTATGAGTTTTTTTTATTGTTTCTGTGCTATCTTTTCTACCACAACATGAGCTATATGGAAATATGTATTACTTGAATGCACTGGTATAACTATAACAGACTATTTACTTCTTTGGAGAGAGAGGAAGGGGAAGGAGGGCGGGCAGAAAACCAAATAATAAAATTTCCCAAAATATTGTCAAAAATAATTTCTCCATGCATAACTGAATAAACAAATAATTTTAAAAAGTAAAAAAAAGATATGCTATGGATAATAATACTGTCAGCATTTACTTTGTACCTCAGCAATTATTTATTTCTGAATCTGATCCTGTGCCTTCTGAGACAAGTCCCTTGATGCCACTACTTGCTGCCAAAGTGTGCAAAGAAGTACTGCTTACATGTGATCTAAACAGAAAATGTACTTTTTCCTGACTTTAAGATTGTGGCTTCATTTGTTATATATTATTTGCAAGCTGGGTAATCCCAACTTTTCAAGACCTCTCAAAAGATATAAATATATATATGATTCTTTACTAAACAATTAGGACTGAAGTAAGTTTTAGTTAAATCACAACGTATAGCAAGAGCCATGTTTTTACAAAGTGAAATAGGAAATTAAAGAGAGATGTTAAGATATATATTAAGTATTAAAGAAAATAATAAGATATGATACTAAGCTAGTACATCCTTGCTTTTTTAATGCATGATTCTATAACTCAGTCAGAACTCTATATCTCTTCTCCTTTGAAGCTTAATTTTGTACTTTAAAAAAATCACCCCAGAGAACTTAACCTCGTCTTTTGGCTGTCTACCTTCTTAAGAGTTTTCCTATAACTGCTCCATGATGAAGCAACAGCTTGCTTTTGGCTTGAACTACACAACTGCCCCCAGTTTTTTTCTTGGTCCTTTTTACTGATGCTTCATCCTTCTCATCAATCTTTCCTCTGTGAGGCCAATTTCTCCAGTTGGAAACAACTCTCATGTATACCTTCCAGCAATCAAAGGGGGATATTCATGATCCTAATCGAGTTTATGCTTATTCCTTCTGACCCTCCAATCTGCTCCATCAACTTTTTGATTTAACCTATGGAAGACCACTTACTTAAAACTGTGGGTTAGCGTCAGAGCTAAAGTATGTTTTAACCAAAAGGATTAAAAACCCAAAAGACAAAAAACAATTATTAGATAAAACAAATATTGGACAAGAGTATCCCTTCCCTAGGTGCAGCTGGTTGGCTCAGTGGATTGAGAGACAGGAGGTCTTAGGTTCAAATCTAGCCTCAGACACTTCCTAGCTGTGTGACCCTAGGCAAGTCCCCTATTGTCTAGCCCTTACCACTCTTCTGCCTTATAACCAATACATAGCATTGATTCCAAGACAGAAGAAAAGGGTTTAAAAAAATTAAATATCCCTTCCCTTCAACTCCCCCACTCCACCCAAGAAAAATATCTGAACTTTAGGATTTTTTGCAAGCCAGTTATGATGGAAAAGAATATATAAAATGGAAGGTTATTTAAAGGGAAAACATAAGCAAATTTGTGTTACTGAATGATGTAGTATACAAGAAGGCTAAACTATTCAATTTTTCAGTAGATATTGGTAGAGCCAGAGAAAGCTTAGTGATTAAGCAGAATCTTGACTGAAGTATAGAAGATGGATTTTCCAAGAAGAGATATGGAGAGAATGCAGATATGGAAGAGACATCAGGAATAAGCATAGGATGTGCACCTGCCACTGTAAAAATGTTGCCTTGTCTCCAATGGAGGGAAGAACAAGGGATGAAACTGGTTAGAGAGGATGGAACTGTTTGATGGAGAACATTAAATGCCAGACTAGAATCTAGACCTCAAAGACAAGGCTATAGAGAACCGCCATAGGTTTTTGAGCCAGAGCACATAGGGAGGACTTGGTGATTTATATAGATTCATTTGACAACTATTTGCAGTGAGGGTAGTAGAAAGAGACCAAGGCAAATTAGAAATCCATTGTTGCCATTTTGAGGCTTGTAGTTTTAGAGTGTTCTATTTTATAGGTGAAGGATCAACAAGATTTAGGTCACCAATCTGATATGGGTTCTAGAAAAAAAGGGGAAAGTGAGAGAAGAACAGCCTTCCCTACCAGTTAAGGGAATTTGGACCAATAAAGGGGTCAGCTAGGTGGTACAGTGGATAGAGTGCCATGCCTGGAGTTAGGAAAACTCATGTTCCCAAGTTCAAATCTGTGTGACCTTCAGCAGTCACTAAACTCAGTCTACCTCAGTCTCCTCATCTGAAAAATGATCTGGAGAAGGAAATGGCCAATCACTCCAGCTTCTTTGCCCAAAAAAAACCTCCAAATAGACTCACAGAGAGTCCAATGTGATTGAAACAAATGAACAATAGATCAGGAAAATATTGTCATCATGGATAATAATGGAGCGGTTAGCTGAGGGTGCTGATATAAAAGGAATAAGCCATGATTTCATTTCAAATTCTATTTAGGTTTAGTTGGATGGTGTTACAACTGTTTTTTTTTTAAAAACTAGTAATCCACATGCCTGAGATGGCATCTCTTTTGCTGTTTAAATAACACCAAATGACCCTAAAGTAGACCTTAGAAGAAATAGAGCTATATTAAATGGGATATCTTTTTAAGGTAGACTTGCCTCTATATCTAGAGCCTAGAGATACAAAGGAGCTGTGTCATTAATAAAAGGAAAGAAGGTAATCATTCTTCTAGATCTCTAGAGCTTCTTGACCCATGACCGGATTCTGACATTGAACTTTATAGTCCTTGGAATGAGATTTTTTTTAATTTAAATTTTTATTTTGAATATTTTCCCATAGTTACATGTTTCATGTTCTTTCCTTTTCCCTCAAACCTCCCCACCCCTCCATAGCCGACACACGATTCCACTATGTTTTATATGTATCATTGATTAAGACCTAATTCCATATTACTGATAGTTAGACTAGAGTTATCATTTAGTGTCTACATCCCCAATAATATCCCCATCAGCCCATTTGTTCAAGGAGTTGTTTTTCTTCTGTGTTTCTAGAGATTTTTTGTTAGTTGGTGTTCAGTCTTTTTTCAGTTGCATCTGACTCTTTGTGATCCCATGGTTTGCCATTTCCTTCTCCAACTCATTTTACACATGAGGAAATTGAGGCAAACAATCTATTTGAATCCAGGAACCCTTGTCTCTAGGCCTGAATGGTCAATCCATTGAGTCACCAAGCTGCACCCCACCCCCAGTAGAGGTTTTCTCTCACAAGTGCTCCCTTGACCCAGTGTTCTTTGCTTCACTCAGTCACTTAGTTTTCTCTAGGAGCTGAAGGTAAACCTCTAGAGCAGTGATGGGCAAACTACAGCCCACTGGCCAGATGTCACCCCCTGAAATGTTCTATCTGGCTGCTCGACATTATTCCTAATCTGATGAATACAATGAGTAGGTTACAATATAATGAAACTTCCAAAGAGTTGCCTTAGAAATAGACTGACAGATGAGCATTTCCTTTCCTTTGGCCCCATCTTTAAAAAGTTTGCCCTTCACTGCTCTAGAGCCTTCCAATATTTTAAAGCCATCTCCTTTGTTTAAAATGATAATGAGATGTCCAGAATCCTCCTCTTCTCTTCCTTGTTGCCACCTCCCTCTCATCGAATCTCCTTTCCTTTTCCTTAGCGTCCTCTACCATCTACTACCCCTAGCTATCATCAACTTTGCCTTAAGGCTTTAATTTTTGACAGAAGGAAGAAATGGAAGCTCTACACATAAAAGATACATTTGTGTGTGTGTTTTTGCATGCATGCATTTATGTGTGTGAGTGTTTAGAGAAAGACAGATTGAAAGAGACAGATAGACGCTGACTCCAGACGTACTACTGCTGAGTCTCATCAGGACTTGCTCTGGAGACAGTGCTCCCCTGATGCTAGTCTGACAAAAGAATAAAATCCTTCATCCCACGTCACAGGTTTAACTCTTAGAGATGAGAAACTTTCTCTCATAAGTATTATCACTAAATAAAAAGATGCAGTTAATTGGTGCAAAGTTTTTGTACTAATGTTATTCCAGAAATGATTATGGAACAAACCAGAAGCAATCACTGGCTGACTTAACTGACAATCAGACTAGCCAGCCATGATTCCAACTGAATATTGCATTGTGATTGATAGCTGACTTGATGTGAATGATTCAGTTAGCCAGCTAGTGATGGAGTATCAAAGAATATTGGAGTTGGGGGCTAAGGGATGAATATACTCCTTTTCTTCCTCTTCTCTGCTCATTGAATACAAGGAAAAGGTCAGATGTAGTGCTGTGAGGATACAGAGTATTTGCTGCTCTTTATGCCACATTCTTTAGGGATGATGGGGGAAAGAAAGTTGTCTTTGGAATCACAGGACCTGAATTTGAATTCTGGCAATGCCTCTTTTTACCTGGGTAGCCTTGGACATGTGCCTTAATCTCTCTGGGTTTCAATTTTCTGATTCCTAAAATAAAGGAGTTGGACTGGATGGTCTCTGATTTTCCTTTTGCCGTAGAAAGCAGCTAGGTGGTACAGTGGATAGGGAGTTGGCCTGGAGTCATGAAGACTTATCTTACTTCATTTAAATTTGGCCTCAAACACTTTCCAGCTGTGTGACCTTATGCAAGTTCCTGAACCCTGTTTGCCTCTATTTCCTCTTCTGTAAAACTAACTGGAGAAGGAAATGGAAAACCACTCCAATATCTTTGCCAAGAAAAAGTCAAATAGGATCATGAAGAGACAGACAGACAACAACAACATATGATCTTGTCATTCTTAGAAAGAATAAGATTTGTTTGCTCTTTTAGTTTCTCCTACCTCACATCCAAAATCCCATATTTAACAAGGATCATTCTGGAATGAGGTGCTTTGTTGACTTACCTCTGAGAACCAATTAAAACTGAGGATATTAGATTTAGAATCTGAAACAAGAAATGAACCAACTTGAACTAACTAACTTGCAATGTAGTTTATATCCTAAGCCTAAGTCAAAAAGAATTATTGTCTTTTTTAATTCTTTTATACTTCCCCCTCACAGAAATTGCTCTCCATTTTCTTTTGTAAAATTGCCTACGTTTAAAAAGTTTATTTCAAAGTAGATAACAACAAATGAGCAAGTTGATTTCTAGGGGTAGAAATGCTTTCTTGCTCACTGACTCTAAGGCTTTGATATAGGGATTACTTGCTCTAAAACCAACTATTCTGGGTGGGTATTTTTCTCTGAGTCAGTCCAAGTTCCCTTTAGTAATCTTTCAATCTATAAGGCAAATAAGGAGACAATGACAATACAATTATCTCTGATAGATGGATGAAGTTAAGGAATTTAATTCAATAAATATGTAATGAACATCAACAATATGCTAAGATGGAACTCACAGTCCATAAGACAGAGACATTCAAAAGAAAAAAAGCTATGTTAAGAGGTATAGAATGGGAAAATGTCATGTTGGTTCACAAATTGGAGAGATCAGTTCTAGCTAAGGAGATAAAGGAAGCCTTCAGGAGTAAAGTAATATAGATTTTAAAAACAGATTAAAAATAGAACGGTGGTTCTGGATAGAGTAGGACATTATCAGTGGAAGGTTCATTGTGGACAAATGCACAGAGGTGGGAAACCAGAGGGTGTGGTTAAGCAATAGGTAATTGTCCAACTTATAAATTTCATGAGGAAAAAACAATGGGATGGCATTTGGTGATGATGATTAAACTTAACATTATTGGACAACTTTAGACAATGTGGTATAGTGGAAAGGATTCCGGTTTTGGTGTTAGACAACGTGAGTTCAAATCCAAGTTTTGCCAGTTACTACTTGTGTGATCTTGAGAAAGTAACTTGACCAATTCAGGCTTCAGTTTTTTTTTCACTTTTCCTTCCTTTCCCAACACACACACACACACACACACACACACACACACACACAAATAGCACTTGTATATATCACTGCCACTTCCAATGACTTATATGCTCTCTGATGCTCCGTTGATTAGAACTATTTTTTTACAAGTACAGCCAAACAAAAAATCAAATCAGCAAATGTCCTCAGTTTCTTTTTCTGTAAAGTGACAGCTGGAACTAGATGACCTCTCACATGCCTTTTAGCTTGAAATCTATGATACTATTAACAGTACCATTTGGATAACGCTTTAGAACGTGTAGCCTGGCTTTCTTCAAAACAATTGTATCTATTTTATAAATATTAAGCAAATGGAAACCTTCAGAGACTAAGTACTTTTACTCCAGGTTACAGAATGCTGTACATAGTAGGTACTTCACAATGATATTGATGTGAGGACACTGTATAGCACACCAGTGATAGGGTCATTTGAATCCAAAAGGATTGTTGAACATAGTGGATCTGGAGTAGGCTGCATTGTGAGACAGATGAAATAGCCCTTGAAGAAAGTCCTGGAAACTTTTTGGGGAGTGTATCTTGGCATTATAGAAAGTAGCTCACCTCTTGTTATGAGGAGTTTATAAGCCACAGTGGCAGTAAAAATATTAAAACTTGGGGAAGACTTGAATTCATAAATGACTTCTTGCTTTATCTTTATGTCACAGCACTTAAAGATATGGTCCTGATACTCCTTTCTCTCAAGAATCATCATTGATTCTCAGTTGTCTCACCAAGTAAGATTTACAGTCCTTTCCTGGTCTGTTATTACCCTTCCTTTCCAGCTTTGTTTCATATTATTCTCCTCCATGCATTTTATACATGTTTACTAGACTAGAAATCTCTCCTCCAACCTGAATTGCATTTTCCCACCTCTGTGTTTTTGCTGGCACCACTCTATGTGTTTGTAATTCCTCTCTTTTCTTCCCTTTCCAGATTAACAGCCATTTTTCAAATCCCTACTCAAATGCTCCCTTATTTTTGTATCTCTGATACCTCTTTCTGAGGATGACTTCCTTTAGACAAAACAAAACATTTTATTTTGCAACTCTCTAATTCTCTACTGTGTGTTAATATTTAGCACATCTATGTCTTCTTAGGTCTTAGCTCCTTTTAGTCCTATAAAGTTAAGACGTGAATTCGCTAAATTTCAAAATTCCCCTAAATGCGTAGCACATCAAGTAAATGATATTTGTTGAACTGAGTCAAATTTGCTGTCCATTTCTGGAATGTGATTCCATGTTCAAAAATTATAGTTTTGTGGCAGTGTAAATATACAATGTAATGTAATGTCACATTAAAAAAAGAGGGATGATTCCATTTTTATTCCATCAAAAATACATAATAAAAAATCAGCCGCATAGAAGGTTAAGCAGCCAACTTCCAACAGGGGGATTTTGTGAGTTTCTTAATTCTGTCCCATGTTTAGCGTAAGTTTTAATGGCTTTGTTCCCAAACTGACGTTTTTTTAAGAGCAAAATTATAACACATTCTTTCCTCCATTAAAGTAGATCCACCCAGTTGCGGAAAGTGGGGTGGGAGCACAGTTGTAAGTAATTCATAAGCCGTAATTAGGTGGTATCTATGCTAACATTTTAAATAGCATGGTGCTTTCATTGCATTATTGAAATAGCTTCAGACTAATAATTGAACTAGTAATGAATTTTCTGCAGAGATACACATGGACTGGTAATGGTGATGTCAGCATTCCATTTAAGCGACTTAACCAAACCTTTCGGGGGACCATAGTTCTAGTGGAATGAGTAGGCTGCCTCAAAGCTGTTTAAAAGCCTATGTGGGAAAGGATGTGAATCACTGAAAAGTAAAACAATGCCCCTGTTTAGAGCAGGATTAACACGATTCCATGACAGTCTCTACTTAACTTGTAAAGGCCCAGGCAGGCCCCCAGAGTGGGCCTCTGCTTCTGGGCTATTACATTGGCTCTTGGCTGCTCTTTGCTTAGCTATGAGAAAGAGTGGGCTTTGGAGGACCCTCTGGTGAGAGGGGAACTTCTTGACTTATGGATGTTTAAAAGACTTGGCACTGTGCACTATTTGTTTCCTCCCAGGAATTTAGTTTGAAGGAGAAAAATGTTGTAAAGCAAAACTACTTTCCTTGTATAAAGAAAAAAATGATACCATTGACCCTACTTTCTTCAGTTTATAGAAAAGCATTGTAAGAAAGGGGAAAAGATGTAAAATACAATATTGGTTCCAAATATTCCATCTAGAGATTAAACTGTATTTGATCAAATTCCATGAACTATGCATCCTTTAAAAATTATAAATTTAAATTATTTCAATATTTCAAAATTTGTATTATAATACATCATATTATTTCAATACTTTTATAATTTAAGTTTTAAAAGTTTTGTAATATTTTTATAATTTTATATTTGTATATATTTTTATTTTTATAATTTTAACAATTTCCCTTAACCTACATTGCCCAGCCCTTACCACTTTTCTACCTTAGAGGCAATGCGTTGTATTATTCCAATATTGAAGGCAAGGGCTTAAAAAAAAAAAGAAAGAAAAATACACTTGCCTACATAAAGTCCCTATAGACTCATAACTTTTATGATATAATGAATGCTTTTGACTATCTGATAGAATCTATCTATGGGTACCTTCTCAGAATAATATTTTTAATAACTGAAGAAAATGCTAAATTTTAGTTAGAAGTTCATGAAATGAAGGGTTTTTTTTACTCCGTTCAAGTTCATGTTCCCATGTCCCTATTGCCTGAAATTTATCTATGGTCACTGGTTAAGAACTCCTGCCATTACCAGTTATTGGTCTACCTGTCTTGTTATCAAGGCAAAATGCTGCCCATCAAAGGAAGACCTTTAGAGTGTAAACAGTAAGATGATCTGTAACATCTTTCCCAGGTCAGAAGTTTATTAGCTCTTGCTGATCTGAGGAAATTTGGGCACATGCATGCATTAATTGAAAGCCTCCTTGGTTACCAACGCAAGGGGATAATCTCATCTTTTGTTCTCTTGCCCTGTTTACGCCTCCAGAACAGATAAAATGGTCTTTATTTTTGTAACTACAATTGGTACTCATTGCCTTTTACATCTCTGCAGCTGTGCATTGATGCTATATTTAAGGAAATAATTTTAATTAGCTTGAGCTTAGAATCATAGACTCCTGGGGCTGGAAGGAACCTTAGAGGGCATATGGTCTCACTCCCTTCCCAATGGATGATTCACCTCTCCACCACCCAAGGGCTGTTGGCAGTTAACCATCTAATCCCCATTAAATAGTCCTAATGCTCATAACTAGCAAGAAGAGTGTTGTTGCTATTTAATTATCCTAGAAAACATGTCACTGTTTATTAAATCATAAAGATTGTAACTACCATGTGTTTTTTCCACCGCATAAGCAATGCTAAATAACTAAAAATTTACTATGAATTTTGCCAACATATTTCAAAACAATTAGTATATTTTATTCATATTCTAATGACAAGAAGAGTGGGGAAATACCCAGTATCAAATCCTCAAATAGTGTTTTGGGGGACACCTGGATAGAACTAGACTTCCCAGCAGTTCTGCATGCTACCTTGTTTTGTATGTGAAGACTGATGCTCCTCTATAAAACATAAAATTTTATGATATTTTTCAAAGTACTGTCATGCCCTATTCAAGTTTTCTAGAGGCAGAAATGTTTTATGGTGTCCAGTGACATTTCTCTGGTTAAACAATGACAATAAATAAATGGCATCTTCCCTCCTTTTTGTCACTTTTAGTGAAACTTTATTGTCAGCTTTATATATCACTCATTTTTTGAGCAATATCCATGGTAATGTGCAACTACAATTCCTCTGTGTGTGTGTGTGTGTGTGTGTGTGTGTGTGTGTGTGTGTGTGTGTGAGAGAGAGAGAGAGAGAGAGAGAGAGAGAGAGAGAGAGAGAGAGAGAGATTGACTTATTGTCTTTTTTCTACATTCTGCATTTGCCAAGGGAGGCAATGTGGTAGAGTGAAAAGAATTCTGATTTTTGAGTCAAAATACTGTGGTGCAGATCTCAGCTCTGTCATGTACTGTATGTGACTTCCTCTTCTGAAAACCAGTGGGATTAGACTAGTTGACCTTTAAAGGCCATTCTAGCTCTAAAGTTATGCTCTTTTGAGAAGTCTGACTTTTTTTTCACTTTCCTCACTAACACTGTCTTTTTGTCCCTCTCAACCTGCCATCTTCCATTGTTTTTCCCTTCTATTCTGTTTATAAAACTCCTTTGAGGGAAGAAAAGGCAGCATATTAATTTGGTCTATTAAAAGTTCAATGTCCTTTATGGGATCACTATACTCTCCTTTGTGAAGAAACATCATTCTTCCAGTCCCTATCATTCTTTTTAACAACACTCACTGAGTTTTTCTTAACCCTTCTTTTGGATTTTTTCTGATCCTATGCTTCCATCCTTCTGGTACCTCCTCAGTTTCCTCTAAATAATTAAGATTCACCCCCCCCCATTTAAAAAAACCTTCTCACTAGATAACTTGCTAGCTATTGCTATTCCTCCTCCTAACTGAACTATATATTTTTATCCATCCTGTAGCTTCTCAGGTTTATGTAAGTGTTCTTCTTACCTCCAAACTTCTCAGCCTAATCCCAGCACTATATTCTATTTCAACATCTAGCTTCTGTTCTTTCCTTTTTTTATAATCTTCACAACTAGATCCTCTGCTCTCTCTTCAGCTAAATGAGTTCTCCATTTTCTTTAAACTTTGTTGTGTTTCTTGACTTTAGGGTAAAGAAAGGAGCATCTAGACGCATTTTTGTTTTGACAAAGTATTTCAAGCTCCTTTTTTCCAGTGTCCCAGGTTCTGAAAACCCCCTATCACTTGCCAACCTTTTTCCTTAATTTTGCAAACCCATGGGAATAACATAGGAAATTTTATCCATATGTCTCTGGATTATTTATGCTTAAGTCATCAGTACTGTTGTAAGGATTATTAGGTTTCCAGAGAGTCCTATGAATCATTTTCATAAAGACATCTCTTTTTGAACGAGGATATGATATTTTGCCAAAAATAATGAGTAGAAAACAGTTTGAATTTGGTTCCAAACTCTAAGCCTGTAGTTTTGGGGGAATTTTTCTGGAAGAATACTTAAGAATAAAGGAAGTTTACTGGTGTTTTTTATTAGGAAAAATTATAAAGTGTTCAGTATAAACTGTTCTACCATATTTAAAGCATTTTTACAAGGGTTCTATAACATCAATTTTGCCTCTTACTGACTTACATGTGGTAAGTAATGATTATGATATTAAAGAGCAGTAATTTGCTACCTGTATGTCTTCTGGGAAAGAAAGGGCTGCTGGTTTATTATTAGGGGGTTGGAAAATACTTTCCTCTTATTTATGTTAAATAATGGAGACAAATGTGAATCTTAGAAAAACAGTCGGAGTCCAAGATGAAGAAAGTTAATAAGGATCATGGGTTTTTTTCTTGCCTATTTTTCTTTCTTGAGAAGTGTGTGCCAAACCCAACTTACTGGTAGTGGGTCTGGAATTATGATGTATGTGTATGTACGAATACATAGAGATATACATGGAACAGCTTTACATAATTGCTAACATACATCTCCACAGTGTTTAGTTTAGGATATAAAGCTTTTTAAAAAATCTTTGTTAATATATTAAAATAACACTAGTTTTTTTGTTTGTTTTATTCTTTGTCCCCAGAATGGCTTCACTCCTCTATATATGGCGGCTCAAGAGAACCACATTGATGTAGTGAAATACTTGTTGGAAAATGGAGCTAATCAGAGCACTGCTACTGAGGTAAAATATGATTACACCAAATGGCTTCTTTTTGTCTAGGTTCCATATTGTTTTCACCAATTTTTAGCTACAGAGGTGAAATTTTTTTTAGCTACAGACGTGTAATATCCTATAGCTTACCTTCATGAAAAACTTATTGATTATTTTATTCCCAAACCAGCTCTCTTAACTCTGGATCTGCCCAAGGACAAAGTACCATTATGTTTATTTTTACTATGGGTTGTTTAAGACTTTTCTAAAGATTAAAATTCCTTTTAATCAATATTTTGACTTAATTACAAAGATTTGAGACATTTCATTCACAGAGACAATTCATCCAATCCCCTTCTCAAATAATTTTTAGTTGTTAGGAACAATCAATGAATAGACATCTGATTAGAGATTGCCTGCAAAAACAAATTAAGAATTTTTTAAAACCTAATGATCTATCATTTATGGAATTTAACACCCATAAGTACAATAATCAGTTACTGTTCTTCACTAGGAACTAGTAGTCATTAAGATCTACAACAACATAGGACATAATATTATATGCATTTTTTAGAGCTCCTTTGAGCCAACTTAATTTCAACAATTAAAAATTTCTGGAAGGAAGTATATTTTAGTTTGTTTTGTGAAGAAGATGAGATTTACCAAAACTATTGAGTAGGATGATACATAAAAATGAAACATATTACAGGGTATTGAATATTATGGCCACAGGTATTCAATTAATCTAATTTTTTCTTTAACGTTTCATCCTCCAACAATAAGGGTTCAAAGCTGACTACAAAAAGTTTCAATATTGGTACAGATATCTGGGACAAACTGATAATAGTGAAATGCTTTCCAAATCCCTAAGTTGCCTTTCAGTTAACACAGTTTTTATATCCCTATAATAAAAATCCAATTCTGATTTTTAGGAAGTTGAGTTAAATATTACTCTTAGTGATACTTTCATTCTAAGTGATGATTTGTGTATGTGCTTGGGTACAAAATTTGGATAAGTGCATGAGAACGTCTCTGATAAGTTTCTGCATATCAGAAAAACTTCAACAAGTGACATTTCTCTGAGACTTGGTCATAAATATGAACGTAAAGAGAAAGCTGGGTATGTTATTGACCTATAGATAGAATCTTCAATTTGTATAGAGTGCAATCAACACCAATATTTGAATCAACCCCAACTAAGAAGCTGATTGAGAACTGTCACTTGGTGCTTGGTTCTGTAAGGTCCTGTTAGCTGGAGTTTACAGCTGTCTTATAATCCTTTCATCTGGTGGATACTATAGCAACTAAAACAGGTTCCAAAAATACCCTCAGTGCAAGGCATTAGAGGAGATCATATTACATTGTAAACTCTCAGAAATTTTAAAATCCTCTATGTTTTCCAGTTATCTTGGCAGAAATATAGTGTTTGCAAATGAAACACATTAGTGGATATTATCTTAACCATAAATATTCAATATCTATCATTTTTCCCTTACTCTTTCTCAAAAATACCTCTTCTAGGGGGCAGCTGGGTAGCTCAGTGGAGTGAGAGTCAGGCCTAGAGACAGGAGGTCCTAGGTTCAAACCCGGCCTCAGCCACTTCCCAGCTGTGTGACCCTGGGCAAGTCACTTGACCCCCATTGCCCACCCTTACCAATCTTCCATCTATAAGACAATACACCAAAGTACAAGGGTTTAAAAAAAAATACCTCTTCTGGCCCTTGATAAGATATATGTAAACTTGGTTGAATTAGATGATCCCTAGGTCATGACCAACAAATGCATTCATGAATAGATATGTTCTTCAAGTTCCCTTTTTATGCTGTTTATTTGAACCCTGGCACTATTGCTTAATACCTGTGTCACATTGGGCCAGTCATTTATTGGGCATCTGTTTCCTGACTTGTAATGACAACCTCTGTAATAGATGATATTTGAGGTCTCATCTAATTATAAATCAATAATCCTATATTCTGATTTTGTAAAAGTACCACTCATGATGGTAATATATTAAATGATAAATAATTTGAAAATGTCTACATAAAAATTTATGCTCGTATCTGTTCCCCACAAATTTGTAGGGAAAGCTGAAGAAAGCATTTATTGTGAATTCGCGGTTAGCTTTGCCATCTACTTCAGTTAGAAGATTTTTCAATAATGGCCGAAGAACTTATCCTTTATGTGCTAAAAGTTAGGTAGAACATTTTAAAGATTTTTCAAGATGGCTTTAAACCTGCAAAGTCTGAAAAACAAAAGGCTTAAATTTTGGAAATTTCACAATAATAGAGTGATGATTGGTCTTGAGAAAGAAACAGCGAAGAAGATATCTATCCATAATTTATTCAATATGGATTTTGTGTGATTTGTGTTCTCAAATTATATTCTTTGAAGAGAGTTTTATACACATTGTATTTGATCCTTGTATTGAACCTGATCATTATGTTCTGTTTTCCTTCCTCTCTCCATAAGCTACTAAATATTTCTTTAAGATTGTGAACTTGACTTTGAGTTTTTCATACCTTACAATATGATTAGTAAAAATGATAATTTTTAAAAAGTAAGCATCCTTTTGTCTCCGCACAAACCTTGGTCCATCATGGTGGGGCAGTGACACTGGATTCTCAAATGTTATGAAAATAAAATTTATCAGTGGGGACAACTTGCTGGTGATGAACCTCTGTTGTACATGACTATGGCTGTTCTGCAGAGAGAAGAGCATGTGGCTTACTTGAAGCTTTTCTGGCTTGGTGGAACTTCTTAGACCTTGAATTCACCAGGAAAAAGTCCTACGAAGCTGAATTGACATCTAGAATGCTTACAATGATAGGCTAAGTGCTCATCTCCAAAGATTAATTTACCACAGAGAGGTTAATGACCACCTTATTGACTGCAGAGGATTAATTCTTTGACAATGGTGACTTATGAAACATATTTCACCGAAATATAGAGTGATGGCAGTTCTTGGGGTGGGCAAAGAAAGGCTTCAATATTTTATTTCTATCTATAATTTACACGTAAATTCTATGTGATTTTAACTTAAAAGTAAAATGTCAATGCCTTTGGATAAAATGAAGGACATAATTATAGTTCTGATTACTTATAATATTCCTTTGTGAAATATTTTTTTGGTTCAGCACTTAAATCCTTTATTGTTTACTGCCTCTTCTTTGACTGTTATTCTTTTACCTCTCCATTGTGTGATTTGTAAGATGGTTAAAATCTGACTTTTTGGTATATACTTGCAATATAGTTCTTTCTAGTACCTAATCAGAAAATAACTCCCTTCTCTAAAAAATTGCAACTCTTTATCTCTTTCTTTAACATCTATCTTATTATTTATTATTTACTTATATAAAAATTTATCTCTTCCTCTATTCCCCCACTGAACAATAACAAAGAAAAAAAACTCCAAATAAACATTTATGCCTAGTCCAGTAAAATAAATTTCCATATTCATATATCCCAGAAGTGCCTTTTTCTGCATTTAAATCCCTCACTCCTTTGACAGAAGGTAGGTTTCATATTTTGTTTTTAGCCCTAATTTTGATTTGTTGCTTGGTTGTTGTTTGGTAATTGTTTGCAATAATTATCCTTAAAAAAAGCCATTGTCATCATTACAATTTTTTTTATCTTATCTGGACTTCTGAATCTATTAATATGGAAACACTCCCCTAATGCAAATCAGCAGCACATCTTTAAATTAGGGCACTAAGTAAGTGGCTTACCTGTGGTCAGCCAGCCAGGACCCAGCATTTCAGAATCAAGATATTCCTGAACCCAGATTTTCCTAACCCCAAAGACACATGCCTTTTTCTGAACTACTTCTCCTTAAAAAAACAAAAAACAAAAACAAAAAAAAAACTATTGGGATTTTCACAGAGAGAATGGCTAGGATTCATTTATTAAAGCCCTGTACCACTTAACTTTAACATTCTTCTTTCCTATTCTTAGCCTATGATAAATGGAAATGTAATCCTGCAAATTCTTTGAGATCTTTTATTGATCAAAGAGTGTGTGAACAAATGGAGATTAGCTTAATATCATTCAATTTCTTTTTACTTGTCATCATTCCAGGATTTGAATTCCTGTATCTGGAGGGAAGGATGGTAATATATTAATCCAGCTACCACCTAGACCCCCCCCTACAACCTTAAGTCATTTGTCCAGCTCAGCTGTTCATTCAGCTGTCCCTCTCTTTGAATTCACAGTAGAGAAGCCATCACTTGGCAAAACTGTAGTTGGTAAAGGCTGTAGCACTTCCAATTTTATTTATATGGTAGCTTAATGGAAGAAAGCTAATCAATGAACACAAAATTCATGATGGATTAAATTAGTTTATCTAATTATTCATGTGACATGTACAACTAGCAGACCTTAAAACACCTGAAAAAATGCAGCCTTCCCTCTAACATACCAGCACTACTACTGTTGATGATGAGGATGGAAACCAAGACTACAATTATGATTACAGGGATTCACATAGTACTTTCAAGTCTGAAAACACTTTGCTATAAAAAAAACCCTCTGAGATCAGTACTAGAGACATTATTATCTCAGTGTTACAGATGAATAATTGAGATGCAGAGAAGTTAAAACTATTTCTTTATGATTGCTATTTCTTTTAAACATAACCTACTATTTCTCTCCCTCCTCATTTTGATTATTGTTTTCTTCTCAAAATAGGCATATTTGATGGTACCTTCATATTATTTGTTCACTTGTAGCATCAATTTTCTACCTTCAGCATTATATTTTCTTTCATTAATAGAACTAACCTGGGTTTGGTTTTACGATTTCATACTGTTAAGCAATGTCTATTGGATACTATTTAGAAGGTTTTATGAGTATTCCCAAATCTACATGTATACACACACATTAGATGCATGTAGATTTGGGAATATATATATATATATGTATATATATATATATATAATTTCTCTTTTAAGTTACAGTATTGGGTCAAAGGTTACTTGGTAGATATTATCCCTGGATGCTCCATTGGTACCTTCAACTTTACATGTGCAAAATGGAACTCATCTTTTCTCTCCCCAAACTTACTACTCCATCAATCACTAAATAACAACAACTAGTATTTATATAGCATTAATGTTTGCAAGAAAATATCTCATTTTTTCTCACAACAACCCTGTGAGATAGGTGCTTTCACTGTCACTCTTTTATAATGAGAAAACTACATCAGTCAGAAGTTAATTCACTTCCCAGGATCATACAGCTAGTAAACATCTGAGTCAGGATTTGAACTCGGGCTTTTCTGCCTCCAAGTACAATGCTCTATCGATTGTGCCCCCTAGCTGCCATTATCGTCGTTGTTGTCACCACTACTACTACTCCTTCTGGAAAAGTTAATAATATCCAGTCATCCATATTTGTAACCTCAGAATCATCCATGGCTCTCTCTTCCCACTCACCCTCCATATTTCTTCAGCGATCAAATCATTAAATCTTATCATTTCTACTTTCTCACATTTCTCCCCTTCTCTCCACTCATTCAGCCAGTCCTTATTTTAGTTTAGGCCCTCTTAGCCTCTGGTGAGAATGATTACATTAGAGTCCTAACTGGTTTCTCTGCTTTCAGTCTCTTCCCTCTTCAATTTGTCCTCCATAGAGCTGACAAATTCATAGTTTTAAGACCCTCCTCTCTCCTCACTCAAAAAAATTTTCAGTGGCTCACTACTGCCTTGGAGATCTAATACAAAATCTTTATATTGACTATAAGAGCCCTCTACAACCTGGCTCCCAACTACATTTCCAAATTTATTTTTTATTACTGCTCTTTGTGCACACTCTGTTCCACTATCATTGACTTACTATCTCTTCCTCAAATTCTGCAGAAATATATATTGCATCATTTGTAGTCACAGCTCCGGTAAAGCTACAAATGAAGATGGTTCCTTAAGTCTCTTCAATCCTTGAATCCCACAGTCCTTTGATTAAAGAGGGCACTACAAAGATAATGCCTGCTTACCTAAAGAAATCTCACATTCTATCAGGACTCTAGGAAATGGTATCAAAAGCAAAGCTGTAGGTAGAGTCATGAGACAACATGTGGAATCTCATTTGATTATCTATATCTGAGGTTACAGCTGGAATTTAGCTAGGTAGAGGTTAGAGCATGTGAAATGGGGAAAAGTGCTTTGCAAGGTTTCAAGTTCTCTCTATATATGCTAGTCATTGTTATTAATATCCACCTCTTGCTTAAGGCAAATCGTGATGTATCCATATCATTAACACTTAAAAAATAGAGCCAAGACTGTTTCATTTTGGTCCTTGTGTAACCTCAGCATATAGAACACTCTCTACCTCAAACATTCTTACTTGAATGAATGAATAAATGAATGGTTTGGACTAGCTCTTGAAAATTAGGAAGATTTTAATGGCTTTTTTATTATTATGAATCAAAAAGCTTTTTTAAGCATTTACTACATGCTGGACATGGTGTCAGTTGCTAGAGATTTTGTTGTCATTCCATCATTTCAGTTATATCTGATTCTTTGTGATGCCATTTGGGGTTTTCTTGGCAAAGATACTGAAATGGTTTGGCATTTCCTTCTCAATTTCCTTCCTTTCACTTGGCAGATGAGGAAGCTGAGGGAGATAGGATTGAGTGATTTGCTGAGAGTAACACAGCTAATAAATATCTGAGGCTAGGTTTGAACTCAAGAAGATGATTCTTCCTGATTCCAGACCCAGTATTCTATCTACAACGAGCTACTAAATGCTGGAGACATAAAGGCAATAATGAAACTGTTCCTGTCCTTAGGGAACCTAAATTCTTTTGGTGGAAATAGTACATATACATTTAAGTAAATTTAAGATAATTTTGAGGAGCAAATGTATAAGGCATTATGGGGAGGGTGACAATTGGGAAAGGTGACATATAAGAGGAGACGAGATTTGAGGGAAGCTAGGAATTCTAAGAAACAGAGCTGAGGAAAGAATATTGTTCAGGGGATAAGGGGGAGAGCCTATTGAGAAGCACAGAGAGGGGGAAATGCAATGGTGCAGCGAGTAGAGCACTGGGCTTAGTGTCAGGTAGACACAACTCCACTCACGAGTTGTATCACCCTAAGTAAGACACTTAGTTTCCACAAATTGAAAATGATAATGGCACCTACCTCATGGGATTGTTGTGAGGCTCAAATGAGATAATAATTGTAAAGCCCTTAGCACAGTGCCTAGCACATAGTAGGGCTTTCTCTTTCCTATTGTTTGTAAGAAAATCAAGTAACCCTGGTTGATTTGACCATAGAGTGCAGAAAAGGGAATCATGACTGCAGTTAGATTGTGAATGATTTTTCTTTTTAAATCCTTACCTTTGGTTTTGGAATCAACACTAAGTATTATTCCAAGGCAAAAGAGTGGTAAGGGCTCAGTAATGGGTGTTAAATGACTTAACCAAGGTCACACAACCAGAAAGTGTCTGAGGCCAGATTTGAATCCAGAACCTCCTATTTCTAGCCCTGACTGTCAATCCACTGAGCTATCTAGCTACCCATGAATGACTTTTAATACTAAACAGAGGATTTTGGATTTTATCCTAGAACCAAAATATGTATGTCTACAACTTCAATTGGTTTTAATTCTGCACTTCAGGGTCAAGTGAAACAACTCTAATTCATTTTTCATGTGACAACATTTCAAATATTTGAGGTTAAATGCTATTGCCTCTTTAAAGTCTCCTCTTCTCCATGCTAAACATCCTCAGGTCCTTCAACTGATTCTCAATTGGCAAGTTTCCTCTTCAAATCTTTTCATCATCCTGAAATTCCAAATGTGCATTAGCCACTAACATCCAATCAATTTAAAACATTCAAATTAATTAAATTAAGAACAATTTACCATGGTAGAAGTGGATGTAATGTCCTAAATCTCTCAAAGTAGGAATGCTTTGTTGAAAAAAGGTAGTTATCAGTGTTAATTTTCATTTGATGTGTAAAGGAGCCTTTGAAAAAATAGTCAGGTGTGGATTGCCTCATTTTTGAATGTGGGAAATTATATACGATTATTAAAGAATTATTCTCCAAGTCAGTTTTTAAAAAATGTGAGTTTCTGAACCTTAGCCTACTTAAACAAAAAAACAGCAATGTAACAAAGTACTGAGACAGTCAGATGAGGTGTGATAACAGGGTAGACATTATGGCGACACTATGGCACTATCTCTTAGTCTCAGGTGTGCCGGGTTGATGCTAAGTGCCTATGGGGAACAGTTCTGTAGTCTAAGCAGACCTTCTGGCAACTTATCAATGCAAAACATCTTTGTTTTTCTTTTTTGAAAGAGATGTCATAAGACATGATATCTCCAAGTGTAGAGAGCTAATAGAAATTCAAAAAGAAGGAAGGTTGAAAAGAAACTACAATGTTAAGGATTTTTTTATCATTTTTACAAAAATCAAAGTGTTACCATCTTCGTTTTCCTCCACAAGTCCCCCAGAAAGAGCAAAGCCAATCCATCTGTTTTTCTTAGTGAAGACTGACTTTCCCCCCTATTTATCATAGGGAAAAAAGTCAGCAAAACACATGGAAAAATAAAATGAAACTTCTTTCTCTCTCACTTAAAATTATCTAGTTGGTGCCTCTAAATGTTAAGAACTTGTTAAGAACTCTTCTATTTAGCTCTAAATTGCTAACTTGTCTTAAATATATAGCTTTGTAAGTTATATAAGACCCTAACATACATGTGTGGGTGTGTATGTGTATGCCCAAGCCCAAGAATTAATACATTAATATGAGAGAATGCTAGTATTACTTTGAATGTTAAAAAGGTACAAAAAACTAATTATGTGTTAGGGGAAAAAAGCCCTTCTTTCTCTAGGCACATAAGTAAGCTAGCTCCAGTTCTAAATATTTTATGGGACAAAATCCTTTGCCCTGATCAGTATGTCTTACTTTTGAACTTGTAACCTAGAAAATGATACACTCAGTTAAAAAAACAAAGGCATCTTATTTCATTTTTCAATTTTAAGATATTTTATTTTCCCAGTTACATGTAATAATAATTTTCAACATATGTTTTCCAGAATTATAAGATCCAAAATATCTCCTTCCCTTCCATTCCTTCCCCTCTTTTGGAGATGGTAAACAATTGGATCTGGGCCATACCTATATTATCATGAAAAACATACTTCCATATTGGTCATTGTTGTAAGAGCACACTCATACAGATTCAAAATGCCAAAATAAAACCATAAATACACTGATATGAAAGATTATGCTTTGATCCACATCTATCTGACTCCAATAGTTCTTTCTCTGGAGGCAGAAGTCCTTCAGAATTGTCCCAAATCATTGCATTGATGAGAGTAGCTGAGGTTTCACAGTTGATCATCATACAATATTGCTGTTACTTTGAATAATGTTCTCCAGGTTCTGGTCATTTTGCTTTGAGATCATCCTGCTTATCATTTCTTAATAGTATTCCATCACCAACATGTACCATATTTTATTTAGTCATTTCCCAATTGGTGGACATCCCCTCATCACCTCAAAAAACATTTCCAGTTCTTTGCCACCATAACAAGAGCTACTGTAAATATTTTAATGCAAATTGGTCCTGTCTCTTTTTTTAATATTACATCTTTGGGATATAGACCCAGAAGTGATATGGCAGGATCAGAGGGTATAAACAGTTTTGTAGCTCTTTGGGCATAGTTCTAAATTGCCCTTCAGAATGATTGGACCAGTTCACAACTCCATCAATAGTGCATTAATGTCATAATTTTGCAACTTCTCCTCCAACATTTATTACTTTCCTTTACTGTCATATCGGTCAATCTGATAGGTATGAAATGTTGCCTCAACTTTGTTTTAATTTTCATTCCTCTAATCAAGAGTGATTTAGAACATTTTTTCATGCAATTATTGATAGCTTTGATTTCTTTATCTGACAATCATTTGTTCCTATCTTTTGATTATTTGTCAGTTGGGGAATGGCTTGTATGCTTATAAATTTGACTTAGTTCTCTACAGATTTAAGAAATTAGACCTTTATCAGAGAAATTTGCTGTAAAATTTTTCCAGTTTGTTGTTTCCCTTCTAGTCTTGGTTACATTAGTTACGTTTAACAAAATCTTTTTAATTTAACAAAGGCATTTTAGTTTAAAAGAAATGCAAATAAAGTAATAATCATCCATTCCCTCTCTAAATCTTGATCTTTTCTCTCTTATAAATACAGTCACACGTAATACATGACAGGCACTGGGGATGTGAAGAAAATGTTGACAAAAATACAAAGTAATCTTTGTTATCAAAGATTCTATATTTTAATGTGGGGAGGAGTGCAAATAACTATGCAATGGGAAGAGTGGGTTTTGTAGGAATAATGTATGAGTGAATATATGGACATCTATCTACATCACACAAAGAGAGAACATGAGTACCAGTATACATGCTTGGAACAGCTATTCAAATTTCTGATACTATGAGGGCAATCAGCATCTCATATTAGTGTCATTGGGATGCTCTCTCCCTGACTTTTTCCTGAATAGGTATTGCTTTCTGCCCCATCAATGCCAGTTAGTTTCAGAGTATAAGGTATAAGAAGACTGGAAAGATTTGGGTTGGGGTGTGATCCCTGATGGATGGGAAATGTAACCAAAAGATCTAGCTAGAAAGCTTTATCATCCCATGTCAGTATCCTACAAAAATCCATTCTATGATTCACCATTTTGCCTATGCAAACATTCTTAGTACTAGCATGAATCAGGCAGTGTGCTAAGCACTGGGGATACTAAGAAAATGTGAAATGATCCCAACCATCATGGAACTTAAGTTATTATTGGTGATATGATATTTACATAACTAGCTATATGAAAGAAACATACAGAGTGGATGGAAGATAAAACTTTAGAAGGGAGAGAAATTGAACCGGGGGTGGAGGGGAATAGGAAAGATCTCTGGCAGCAAGATATGCTAGATGGACTAGAAATCACAGTGAAGACAAAGAATAGGTTTAAGACGAGTGAGAGAAATTTTCAGGTCTTTCAGATCAGGAAATTTCTCTACTTAAACATCTCCAGTGTTTCTCCATTTTTTTACCAAATAAGATATAAAATATCAACATTTTTCACAGTCTGGCTTTAATTTATCTTTTTAGACTTATCTCATATGTAATCCCCTTCCTTTACATGGCCATTAAATAGAACTACTGTTTGTCTTTCATTCTTTTCTTGCCTTCTTTCTTTTCCCTCCTTTTACTTCCTCAGCTTTAATGCCTTTGCTCACACCATCTTCTAATAAGTCAAAACATCAACAAACCTTTATACTTTACACTTAATACATGACTGACACTGGGGATATGAAGAAAATGTTGGCAAAAATACAAAGTAGTCTTTGTTATGAAAGGTTCTATATTTTAATGTGGGGAGGAGTGCAAATAACTATGCACATGCATAACATATACACACAGTAAATAGAAGATAATTTCAGAAGGAGGGCAGTAGGAGTTGGAAGGACATCTTCATAGAAGATGTTGATTCTTGGAGAAAGCCAGGGTCAGGAGGGAGCAGAAGTCAGGATGTAGAATATTTTCCCTCAACTGAACTCTGTATCACTCATCATTTCCTTCTGTTAATGATCATGGCCACTGTAAAGAAAATCTATCTAGACAAATTTTGCCCTGGGTCTTCCCTGATCTTCCTTCCTCTTCTAGTTGAAAGCAATGTCTTCCTCAGAGTTTCTAACAGTATTTTCCCTGGATCTCCTTTCCTTCATACTTATGACACTCTTTCGGTACTTCAAATGCTTGTATAACAGGATCTGTCATGATATCCTGAAAACCAAGCAAGCATAGTGTCTTGCTACTTGCAAAGTATTTAATAAATGTTTGTTGAAGTGAATGATGTAAAATATTTCGCAGGGCAGTAATCATTATTCAAATACTTAAATGTGTCAAATTTACCTTGCTTTGAGTTTTACTTGTTTACAAGGCTAAACTTTACAGAAATATCCTCTGTTTCCATGGTTTATCGCTCATGTAACATGGTCAGATATAGACCTTTCTGTTTATCATTTAGAACTCTTCATAGCTTTCTTCCTTCCTGTCTTTTTATTCTCTTCATATATTCTAAGGTCCATTCAGTTGGCCTGCTTTCTATTCCTCACGCACAGTATTCAACCTCTTCTTACTGTAGCTATCCCCTCACTGGAAAAAATCTAGAGGGAATTTGGACTTTAATAATTCATGTGTTCAATAAACCTTTATTAAGTGCCTACTGGATGTGCCTAGTATTAGACACCAGATATTTGGCCAAAGTTTTGATAAGGAACAGATCCTAGATTCAAGGATACTTATATCCTAAGCATCTACAATTTGACAAAACCTTCTTGACCTTTTTCATCTACCAGGATGGCTTCACCCCCCTGGCTGTGGCACTGCAACAGGGACACAACCAAGCTGTGGCCATCCTCCTGGAGAATGATACCAAGGGGAAAGTCCGCCTGCCTGCTCTGCATATTGCTGCTAGGAAAGACGATACCAAATCTGCAGCCCTCCTGCTCCAAAATGACCACAATGCTGATGTTCAATCCAAGGTAAAAAAAAAGCTCAGAACCTCTGCAAAAAGGGAGGTTCAGGTTTCCAGGCATCTTTTAGGAGATTCTATCTATTGGGTCCAATGATAATGGAAAATCAATTTCTGTCATAAAAAGAAAGTAGTTAGAGCAGAATTTTTGCAGTCTTTTCTAGAAAAATTGACTGTCAGATCTCAGAAACATTCAGCTTTTTGTAAATCTATTTGCTTATTTTGGTTACATTCAGGAAAGAGCAGGGCTAAGATTAGCTTTTTTTCTTATTGAATAAAAAGTTTGGATTGTTTAGTGCATGTGCTTAGTCTAGCCAAGCAATATACCTGATTACAATGAATAAAATGATTGTCTTCTTGATCTTTGTGTAACATCTTCCCTCTTTTTCCCAAACAACATTGCTTCAGATGATGGTGAATAGGACAACTGAGGTACAGTATTGTGAATATACAAGGATGCATATTGTTTTCATTCTTGTCCATTTCCAGTAAATGCTCACTAATTCATACTAATAATTGGAAGATCCATTATTAGGAAATTGATTTTTGAAAGTTTTAATATCATTGAGAAACTATGATACAGGAGAGGAGCTACACCCATAATTTTCTAGGGACAGAGAAACACTAGTTTCAAGTGAGGAACCTTCCATTACCAGTGAAAACTGATATCTTCTCTGTATCTCATAGCCTTACAGAGTAGGTAGCCAAGAATGCTAAAAAGTTAAATGACTTGCCTGGACACAAACACAAACACAATCTATATAGAGATAGAGGCAGGGAGCTATAAATACATAAACATATGCATGCTAATATTATCGTACTTGCACGTACCTATATACACATACCCTACATGTGCATATAACATGTAGGCATATATTATAAACATACACTTCATGCATGTACCTATACATATGTATGAGTTCACATGTACATGCATTACATGTACAATATACAGCATTCATGTGTACTTTTGTCACTGTTGTGTAGGAAATAGCACAAATTTAGTAAAACTTGTCCCCACTGGTACACTCTTTCTAAGAAGAGAGGTACGAGCACTGATCATTGTTATTGACAGTTTTTATGTGAGCAATAAAACCAAGTTAAATTTAAAAAACATGTTGAATCACACCTCTATGTTACCATTTTGTGGCCATTTCATCAAACTGAATTGTTTATCAATGGAAAATTTCGGCACATAATGAACTTGACCATTCATTCAACTTGATCATAATCATTCAGTTTTATATTCTCAAGTCCTAAAACACATCTAATGACTTAATCTGTTTTTCCATGTAGCAAACTAACACTTTGCAGTCACCAGGGATTGTTGGTCTGGAATGTTGATGATCAAATTTTTATTGTTCACTAGCTCATTTGGCCATGTCTGAACAAGACCCACTGACTCACACATTTTGTTTAAATATTTTTTTTTGTTTGCTGCCCATACTATGGAAATAAAAATGTAATGACTAATCCACATTTTTGAGCATAGAAGATCTATGAATGGTGCACCATTCAATCTAATTCAACAGTCTTTTGCTTCTTGGGCTAAGATTTGTGAACTTCAGAATACTCAAACATTTAGTAGTTAGTAAATACATTACATTTATAGAAATCAGTTTTATTTTCTAGCAGTTTTTCCATTGGTTTGTGTTACATTGAAAGTGGGAGTACAAGAAAAACACTTTATTTGGAATCAGATGCCTTGGGTTCAAATTTTATCATCGCTATTTACTACCACTGATCCTGGGCCAAATTATCTAAATCTATAAATCTATAAAAAGGAAGGGTCTGGACTATGTGATCTCTAAAGTCCCTTTAATATCTGAATCTTGTGATCCTCTGAATCCCAATAAAGTAGGCCAAAATGAAAGAAAAAGGTATTTTCCTCTAATTATCTTAAAAGGGCTATAAAAGAAGGAAATTGGTTTAAATAACATTTGTGGCTTTTTAATAATCGCTGATTATAGTCCTTTAAATTTTGAAATATTTAAAGGCCAATTTAACTCTGTTAATAAATAGTCACCAATTTGACTCATATGTGTGTATATTTGTATTCTCAAATATGTATACATATATTTTCATATATATGTGTTTATATTCATATATAACCATGAAAAAAAATTAAACATAGCCTATATGTAAGATGACACCTGTTTTGTGTGATTAGAAAGAGAATGGCAGTTCATATTCATGTGAAAAAAAACAGTTAAATAAAAGAGAAAGACCTCCATCTGGGCCCCAGGTTGGAGTTCATTCTGCTTTTCTTTCACATATATCTTACATGAGTTTCCTTGTTCTGTAAATATTGTATTTGTAAGTGCTTAATAAGGTGTCAGGTACATAGTAGCCTTTATACAAATGTTTGAGATTCTTCATCCCCTCTTCATGAATCCAAATCACATAGTCCTATAGATTTTCATTACAGATAATTTAGAAATGATTCAGCAGTATTCAGTGAATATTGAATCGAAATCAAGTGAATAATAAAACACATATTGGGCATATTTGTGTGATAATTAAGTATCTGGATGAAAATTGAAAAAAAATTCTGTCAATAAAGTATTCCCCAAACCGAAGCATTGAAAAGATTAAATGGCCTGATCTAAAGATTTGGGGGAGGGGCTGGGGTTAGGGGATGGATCTACAGTTTAATGATGGGCATTATAAGATTTGCAGATACCACTTCAGAGTGATTTTACCAGTCTCTACTGGTTCTTAGCATGCATCCTTGGTTTTATGGACTTCTCAATTACTTTGCAAATTATTTTCCAGGAGCAAAAAAGGATTCCCCAAAGTGTCCTAAGCTGATGTTTACAGACTGATTTAATCACTTATTCAAATCCAAATGTGGGCTTTATTCATATTCAAATAGGCCTCTTTTAAATTAGAACACTGAAATGATGTGTTGAAAATATGTATAGGAAAGAACTCTGGTAGAGGCTTAGATTTTGATGGAGATATTTTACCTGTTTATTTAAGTAAATAGAACCATAGGAAATAATATCTGAGCAGCTAAATTTGATTAGTGATCATCTGTAATATTTTTATATTGCAAGAGAAAGAATTAAGTGATAGTAATTTGATGGTATGATCTTGAATGAAACAATATTTCATGTTTTTCAGTTGTAGAAGTGGCATAGATTCTATTTTGAATATGGTCAAAAGACAAGATACAAAGAAAGCCACTCTTTCTTATCCTGCACAGGATCTTAAGATTATGTCTCTCCAAAAATTAGTTTGGCAGAATTCATTTTTTAAAGAATGGGTTCATCGAAAGAGAATTTTTATTACTTGTTTATTTAACCATCATGCTAAATAACTCATTTGGCTGAAGTTTCTCCTTGATTTGGCATTATGAAATAGGAGCCTAACTAGAGACAGTCTGTAGAGCTCTTCTTGGAAAGGGAGATGGGTCCATGATAAATGGAAGATCAGGAGAAAATGGAATATCCATCCTTCCTTCACAGAAATCATCGAAATTCCTTTATGAGAATTTAGTCAAAATGTCCTTTTTGTTCCAAATAGTTTGTTGAAAATTACCATTCAGGCTAAAATGGTAACATAGATTATTGAGTTTTCCATTTGCAGAAATTTCTTGTTATTTTCCATTCATTATTTTTATTCCTTCCACTCATTTGATGTTTTAGCTAACTATTGTTATCCCCCAAATATGCACTATTTACATCCCATCACTGGGGAAAATAAAATCTTTCTATTATCATTAAAACAAACAAACAAATAAATGAATGAATGAATGAATGAATGAATGGATAGCTAAATAAATAAATAAATAAAATGAAAATTAATGTTCCACAAGAATAGATTTAAAAATAACTAAGGATCCATTGGCATATTATGGGCTGCCAAATAATATAATAGACTTTTTTGTGCATTCTCTCATCTGAACTGTCACAAATATATTAGATAGATTGCAGCCAAAGGGTACTCTGACCAATGCTTGCTTTCATTCAATTACTATATTCTCCTTAGGATACTACATTCCTTTACTGACATCTATTCTGTTGGTTTTGTTGTATAGAGTGGTTTTACCCCATTGCACATAGCTGCACACTATGGAAACGTTAATGTGGCGACACTTCTTCTCAACCGAGGAGCCGCTGTGGACTTCACAGCTAGGGTATGGATTGGAATTCTTCTTTCTGGGTTGTGACTAATGGGGACATTAATAAAAACCAAGCAAACAGAATCTTGTGGGTTTATTCAAAGGTTATCATTTTTTCCCTCCTGCTAATTGGTGAGGCAATAATTCATAGTCCAGTTTAGTCTTTAGAGATTCATACTACTAACCTGATCCAAAGTAAGATAGCTCTAGAGTACAGGCCATGCACACAATTAATGTATGAAAAATGTGTTTTAAGGATGATAAACATTCCATCATCTCTTCCACATAAAGCAATTCATTTTAAGGAACCCTAGGGATCAGTCTCACATGTATCATTGAAATCCATACATAATACATACATAGTGTAGGCAGTAGATTTTATGTACACACATATATATTTGATAGATTTTTTCATTTTTGTCCTAATGGTCTAGAATATTTTCAATGATGAAAAGGGCTATTTGGACAAAACTGCAATTTCAGGATAAAAACTAATGAGAAAATAAGCTCATGTGAAGAGAAATGTAGGAAGAATGCTTTCACATTATTATAGATGGTAGCCAACAAAGTTCATCAATGCGATTGGTAGATATATTCTGCATGTAGACAGATTTTTTTTTCTCCTTTGAAGATCAATTTGTTTGGTTTATTTTCAAATTAAGTTTTATTTTGCTCCAAGTTATTTTGTGGAAAAATGTCTTTTTTAAAGGAACATATTTTCTATAGAAACTAACTTTTAAATGCATGTTTGTGTTTTAAACAAATAATCTTAGAAATTCCAGAACTAGTGAGGAAATAAGTACTATAAGAAAGAATATGGACCATCCTGAATATTATTACTTTTTATGTACAAGCATTCCCTAAAGAAGAGTATGGCCTAAGAGAATTCTATAAAGAGCATTACAAGTTCCTCTAACTTTTTTGTTTCATAGATACCTTTGGCGGTATAGAACATTCTTTGTTCTTTTTTCAAGATATTTTAAAATATTAAAATTTTAAAATTCATAAATCAAAATAGAATTATGAAGGAAACCACTTATATTGAAATAGAATTCATGTGTTCAGAAATCCAAGTGACTCAAATTTAGTTAGAATTTTTGTACACATGAATTCTTACAGTGCAAGAATATTCCCTTTTTCTCTAGACCAGCGGTTCCCAAACTTTTTTGGCCTACTGCCCCCTTTCCAGAAAAAATATTACTTAGCGCCCCCTGTCACATACTATCACCACTCCCTTACAGATATTCACTGCCCCCAAATGCACCTGTGGCCATCACTGCCTCCCCTGGATTGCTGCAGCACCCACCAGGGGGCGGTGGTGCCCACTTTGGGAATCACTGCTTTAGACATATATGGTATGTCATTTGTTTATCCCACCAATCTATCTCATTGGTAAATACTTGTTATTGAGTAGCTCCAATTCAGTGAGTCATTGGTTCCATTTCATTTCCCATGCCCTCTGACTATGGAGCTTGGTAGTTTGTGTACTTCTTGGTTTATTAACAAAACATATCAAAACAAGGTAGCCCTGAGGACTATTCTTTAGCAACGGTTATGTTCTCTTCCAAAGCTATCATTATTATGCCCTTGTCCAACCCAACATGCTCTTCTTTGGTCTTTCTTTGCATCACCCAGAATGGAATCACTCCTTTGCATGTGGCTTCCAAAAGGGGAAATACAAATATGGTGAAGCTCTTACTGGATCGTGGAGGTCAGATTGATGCCAAAACTAGGGTGAGTGTTAAAGCTTTCCTTCTTTTATCATTTCTTTGTGTCTTGGCACTCAACCATAAGAAATTTTTCATGGGAATGGAACTTTCTCGGATGCTGCTCCAAGCTAGTAGGTGGCAAAGTAGATAAAGTACTGAATTTAAAGACAAGACAATCCTAGTTCAAATGCAATTTTAGACACTTACTGTGTGAACTCTTTGTGTCTCAATTTTTTTTCATCTATTAAATGAGAGGGTTGGACCCAGTGATCCTAGAATTTTCAAAAGGCCATGTAAGAGTTAAGAATTAAAAATTATGTTTGTCAATGTTTTCCCACTCCTGGCCTTCCAAAATGAAATATCAGTCCCTCACACATTCAATGGGATAAATCAAACTTAAAAATTCATGCTTTTGATTTGGATTTTCATTATAAATATCAGTAACCCGTATATATTGCTTTTATATTCCAGTGCAATATTAATTTGTAGTATTTATTTCCATAATTATAGATAATTACTCCTATACATTTTTCCTAAGTAGTTCCATATTTTAATCAATTTTTTGAGAAGGCCTGTATAAAATGTATCCTAGGGAGTGAAAGTATATATATTTTATTAGGTTACATCATTCACATATCTGTATATTGAGAAGTAATATATTTCATTTATATTTAGTTTAATCAAAACTGCCATGAATTAGCAGTAACCACAGATGTACTTATACTTGTAAAACCCTTTTCGGTTTGCTTAGCTATTTTCTGCTGATATGGAATGAAGTTACTTTCTATTTCTGTATATATAACTTTTCAAAATTCACTTATGACTACCCTTTAAGTATATAGCTTTTTTAAAAATTTAATTCTTTGAGGATAGGTTAGAAGAATCATAGCCTCTCTCTCTCCAAAACTTTTATGCTTATACCATCAAGTAAGATTGACATATGAGATTAGAAATCTAATAGAAGAAGAAAATATTCCCAATTCTTTTTACATAAGTTAGTCCATAAATTACTGAATTTCTGGGAACAAGGGACCTGTAAGCTAAGTCCAAGCTGAATTCTGAACAAAGCAGGATCAAATAGTTCTTCTTCAATGCTATCAGACTATCCATTATCTTGTCCTATCAAATCATATCATATGGTAGATCCATTAAAACCTGCTAAAGCTGCCCCCAATGGAGGAGAAAAGAATTTGACTTTGCGTATCCTTAAAAGCTTTGGCTAGCATTTCTAATCCCTCTTCTTAAAGGCATTTGGGCATGGTCAGCTGTGGACATTTTACAACAGGGGGGATTACAAAGCATTTTTTTTTCTTTGTCTGTCAGTGGCTCTGTTGTGTTGTCTCATGTCTTTGTGCCTGAATTTATTTGGTATCTGGATCTCTCTTCCTTTTCCTTTTGTCTGTGTGCAGTAGCTTTGATAGGGTCATAAGTATAAGGGTTGTGAAGGCATAGGTAGAACTGCATGCTTATTGCATGCAGGTGTTACATTTAAAGGGAAGCATTTTGGCACTTCTTCCTTCAATATTAACCTGATCTGTTTCCCTTTCACATTTCCCAGACTGTTTCTTTTGAGGTACCTCCAAAAATTCATGTTAACAGCAGAAAAACAACACTACATAACTACAAAAGAATCTTAAGCCAGAACATTTTTCTTAGTGCTTAGCTGCCATGTTAATTTATCATAAAGTATTTATTGCTTTTTTACTAGTCTTGTAAAGATAAATGTTTTCAGTTATTTCAAAGGTAACATAATTTGCCTTATTCACATTCATTTGCATATAAAAACTCCAAGAAGGAACTGTTCCCATTTTAGTAGAATGGGTAATGGACTAAGAAAAGGGAAAACTGAATTCTTGACCCATTTCTAGCTTACTGTGTGATTTGGAGGGTGAATTCCTTAACCTCTCTCTATGGGCCTTCCCTCCCTCATATGTGAAGTGAGAATTTTGGACCAGTTAATCTTTAAGACTCTCAGATGCCTCAGCGATTGAGTTGCATTCAGAGATTGACAACCCAGAAGGATCAGATTATCAGTATGAGGTGTGTTGGCAGCTGTCCATGGGGATTAGACATAGTCATGCAGGATTGTATCGAGACCCCTTCACCCTGGAAGTTTAAAATACCCCTGTGACTCAATGGATAAGACTAGAAAAATTTTGCCCAAGATTTAGAAAACCTAATCTATATTCTATACCTAACCCTTCTTGGTTCAAACAAGCAAACAAACAAAACTAGCTATAAACTCAAACTACATAGCAAACGTGTCTTTTGCTTCTGCATTCTTTGAAGCTGGAGAGGCTTGTAGAGAAAAGTAACCTAAAGTCTGAAATCAGGAACTATCATACAGAATTTAGAACTCCTGATAATTCTAAATTTCAGAATATTTTATTTCATTTAAAAAAAAACATCCAAGACATTTTGTTTTGTTTTTTTTTTCCCTTCACTGCAAAATGAAAGAAAAAAGTATTTTGAGTTGGCACAGTAACTGTTTGTTCTTGGAGGTTTTATTTGCCTTCAAAAGAGGTACCTTTGAAATAATTGATATAAGTGCTTCTGTTTATAGACTAAATTTAACAAGGAAGGAGATATTTATTAAGCACCTACAATGTGCCAGGCATTTTGCTAAGCATTTTACAAATCTTACTTAATCTTCAAAACAATCATAGAAGTCAGTGATATTATTATCCTTATTTTACAATTGAGGAAACTGAGGCAGGCAGAGGTTAAATGACTTGCCCAGAGTCACAAAGCTAGTAAATGTTTGAAGATGAATTTAAATTAGCTCTTCTAAAGTCCATGCTTAGAGCTCTACTATTGGAATTAATAGTGATGTTCATTCTTGCATCTTTGAGACTCCAAAATTTCCTCTTCTTTAATTAATCCAACAGCATTTTAGCACGCTATCATTGTAGGAATTCTTTTGAAGAATTTATTGGATTTTTTCATTTATTAATGACTTAAGGAATAAGCTATTTAAGTGATATTAACATTACTTACAATATCATCTCCATTTTAACTCTCCCCCATACCTGGCATTATCATGTCAATTTTAGATATATTTCCTGATTCTTCTTTTCCATGTTCAACAAAAATCAGGTGTTGGGGTGGGAAAACAAATCAAGACTAAATCACATGTTTCTGCATCCAAGAACTAGCTAATTAAAGACTTGGAGACAATTAAAATTCAATGAACGAAAGAAGTAAAAGAGTAGCCTAGCAATATATACGTTCACTGAATCTTTTACATATTAATTTTAGTAAAACTTTGTATCAAACATCCAGAGCCAAAGAATTAATTGTTCTTCTTTAGAAGCAGAAGGAAAAGGAAGCAAAAAAGGAAAAATAAACCTATCAAATTGAAAAATGCTGATCTCTTCAAAACCCATCACTTTGAAATGTCTTCTAGCAGCCTCTGTCTTAAGAGCTCTCGAACTGACTATCTAGGAACCTTTTAAAAATCTGCTTTTAAATGATTTGGCAAATGCATTTAATAATTTGGGTATCTGTCTTCTTGCTCTAGTAAATAGAAAAATAAGCATTGACCTTTATGCTGATGAGATGATCTCATCAAGAGGTATCTAAAATGTTTGGAAATCTCAGCTAGTTATTGTTTGAAAGAATACCTTGGCAATAGTTAATCAAACCCAGAATAATTGTTATGATTAGCAATAATACTGCTAAATAGTTATTTATAAAATGTATTTGTGGTCCAGATTTGTTATTCTATTGCCTAAGAAACTCCCGGAAAGCAGAATCCCTCTACAAGTAAATATTATTGCCTTTGAAACTTATAATCTTTTAAAAATAATTATATTTATTGGCTTGAACAAAATACCATACAACTGGAAAGAACTTTAAATATGGAATATATTTTCCCTTTGCTAAAATCACAGTGGATAGAGCGCCAGGCGTGGAATCAGAAAGACTTGAGATCAAATTTGAACTCAGATCCTTACTAGTTGTGCAGCCATGGACAACGTCTCTTAACCCTGTTTACTGCCTCTCTTTCTTCATTTGTAAAATAAGCTGGAGAAGGAAATGGCAAACCTCTCTGGTCTTGTTCACAAGAGTTTGACATATTGGCTTTTTGTCTTAAAGAGTTGCCTAAGGGCACTGAGAGATTCAATGACTGGATTTAAATGAGGATCTCCTTTCTCCAAGGCCAGCTCTTTAGCCAACATGACTCAAACCAGGCAAGTTAATGGCATCCAGTGTGCCAGGCACTTTGCTAAATGTTAGAGAAACAAGGGAAAAAATAGTCCCTGCTCTCAAGGAGGGAGTTCACAGGTTAATTGGGAGGTGGGGGGTGGTGGGGAGAGACAAGAGCCAAATAATTAGGTACAAATAAGATATATATAGATATAGATATATTTATATAAATGATAAATTGGAGTTAATTTCACAAAGTGCTTTATAGCTTACAAAATATTATATGGCATTGTTAGATCTGATTGTCACAACAAACCAGGGAGTTGGATTATACCAAAATTATTATCCTCATTTTATAACTGGGGAAATAATCCCATTTTTTAAATTTCAGTTTTTAAGAGATATTTCACAATTCCTATCATGATAGGTCCAGTGGAATGAGGTTCTTACATGTAGTATCCCAACGGAACCATACGCAAGTTCTTTTATGGACAAAAAAGCCAGCTAGAATCATCACCAGCCTTAAACATTTTTCATGCTACAGCCATCTCCTTCATTGTATGGTGAAGGACTTTGACGTCTTAAGCAAGTCCTTTTATTATAAATCCTTTAAAAAAAATGAAGCACTTTCTAAGAAGATGACAGCTTAAAATGAAGGTACCCCTCCTGTCTCCACCTGTTCTGCACATGCAAGAAGTTGGCATTCTGTCTGATTGGCAATGCTAACCCGGCTCCTTAGCTTCTCCAGAGGAGTGACGAATTGCTTCTGCTATTTGTATGCTTTTCCTTGTAAGCAAATGGAAAACTAGGTGACCTCCCAAGTCAACCGTCTTTCCCTAGCACACAATTGACCTGAGAAGCTATAGATATCTTTTGGTCATACTTTTCTGCATCTGAATTATACCGGTTAGTTCGCTCCTGCTAGAATTTTGCTCTTTTTATCTAGTTAGGGTTACCAGACCACGCTACCCAGGAGTCTTCCTCCAATGCTTTCATGGGGATAACCTGGCTACCTTCTACCTATTGCTCTCGGAATTCTAATCATATAAATATTTATTCTAACCATATAAATATTTCATATAAATAATCATATAAATATGTATATGTTTATAATTTCTTTTCTAATCATATAAATATTTTAATCATATAAATTCTAATCATGTAAGTATTTCTTCTAATCATATAAATATTTCTTCATGTATAGGACATGTCAGTCAATTATTCTGTGACTCATCTCACCATCCTTGTGATTTCCCACATCAAAACTCCCTTCCATAGCAAGCAATACCCAATATGTGTTTTGTTAAGTTATTTTAGTTGGGTTTGACTCTTCATGACTCCATCTGAGATTTTTATGGCCATGCTAGAGTGATTGTCTATTTTCTTCTCCAGCTTATTTTACAAATTGAGAAATAGAGACAAACAGGGTTAAAAGACTTGCCCAGGGTCACACCACTAGTAAGTATCTGAGGCCATATTTGAATTCAGGTTTTCCTGACTTCAGACCTGGTACTCTATCTACTGTTGCCACCTGGCTGCCATAAATCTCTCATATAGTCTTCCCTCATTAGACTCTGAAGTCCTTGAAAGCAGGGACAAATCACTTGGTTTTGTATTTTTATAATTTATCATCATATACCAATGCCAGACACAATATAAGTTATGGACCTTTTTTTTTGTAATTGTTGATGACAGTGATAACTCCCTGGCAGTGGCCCCAACATTTCACATCTCAGGCAGGATCCATTCATACCCTTAAGGATGCCACCCAGCCCCTTCTCTACAAGAATTTTTGTACTTGTGGGATATGTGTGTACATGTGTTTACTCAGTTTGAAATGAAAATAAATTAGTATAATTATGAGAACAATTTTGACCTGGAGGACCCCCTGCAAGTCTAACACTCTCTCCACTATGCCACCTATATGGGTGAAGATAATTTTTTTGTTTTGTTTTATTTTTAGGAGAGGAGAGATATTTGTAATCTGCAAGGAAAGAGAAAAGAACGTAGACACTTAGTTTTGTTTTTCATATCAAATGAGCCAAGCAGGGATCACTTGGATGTTTTAAAGAAAAAAAAATCCTAAAGTAACTGAAAATGAATGTTTCAAAGGCCCAAAAAACAGATTTGGCTCTAGAGAAGCAATATGAGAAATCATGTCTTCTTATTCTTTTGCAGTGGCTTAAGGGGGTGATCTCTGTGTGTGAAACAACATTGTGCATATTGTCAGATTTTCTTGATGTATTAATGAGTTTTGCTGATTCTTTTCTCTGTTTCTTCTTTTTTTCACATTGTTGTAAGGGATGATTCTCTGTAAGGAAGATGGGAGAGAGATTCAGGAATCTAGAGGGCTCAGAGACGACTCAGGATTGTCATTAGAATGAAAAAATGAGGCACTCATAGTTAATTCAACAGTTAACAAAAGTGGGGCTGATAGGTGGCCAAGTGGCTAGAGAAACAGGTCAGAAAATGGGAGGCTCTGGGTTCAAATGTGGCCTCAGACTGTTTCTCTGGGACAAAGGAAGGCTAAAAAAAATTAACTCCAATTTTCCAGATCACAGGGGTTCTATGCCCTTAAACTCTGCAATGTTGAATGCCCATATCCTTTTTTTCCAAGCTGAACAAGAAATGCCCATGAATGATTGAGGTATAATGAGGCACTTTGTTCACATTGGAAAATAAAGGGTCTAGTATTCCTCTATCACAAAGTGGCTTCATGGAGTTCTGACTCCTGGACTACAATGTACTTCTGACCCCATGTACTTCTGAAAAACTGAGATGGTGTAATACTCACTAATGTCTTACATGGGTAGAAAACGTTCCCCACTTCCCTAGAAAGGAGCAGTCCTCATTTGTGGTCCAGGAATCCCTTAAAATCATGAGTTCCTTTCAGGGGGCCCATAAGGTCAAAATTTTTCCATAGTTATTCTAAGATGTTTCAATTGCTAATATAGTACAAGATTTTGGGTTTGCCTCCATGTCTAAAGGATGCCTTCGGCTAATGCAGCATAATCTATCTACTACATAGATCGGGCAGTTAGGTGGTACACTGGAAAGAGTGCCAGATTTAGAATCAGAAAGACGTATTTCAGATGGACCTTAAAAAGGGTAGAGAATTCAGTTGAGATGAGGGAACTGTCTCTAACTTCTGTCTCTCCATCCATTTGTACTCTATGAAAACGACTGTAGAAGTGGCCATACTCAAAGCCTATTTAGAAGATAATGAGTCAGCCAGGTTGACTAGAGCAGGGCATTTATTTGAGGAAGTAGCAGGAAATAATGTTGAAGAAAGTAAAATTAAGAGTGATGAAAGATAGACAAAGAGATGGTAGAAAACTGGCCTTGGAGATCCAGGTAAGGACTTATTGAAATATACCTATATATCTAATTACATAATTTTCTGCTAGCTAAACCTATAAGGATGAACATCATGGCAAAACTTGTTACTTTTTTTTGAAAATTGCTTTCCTTCTAAAAAGTTTTCCCTATTAATATTTCCATGTTGGTTGAATGCGTCAAATTCAGTATATGAGAATGTTGTTGTCTTTTATTATTGCCATTTTATCACTTCTTATTCCTCTTTTAAAAACATCTACCTACTGTCTTGGAATTATTGCTAATTGCTATTGGTTCCAAGGCAGAAGATTGATAATGGTAAGTTAGGCTCTGCAGTAAGAATTTAGAGACTTACTTATGCTGAGTCACACCAGCTAGAAAGTGTCTTAGGCCACATTTGAACTCAGCACCTCCAACTTCAGCCTTGCTTCTCTAGCTGAGAGAGCCAATTAGCTACCCATTCATTCCTTCTTTATTCCTTATTCCTCTTCCCCCCTTCCCCAGGTCCCAGAAAAAAGTATGAAGAATAGTAAGTTTTATGAACCCTTTTAAAATTTTAATATTTTCAATATTGATGGGCTTTCTATGCATGAACAGATTTAACAAGGTGTTTTTCATTAACAAAATACTATAGAGAGATAACAGTAATTTTGGTGGGAAGCTCCTGATCTTGTGTTGCAGCCTCTTCTTTGTCATCAAGCAAGGATCTTTAAGTTTGCTCAATTCTAACTATTCTAATTTGAACCCAGTTCTCATTTTCTCTGCCATACTTCTCCCTTCTTGACTCCATTTTTGACTACATCTCTCAGTATAACTGTGACATATTTTCATCTTACAACTGCAGATCCAAGCAGAAATAAGATCATTTGCCAGGAAAAGCTTAGGTTATTGCTGAGTTAAGCAATAGTAGGGAATTCCCAAAGCAAGCAGAAAAACAAGAGGAAAAAGAGGAAGGAGAGGAGAGACAAGATCTGTGCTTCCATGAGAAAATACAACTTTCTTTTTGACCTTTCAGAGTAAAAAGCTGGGCAACTGGTCAAGAAGTTTTATCTGTTAAGTCATCTTCTTGGTGAAAATGGGGGGGTGAATCTTTTTTCATCCCTTACCAAAAGGACAATTTTTTTGATTTCTTGATTAAATGTTATTATCGATACCTACTAACTTGCTAACATTGGATAGAAAAGAAAAGAAAATGATATGCTCCCTTGACACCATCTTTTAATTTTTTTGTCAGGACGGGCTGACACCACTTCATTGTGCAGCACGGAGTGGGCATGACCAGGTGGTAGAACTTCTTCTAGAACGAGGAGCCCCCTTGCTGGCAAGGACCAAGGTGAGTGTGTCTAGGGAATACAATGCCCTAGGATAATAGTTAAACCACTTTCTGACCATCCTTCCATTCACCACATGGCAAAACTATTGTGGGAACTCATACACATGGTTGCACGATTAGTCTAAGTCCTTTTATTGGAAATTAATTTTCCTTAGCTTGGGTATGTTTTGTGTATGTGTGTTTGTTTTGTTTTGGTTTTGACATTGGATCTCCATATATTTCCTGAGCCAAAAGTACAGCAACTATTCCTGGGTCTTTCCCCAATATTATTAAGCATCATGGAAGCATTAACATGCTTGGTTTTTCTGAAATGGTCCCTCCTTAGATGGCTTGGTAGCCCCCTACTCCAGGAACTTTCATAGTGATGCTAAATTCTTTTATAGACACCAAATTGGCTTTAGTCCCACTTTAGTTCAGAACTCCTGAACTCAAACAATCCATGAACCTCAGTCTTCCTAGCAGCAGGGACTCCAAGGATGCACCATGAAACTCAGCAGCAGTTTTATTTTTTAATAAAATTTCCTATTGTTTTAAAACTTTAAATATCTGCATTTATATTTATGTACATGTCTGTACTTCATTTTATAGCCTCTGTTTATAGACAGGGATAGGGACTAAGCCAATGATTTCCTTCATCCCTCAATCTTTCCTTCCCTTATTCTTCCCTCCCTTCCTCTCTTGTTCCCTCCCTTCTTTCCTTTCTTTATTGCTCCCTCCCTCTCTTCCTTCTTTCCCTCCTCATTCCTTTTCTTCAGATAGAAATTTATGTTCATCTGTATTCTCCTTAAATTAAACGACAGCTTTAAAAGTCCTTCCTAAATCCAAATTTTATGATTCTATGTCATGAAGTCACATAAAAGACTTTTATATAATATTCTGACAGGAATGGAACTATATGCTTACTTTAATCATATATAATTATATCATGTTTATGACATAGTTGATTTAAATTTTTTAAAGAGCTTAAAAATAATAGCAAATGAACTAGCATTTTAAGAAAGGCCAATATGATTTGGTTTGTTTTTATTTGTTTTTGAAATGGCAAGGGAGCTTTAAAAGACCGAATCTGACCCTTGTTGCTTTATTTGTCTGTTTAAGGATTTTGGGGGTTTTAAGAGTTTTCATGGGTAAGTTTTTATGTGATGACTGAAGATATAGCCACTGCTGGTAACTCAGAGACCCCCCCACCCCTTAATTTTTTTTTAAATTTCCAAAGGCTTCATGTCTTCCTTCCTTTTTCAATTCTCCTTCCCTAAATGCTTTGTTCTGGTTGATGATCTTGTAAAATGAGTCCCAAAAGGTAGATTAGTGACAGCGCAGCAGTGCTTCCTCCTCTGGGTGGTATGGAGAATTGCCCACAATGATGCCATGAGACTGTTTGTGTTGGGTAGAGATGACATTAAAAACCCGTCTTGATTTGGCCTGAGGTTAGTCATAAAGGTGCAGCAAATGATATCGAGTGACAAGAATGTCTGTGGCACAGTGACTTTTGTCTGTATAGAGGTATAGTGTGGGAGAGACATTTCAAATCAGTAATATTTCACTCCTTCATAAAAACATATTTAATTGATTTTTTTGGATTGTATTAAAGCCTAAACACATAGGAATGTGAGTATATGTGTGTATGTGTGTATATGTATATATATATAAATATATATTTATGTGACTGTATATGTAAATACATATTTTTCCATTGTCCAACTTGTCAAAAAGGGTAGGATATTTCCAATGTTTTAGTTTGGTTCATATAATACTTTGTTTCCTTGCACATTTTTAGAAAATATTGTTGGCACAAACCCAACTAATTTCCGTGAAAAAAATGGAAATATAGAGATATGGTGCAGAGCAAGAAATAATCCTTAGAGCCTTAAATATATAATCCTCATAATTGTTCACATTTATATAGTGCTTTAAAATTTTCAGAGCATCTAAATGCATTAGCATATTCTTTATTTATTTTTAACAATTTTCCCATGTTTAACATGATTCATTTTCTTTCCTTCCCTTCTTCCCTCCCTGCTCCTGGAGATGATAAGCAATTCCACTAGGTTATACAAATGTACATTATCACATTTAATCCTTAGAGGAACCCTATGAGACAGAAGCTATTATTATCTCCATTTCACCAATGAAGAAATTGAGATTGAATGTTCTTAAGTGACTTGCCTAGGATCACACTGCCACTAAGAGTTGGTGGCATTATTTGAACTCTAGATGCTGGGTGAAGTACTCTATCCCTTGGACTGCCTAGCTATTTCTATATATTCACAACTGAACCTAAACCTATTTTATACATTTCTTCCTCCTTTCTACTGAGCACTGAGGCAGCTAACTGGGTAGAGCATTGGGGCTGGAGTCAGGAAAGCCCAAGTTCAAATCTGACCTCTGACACTTCCTGTATGTTGCTGGGTAAATCGCTTAACCCTTTGTTTGAGTTTCTCCAACTTTAAAATAGAGATAAAATAAGAGCACCTCCCTCCCAGGGTTGTCATATGGATCAAATGAAATAATAATTGTAAAGCACTTAGTACTATGCCTGGCATCTAGTAGGCTGTCTACAAATGCCGATTTCCTCCTTCTCTTCACTCCTTCCCTCCCTACTGGCATTGGCTGAGGTTTTTGCTGGTGAAAGCAAGGGAGGAAGTTAAACAGCCAACCCAAGCACATATTTTAAGAATTCTCTCGTATTTTAATTGACTACTTAATTTGAAACATTTGGGGTAGAAGAGCAGTCAACACACTTAAAGTATGTGTGGAATGAATTCCGTTTTTAAAGACAGATCCCACAGGCCATGAATGGACAGCTCCAAAGTAGAACCATATGAAGAAGAGTTCTGAATCATTGTGTCATTTTTTCCACTGCATCAATATTGTGTGTATTTTATTAAATTGCCTTATAAATGTAGCTTAGGGACATAGTAGCTGTTCATTGGTGAGACAGTTGTACTCTAGATATGACAAACTTCAAACCCAACCACTCTAGGCACTAAATGTCAGGGGACCAGCACAGATTCTACCACAAGCCAAAAGAGAATTCTATTTGCTATTGACTTTTATACATCTAAAATGCCTGATTTTTTTAACCTATAAGGCAAGATTCAGAATTACCTTTAAGGTGAAAGTCAATTCCATTCCCACATTTAGATTCAGTATGGAGGGCTCTTTATTATACTACGGAATCTTCAGTTCAGATCAATGTATTTTAAAATTTTATTCAAGAACATGTAAAATCGATAGCAGCTTATTTAATATCTTGTGGTGGGGAGGGAAGAGAGAGAGAGGCACATATACACACACAGAGAGAAAGAGAGGAACACAGAGACAGAGACAGAGGAGATACAGAGAAAGAAAGAATTTGGAACTCAAAATTTAAAAAAAATGAATGTTAAAAATTGTTTTTACATATAATTGGGGAAAATAAAATATTTTAAAAAGAGAATTTATTCAAGAGATTTATTGTTTAGTCATTTAAGTAATGTCTGACTCTTTGTGACCTCATTTGGGGTTTTCTTGGCAAAGCTACTAGAGTTTTGCTATTTCCTTCTCCAGCTCATTTTATAGATGAGGAAACCAAGACAAACAGGCTTAAGTGTTTGATCATAGTCACATAGCTAGGAAGTGTCTGAGATCAGATTTGAACTCAGGAAGGTAAGTCTTCTTGACTGTATCCACTGGGCCACCTAGCTTCTATAGAAGAGATATACAGCCAAAAAAAAAAAAGGCAAAGCAACCCTGTCCACAAGAGGTTTACATTCTATTGCTGGGATAGTACATATATACAGAGAAGTAATTCTAAGCATATAGAAAAATATTTTTGTTACAAACAACAGATTAACAGTTGGTACAATAGTCAGGAAAGGACTCATTTTGTAGGTAGTACCTGAGCTGGATCTTTAAGAGAACAAGAGATTTCAAGAGGTTAGAGTGAGGTTCAAAAACATTGTCAGCATGAATGGTAGACTGTGCTATGTCATGGAGATGGGATGTCATTTTATGCTAAACCTCTAGAATTTCTTTTTTTTAATTTTAAAACTTTAATTACTTAATTAATTAAGGATATTTTTCCATGGTTACATGATTCATGTTCTTTCCCTCCCTTCCTCCCACCCCCTCCCATAGCCAATGAGCAAGTCCACTGGGTTTTACATGTGTCATTGATCAAGACCTATTTCCATATTATTAATATTTGCATTAGGGTGATAGCTTAGAGTCTACACCCCCAAACATATCCCCATTGGACCATTGATCAAGCAGTTGTTTTTCTTTTGTGTTTCTACTCCCACAGTTCTTTCTCTGGATGTGAATAGGAGAATTTCATTTTCATATACAATACTAATGTGTATATCAGGGCCCTGGAATAGAAAGGTCCCCATCACTGTATATTATAAAGAATTAATGAGTCCAGGTTTTGCACATTAGGCACCACACAATCTATAGAATTTTGCATTTTCTTTGTCCTTAGGAATCCTAATAAATATATCTCCCCCTTTTAAGTGAATTTGCTCGATAGAAAAGAGAGACAAGGATGCTCTTTCTATCTACTGGACAACCCAGACAATCATTGCCTATTAGTTTGGAGAAGGGTTGAGGGTTTCATGGACCACTTCCTAATTAACTATTTGCCAGTTGGAGTCATCTTGGGATATTCATAGGAGAGGCTGAATAATGAGCTCCTAAAACTCTATTCATAACACTGTAGAGAAGTAGGATGGAAATAGCAATAAGGTGGTGGGAATAGGAGTAATATAAGGGAAAGGGAAAGGAGGGGACAGCTAAAAAGCAAAATGCTGGAGGGGAGGGAAAGAGTGAAAGGAGAAAAGGTTAGGATTAAAAGAGGAAGTCAGAATGGGGGGGAATACACAGATGGCAATCATAAATGTGAATATAAATGGGATTAACTCAATCATAAAACAGAAGCAGATAGCAGAATGGATTGAAATTCTATTTATATATCTGTCTTGAGGTCCATTGGTATCTTTGGTCATTGAGAGGGCCACTGACCTATCAATCTATAGGTTATAATTCTAGGCAAATCAATAAATTGATATTCTTAACCATAAATCAGTCACTCAATAATTTTTGTCATAACACAACAAATGGATGAGGTTAGTATCCTATGAATGATCCCTCCTTCTTTCTTGCCCACTCTCCTTTTTTCATAGATAAAGGAACTGAGATATTGAAACTTATTTCTGGTTACAAAGGTAGTAAATATTCAAGGTGTATTTTAAATCCAGGTCTCTTTCCTGACTCCAAGTCTAGTTACATGCTTCCCACTGCCTCCTCAATATGGTAAAGGGAATTTTTGAATTGATTAAGTTGGAATTTTCTATTGTCAGGCTTTTATTTATATGGAGTTTATCACAGTCAGCACCTTGCTATGTGCCAGTATCTTAAACATTCACAATTTATACAGCCATTCCAATTTACATTATTCTTATCTTGTACACAGTAAAATGGATCAGATATCAGCACTTCAGCAAAAATCAGTTCAAGAGTTAGGTTCATATACCTGCTCAGACATGTTTATTTTAAAAAAAACATCTAGTCCTGTACTATTATGAAAAGGAAAAAAAAATCTGTGATCCTTGTAGTGTTGGGAAATCCAAATTAGAGATCCCAGATGAACCCACAAAAACATTAGTTATAAGCTTCTCCCTTGGTCATTCTTTTCACTTAATCAAGAGTAATTCAAAGCAAAAGTAATTAATGAAAGAATCCTTTAAGATTAATTTTGGTAATAGTAGGGTTTTCCCATAAAATTAGGATACACTTTCCGACAAATACACATAAAAACCAAGTGCTGAGTGGGCACCTCTAATGAATGTGTTTGAAAAGTCACATACATAGGGAACATGTTACCATGGTACATGGGTTGTGTGTATGGAGGGATTACTCATCCATAGGGAACACATGTGGCTAGGGCACCTGGATCTGGGTGCCAATTAGCTTTTAGCTGCTCTAACTTTTGAGGTGTCGAATGTAGATACCTCCATGATGATATAGTCTATTGCCCTTTGTAAGGGGTAAAAATTAAAGGATTAGACTAAATGTATAAGAATTGTGGCTGCCAGAAATTATTACTCAAGTCAGAATGACTTTTTATGGTAGTTTATTTACAAAAGGAGAAAGAGTGAAAGTAAGGAAATCAGAGAGAGAGAGTAGGCAATTACCCCATCTTGGTCCAAACCAGTCAGGGCTTCAGAGGCCCCACCAAAGGGGGCTCACAGGTAAATTAATGAAGGGTTTTAGCCACAAGGCCTCCTTCAAGATGAGGGGCTTCCCTGGAGGCTAGTACCTCTCAGAAAAGCCAAGAAGGGGAGTCATTCCTTTTCACCCACCCCTGTGGTAGTACTAAAGGAAAATCGAAGAGCAGTCCAAGGTCCCAAGCCAGAGCTCCTTCAAGATCCAGTTGAAGGTGAAAGAGCTAGTCACAGGAAGTTCTTGCCACTTTTAAAGACCATTCCTTTCCTCATTTCCTGTGTCTTCCTTCCACTTTACATTGACCAATTATAGCTAAAGCTTTGCTTAGGACTGCTCAGGGGGAAGTCAGTTGATTCTGATTTGTCACCCACTATTGCTTCTGGCAATTAAATCTAAAACTGAAGAGGGGAGAGTCAATTCAATTTTCACACTTTGCTGGCCTCTTATACAAAGAGAATTTCCTTTTTCCCCCCTACAAGGTAAGAATCCTCTCATGCTTTGGCCATCAAACTAGGATTTAGCCAGAATTTATTATATGTTTACATTTTTACATTGATTTTTAAAGAGACAACATATTTAGCCTTCCAATACTTGGAGGGTTTGTTCAAATGAATTTTGGTTTTCTTGGAATTCTTAAGTTCACAAGTATATGCACATTTAATGCAGGCAGAGGGTGAATATAGTTGATGGAGCATGACCTAGAGTCATGAAGACATTAGTTCAAATGTGGCCTCAAATATTTATTAGCTGCATGACTCTGGGCAAGTCACTTAACCTCTGCTTCAGTTTTTTTATCTGTAAAATGGGGATAATAACCTCACAGAGTTGTTGTGAGGATCAAATGAGATAATATTTCTAAAGCTCTTGGCACAGTGCCTGACACATACTATATACAATAAAAAATCCTAGATATCATTATAATTATTATAGCTAGGTAGCACAGTGGATAAAGTGTCAGTCCTGTAGTTAGAAAGACCTGAGTTCCAAGCTGGCCTCAGATACTTCCTAATTGTATGACCCTGGGGAAGTCATTTAACCCTGTTTGCCTCAATTTCCTCATCTGTAAAATAAGCTGAAGAAGGAAATAGCAAACCAATCTAATATCTTTGCTGAGAAAACCTCAAATAAGGTCACCATTGACAACAATAATTATCATTATTTACTAAAGACAAAGGGGTTGAAATGTACCTCAATGGAAGGACGTACCCATATCACTGAACTTACTTTACACACACACACACACACACACACACACACACATACACCAAGAACCTGTAATTTTATCAGTGTGGGAACTCTTCATGTTGCAATGACCACCAACAGAGTAGATTGCAACCCATCCAGAACATATAATCTCAGAGAATTCAGTCATCATGGTACAAAAGAAAGAATAATGGATTTAGAATGAGAAGACCTGGAATTGAGTCTCAGCCCTATTACTTAACTCCTTTGTGATCTTAGGGCAGTCATCTGTTTGGCCTTTTGTTTCCATATTTGTAAAATGATGGAGAGTTAGACAAGATTAACTTTGAATCCTTTAATAACTCTGTATTTGTGAGAGTTGCTTGAATTTCAAAGAAGTTAAGTGACTCTCCTATGCCAGGAAGCTCATGAATAGTGACTTGGGATTTGAACACAGAACTTTTTGTATCAAGTCTAGCACAATCCACTATTAACACTTCTCATAGCTTTCATTCTTGCCCCCCCCCCGAAATGGAACAGACAATGTGAATCAAAAGTATAGAGGGGGAAAGCTGAAAGAAATTTTAGAAAGCCTTTTACCTGCTCGTTTTACAGTTGAAGAATCTGAATCCCAAAGAGTTAAGCATCTTGTGTTATGCATCCTACCCAATATACAAAATCTTGGTGCTCATTATCTGCTCTTCCCTTTGAATCCCAGGTTAGCAACCCCTGTCACTCATGATAGTTCTGAAGTGCCCAATCTCTGCCGTCAGATAGCATACTCACTGGGTTCTTTGTTTTGTTTTGTTTTGCTTCATGGCTTAGAATGGACTATCTCCACTCCACATGGCTGCACAAGGGGACCATGTTGAATGTGTTAAGCACCTGCTACAACATAAAGCCCCAGTGGATGATGTCACCCTGGATTACCTAACTGCCCTCCACGTTGCTGCACACTGTGGCCACTACCGTGTGACCAAACTTCTCCTGGACAAGAGAGCCAATCCCAACGCCAGAGCCTTGGTAAACTTGGCACAGCCCACCTCAAAACACACACACACACACACACACACACACACACACACACACACACACACACAAAGGGGTTTTCAAGCCAGTGTTTGCTGATCCAAGATGCACGCAGAAATAGCAAATGGCTTGGGGACAAAATCATTCTTTCCTTCCATCCATCGTGCAGGCTTTCCTATCCTCCTATTCTCTGATGGAGAAAATAGCAAAGATTTTAGAAGGCACCAAGCTAACATTTCTGAAGTCCATCAGTTGCATACATGCTGATGTGAATTCCGTGAGAGTAGAGAGCAACTTGAAGGACAAATTAAAATCTGAGGAGGAAGCAGAAAAGCCTTTCAGTTTCTTAGATCCCTAAGGGGTAGGCCAACTTGAATATAGGAAATTCTCAAGTTATACTTTTTTTTAAATGAAAAGTAAGGGTTAAACAATGATGAATTCAGGGAAGATTTTCTAAAGTAGAAGGAAAATATTAGTTCTTATTTTTTTATGTCTATCTGAAGCTTTGTTGAAGTACATTTTCATTAAGCAATCTATCCTAGAGATGTTTATTAAAATCAATACAGGGTGTCTCAAAAGTCTTAAGTATTCATTTTTAGGCTATCAAATCTTTTAAGTTATTAAAGCTTAAAATTACACTGAGACTTTTGGGAAATTATCTATCTGTATATGTGTGTGTGTACACATAGATGTATATACATACCTGTATGTACATGCATACATTTGTGCATACATATATACATTCATGAGCATATAGGAGTTTAAATGAAATGACTGTCTACTATTCAGTTGACCAGTCACTTTGTTTTGAGAATAAAATAGGGCAAGATAACCCTGTGGATAATAACTCTGAAATTTTCTTTCTGGACAAGTTGATTCAAAATGGTACTTGGGTAAGGGGAAACTGGTCTTCTAAGTGCTTTAATAAGCATTTTTGTTTTATTTCCAATTCTTGGAATATGGACATATTGAAAAGAAAAGTTGGAAAGAATTGCCACCATAACTTTTCCTATGTCTTGTAAGGCTTGTCATTTAATCCATCACCTTGCTTTGCTCCCAGTTAAATACCGGCTAGCCTAACAACCACCATTGAAAAGACCTGATGTATTTCTAATACTTTTATGCTTTATGTTTGCTAATTCCCAAACTAATAGGAAATTCATCTTTTTCACTTATTAACATAGTTCCAAGTAGCTTTTAGGCTTTCCTATGTAAAACCTAAGTCATTGGCCATCAAAATACACAAATTTCTTGTTTAGAGTCCTGCAATGGAATTGACTGTCCTGTATCTTACAAGCAGAGGTAGTTATTATGTGAAGTTATTTCCCCAAAAGAAGAAAATATTTTTGTTAAAGGAAATACATCAAATTCATGCTAGTTATTGTGATCAAGAAATAGGAATACATATAAACTGCCCCACATGTATGTATATATTATACATATATGTCTATATATATTTATTTATAAATATATGAATATATATAGTAAGGATTAATGTTAGGAAACCTAAGCAAAGCAAAAAACTAGAAGCAAATTCATTGTGTTAATAATTTCATAGTGAAAGGTAAATTATTCATTAATTAAAATAAGACCTTATATTTTCCTGAGAACTTTCATGTTTTGACCAATATGAAATACAAGATTATAGGATTATTTTAATTAAATACACTGGTGTATTTCAAGAATATTAATTCTTTCTGATTAACAGATTAATGAATTTTTGAGACCCAATCAAATAGTCTTAATCTGAGCAAAGAAGTGTAAGCTTGGTCCCAATTAATGAGTTTCTAAGAGCTATCATGGTGGAAGGCACCTCAAGAGGTTTGTCATTCCAATCCTACTCTTAGGAAAAAGTTCCAACTGTCTTTGTGAATTGGCTACATTGTGAAAAAATATCCTATATTTTAAATGCAACTTCAGAGCTATGATCTTTTTCATTTTTGGTATAGTTTTTCTTCCTCCAACCCAGATTGCAATTCCTCTCTGTTGGGCCAATCTTAAAGTCACTGAGAGCTATTAAGAACTATCCCCGGCTGCTAGACTGGTGAGGTGTCCCTCCAAATTTAGGTGGGTTCATTCTGAAACAAGCCTACCAAAAGAGGGAAAGGAACCTTGGTAGGATAGAGTGGGTGCTCAGCTCTCGTAGCCTTAGAAAACCCACTGCCAACCCCCTACAACTCCCAAGCCATGAGGAGAAACTAGAATAGAGCTTTAAGGGGGGGGGAGTAGTCATCAATTGATAAAATTAAATATTTGGATGTACCAGAATAGCAGTAATTGTTTAAAAGGCTTATTCTGCCTTTGCTTTTTTAGGTTTACTCACTTGTTTAAAAAATCATTCTCATTTCCATGCTACAATTATTTCTTCCAATACTTAGATTTCCATGTGTGAGGTATTTGTTACAATAAGAACTTTGTGATGGAGATTTCTAAATGTCTCACTACTTTATGGTCATACCATCTATGTTTATATCTATATCTATGTCTGGATACAGACATAGATATAGATATGAAATACCAGCTGGTTAATTGTTCAGCCGCAGAATTAGAGCAGTATAAGCATCACACGCACAATTTCTGGATTCTAGTATTCTAGTAGCATGACATTTGGAGCCTAGAAACAGTTGTATAAGCCTTATTTTAGTTCTTAGTTAAGGGAGCAAAGTCCCCATCTGGAGGTATTGTTTAGTTTATGTTGTATAGGTTTGAAATCAGTGGCTCCAAAATCATTTCAAGTGAAAAGCACGATTATACAACACATCTATATAAAACCATTATACTTTACTTATAACAACCAAATTATAACTCCCAGAAGAATGATGGAAAACAAATGAGGGAAATGGAAACATGACTTAAGCAAAAGGCCACAAAGCCTTGATTTTCAGGGTGAGACAGGGTAGCAATTCAGATGCTTTAAAATTTGTCTCTTTACCAGAAATATATTTTCTTTCCTACAAAGTCTACAAGGAAAGAAAGCAAACATTTTCCCACCCTGACCAACTACAATTTGATTTCTGGGCATTTGTTAGACCTTCTAAAAGAATCAACGATGTCATCTTTGCTCCTCCAAAGAGAGAGCCTCCCTCATTGCCCTTTTCAAAAACATACCAGCAGTGAGGCATGCAGGCCAGTTCTCTGGTTACTTATGAGGGGAAAGGCCAGTATCACAAGAATGTGGTACTGCTGCTGTTACCTCCCTGTATCCTGACCCACTAGGGTTGGAGCGGCACTGGTCACACTCCGTGATGAGGTAACACTATTGCCTGCAATGTGCCAGCATGGAGTTGTGTGACAATTCTGTATCTGCATGTTTTCAACTAACTTGATTGTCTCTCGCACAGAATGGTTTTACTCCACTGCACATTGCGTGCAAGAAAAATCGCATCAAAGTCATGGAACTGCTGGTGAAATATGGGGCTTCAATCCAGGCTATAACAGAGGTAGAAAATGTTTCAGCTTGTCCAGAAAACATATTCTCTCTCTCTCTCTCTCTCTCTCTCTCTCTCTCTCTCTCTCTCTCTCTCTCTCTCTCTCTCTCTCTCTCTCTTTCTCTCTCATTCTCTTTCTTCTTGTCTTCATTACTCTTATCTTCTGTCTTCTTTTTTCTCATATTCTCTTCTCTCTTTCTCTTTTTCTCCATCTCTCTTCCCCATCTCCTATTTCTTTCTATCTCTTGCTCTTACTTTTTTCGTTCTCTCTGCCTCTTTTTCTCATTCTTCCCTTCATCTCTTTCTACCTCTTTTCCTTCTTCCTTTTGCTCATCTTCTCTATACTTTGTTTTCACTCGTTTTCCTTATCTAAAGAAGCCCCCAAACCTCCACTCGTGCAGAGGAGTAAAACTACTATTGCTTTGTTTCGCAGTCTGGCCTCACACCAATACATGTGGCTGCTTTCATGGGCCACCTGAACATAGTCCTCCTTCTGCTGCAAAATGGAGCCTCTCCAGATGTCACTAACATTGTGAGTATGGCTTGGAATAGAATAACCGCAGAGAGCAAGGGAGAGAGAGTTCTGTGTGTGTGAGTGGATTTGTGTGTGTGTGCGTGCGCGTGCATGTCAAAGCAAGGGGCTCAGCTGCCCCAGAGGTCTTGTACTTTTAATTAATAACTCTTTTAGACATTTTTCCAAGAGGCAACTTCTTAACTTTCAAAAAGAATATCTCGAAAATAAATTTGAAAGTAATAGCGTAGGAAATGTTAAGCCTCTTGGGACAGATGCGTTAAATAAACATCTTCTTGAATGCCCCTATTAAAAATAAGACATTTATGAGCTGCCCTGAAGGGGAAAGTAAGATTGACCATGGCAGAACCAACAGGATGCATCATGGTTGCTTGAGTAAAGTGCAATTCCAAGAAACATCTGTCCAAAAATCAGGATGACATAGTCCCATCCTATGAACCTGTTGAATAATAACTAATCAGAGACAGGCAAAAAAAAAAAACCAGGACATCTTAACTGAGAACAACTTTCTTTTCTTTTATTGCATGTTTCTTTCCATCTTCTAGCAGTTTTTGGCCTATCTACCCTGAAATAGCTGCTTTACATCAGCTTTTCCTGTTTGACACAAACCAACATTAATTTTCAGATGACTCTTCTTCTGCTATGGAGTGCTGGATGGGACAACTTTCTTCCACTGACTAGATCAATCTATCCTTTGACCTCAGTTTCCATTCCTATTTTCACTGATGTCTTCTTTCCCTTTAAGCTTAATGATTTTTAATCTCCTGACTAAATTAATACCCTCTTTAATTTGAAAGTTAAAAGAGACAACTTCCTAGATGAGATCAACTTTCTTCTTTAAAGAGGTTGCTGTTTGAAATTTTGAAGCATTTACTATTTCAAATTCATATGACCATTATTCCCCACCAAAACCCATTTTAATTTTTAATATTCAACATGAATTGTCTTTAAAATATTGGCTTATCAGTGTTGCTTCTATTTTTTTGGCATCTCATTCCATTTGGGTTGTGAAATAGAATGGCCAGTTTTACTTTTCATACATAGTCTTTCGCACATTATGTTTTTGGGAGTTACACACTGTTTCTGTGCTTAAGTTTCTAAGATGAGTGCAAATTATTTTAGGTCCTTGATGAAACTAAGTTTAAGAGGAAGTAAGAATTATGAAGCCAGGGGGCAGCTGGGTACCTCAGTGGATTGAGAGCCAGGCCTAGAGACGGGAGGTCCTAGGTTCAAATCTGGCCTCAGCCACTTCCCAGCTGTGTGACCCTGGGCAAGTCACTTGACCCCCATTGCCTACCCTTACCACTCTTCTGCCTTGACTCCAAGACGGAAGGTAAGGGTTTAAAAAAAAAAAAAAGAATTATGAAGCCCTCACATTGGGATTTGCAATCTCCATTTCAAACAGAAACCAAAAGTTTGAATGCGACAAATTTACTAAAAATATAATATAGTTATACTTCTGCAAAATTCTAAATGATTTGTGCTGTGAAAATGCTCATGTGAATTGAAAACATGACACAAAATAATGTCTATGATTCCAGCAGTGATTTTACATGAAATCCTAGAAAACATTACTTTGTGAGAGTTTTGCTAAGATCAGCACCATGTGAAGAGATTCTATCCCTGACTTTCTTCTTAATTGATTAAGTTCCAGCCATTTAGAAATTATAGTGCCTTACTGCAATTTGATTGATTTCACATACCCTTCCTCCTAGTTAAAGTGCTATATGAACTATAATTTATTTTTTTTCATTTTAAACTAAAATAAATTTCTTTGGAGGAATTTTGCAACATTGCCTTACAATACTTGAAGATATTCTGGTGCCTCATAAATCCAGGGTTGAGAATAAGTTCCTTCAAGGAATTCAAGGAATTATTTTAGGGGAATTCATTCTTTTCCCTTTACTGTCCTCTTTTCCCATCTCTGAGGGGTGTGACATGTACACATAGGTAGGTACACACACTATATGCATATTTTGATACCTGACAAAATAATCTTTCCCAAACATCCTTTTCCTTTTCCTTCAATTACTAAGCCAGTCCTGCTATAAGAGGAAAAACTCTGGAGTAAAAGTCCTGGGCTCAGATCTTGACTCCATTGCTTTGGAAAGTCTTTTAACCATAAATACTTTCTCTCCAAGTTTCCTCACCTACTAAATAGGCATTAATACCTGTCTTACTTACCTCCCAGGATGATTATGGGGAATACATGAAATAATGGCTACAGAGTGCTTTGTAAACTATGAAGCACAATAAAAACGCCAGCCCTCATTAGGAGGTGTGACAGTTAGTGGCAATAGCATCCACAGGAACTTAACTGGAAATGAAGGAATGGAGTGTTTGTGAACTCTTCTGAAAATACAGCTACCGTGTAACCAGAACTCCCATGACGCTGATTCAGAAATTGTGTGGACACTTACTGCCTGCTTTGCTGTTTCCGAGTTGGTCAGCTCCCCGCCCCCAAATACCCCGCCCCCAGATCATTCGTTTGTTGCCTGAAATCCTGTTGCATTACATGAATGCGATGTGGTCTGTTGTGCTTTTCCGCTTTCTGATATGATGCGGCAATACTGGAACTTGCCATCGCTGTCAGTGGGGTCAGTTTCACCAGCTGACTGAGGGGATGGGGGTGGCATTAGATCTGGAACCTGCTTCAGATGCGAGCATATTCGTTATCTCCCCAATCATTTCTTTGAGGGAAAGTTAACTCTGAGTGGGAGGTATAATCGTAACTCTTGAATAAATCATTTGTCAGGGTTTTGAAGTTCAAGTTGATATTTACCTGGGTAGGTCTACGTTTTCAGCTGTGTAATTTTTTTTTCTTTTATTAATACCTATGCTTTGAAACCTAAAAGTACAACTAAAGGTGACAATATTTCAGCATCCATTAATGGATGCCAGTCAATAAGGCAAACTACTTGAAAAATAAACAACTTTCAACAATACCTGTAACAGGCAGTGGTAGAGGGTGGTTGTCTTCTTTTCTAAAAAATCTCAAAGCAAGATTTTAATGGCCAAGATGCAAAAGAGTGGAGAAGTTAATTTTCTTTTTCTCCCAACCCCTGGAAAATGTACTCTAAACTCTCATCCAAAGCTAATTTAGTGAAATTAAGACTATTTGGCAGATAGATATAATGAGAGAATTATCAAGTACGAAATTAAATTTGGTTTAGTTTAAGTAAAACTTAACCTAAACTAACTTAAAATCAATTAAGACCTCAAAACAAAATAAGCCTGAACTGTGTTTATATACACATATACATATAAAATATGCATGATTCATCTTTCTCAAATGGAATGTTGAAGGAAAATAATGCAAAAGCAGGAGTGAATTATATGAAATACAATGTAGTTCTAGCATACTTCTTTAGATTCATCATTCTATAAGAAAACTTAGCCCCTCTAAAGTAAGCATATTCTGTTTTCCCAGGAAATCTTGTAAGATACAACTATCATTATGTCTTTAATTATGAGATGAGATAAAAAAAAAACAGTTGAGCTGTTCAATTATTGGCATTAGAGAATTGACTCTTCTAACTGTAGACAAGTGGTCATTGGCATTTGAACCTTTAAGAAATATTGTCTTGGGGGCAGGTGGGTGGCTTAGGGGATTGAGAGTCAGGCCTAGAGATAAGAGGTCCTATATTCATATCTGGCCTCAGACATTTCCTAGCTGTGTGACCCTGGGCAAGTCACTTAACCCCCATTGCCTAGCTCTTACCACTCCTCTGCCTTGGAACCAATACACAGTATTAATTCTAAAGTGAAAGGTAAGGGTTTTTAAAAGGAAAAAAAAAGAAATCTTGTCTTTCCAAGTAGCAACCATCTTGAAATACTTAACAGTTATAAAATACAAGTATTAAAAATGGCTCTTATGTCAGTGTTAATTTCCAGACAGCAGTTTAAATTTGTGATTTTTTTAAAGGTAAAAGTGAGTCATTTATTCTTCTTAAATAGTTTGTGATACAAAAACCAGGAAATGTTAGAAACTTTAACCATAAAGTATTTAAAATCATTTGGGGTAGATTATTCTTATAGGAATGTTAACTACTCATTGATTAAAGATAGGTCTTAGAGATCAACAGAGGTTACTATAATCAGTATATTAGACCTCTCATTTTATCTTCCAAAATGACTTAGAGATTTCTATTTGTGTTTTTTTATTTGTTAATGAAATGCAAGGTTTTTCACTAGGACTTATGAGAAATGCCCAAATAACCCCCTAAATGTGGGAGCAGGATGGGGTGGAGGAGAGGTACTTAATTCTATCCAGATAAAATGAGAATTATTTCTTATAATAATTCTGGCCTGTGTATCCGTTATGACATGTATGCCTCATTCATTTGCTTTCATGCTTAAAGAATCAGAAGATTCTATCAGAAGAGTAAATGAAATGTTGCTAGACCATCTAGTCCATCCTCTTGCCTTCATTCAGGACCATACGGCTTTCTTGTTTTAAAAGATGGTCAGATTTCATAATTCCTTTGCAGCTGAACACACCAAACAGTCAATAAATTCTCCCTTAGGTCTAGTGTAAGTCCCTCAATTTCCAACTCAAGCCAGTGTACCAAATTTAGCACCTCGTTGCATCATAAAAAATTCTGTAGGCATGCTCTGATGACCCAGGCTGGCTAATCTATGATGATCATCTCCTTGGCTCAGGGAAATTTCTAATAGTTCATTTTTAACCTCTTAGTCTCTGCCCTGAAGTCAGAAGCTGGGAAATCTCTTCAAACAACCGAAAATGCCTAAACTTCATCATTAATATTAGTGAGTGTGATTACCTGAAATTATATTAACCACTGTACATTCCAACACAAATTATCCAAAACCTAAAAACATCTTCAAATTAAAAAAAGGAGAGACTGTGTGGGAAAGAAAACTTCAAAAATAAACTTTGAATATTAAGACTCAGCCAGGGGCAGCTAGATGAATGAAGAGTGAGATCTAGGATCAGGAGGACTTCAACTTTGGTTCAAAAGTGGCCTCTGATACTTTCTAGCTGTGACCCTGGGCTGGTCACTTAATCCAAACTGCCTAACCTTTGCCCTTCTCTCTTAGAACACTAGGATAGATGGTGAGAGTTTTTTTAAAAGACTCAACTAAAGATGCAAAAAATATCAAAGATAATTAATTTTTAAAAATAAAGATAATGAACCATCCTTTAGCTTCTTGAGAGGTTTATCAAAAATAACAAGGCAGTGTTAATGTGTTTAAGTGCAACAAGATTAAACTTTAGAACAAGGGTTCCTATTTCTCTAACAGTTTAGTGAAGACCTCATTTGAGAATCATGTTTTAAAATGCACAAAATAAAATAGGATTAGAGAGGAAATCAATTGGAATATTGCTATCAAAATATTAAACGCCTACATACAAGTTTACAGAATCCAAGTTAAGAAACTCTACTTTATGGTGGTGCTATGACAAAGATAATCTCACCAGAGAATGCTTATATTGAATTTTGAAGTTAACTATCCTGCATCCTTGCCTTCCTGGCAAAACATTCCATCCCTCACCCCTACCCTGTGTACCCTGAATCCTGAATGCTCAGGTAAGTTTATAATTATGTTACATATTGAAACTATATTGGGAAACACTGGCTTCAGATGCATTTCTTCATGCAATCCACAGGAAAGGAGAAGAGTCTAATACATTTGACAAATTTGTAAATTGCTTTTAATTGACCCCCAATCTTTCTCTTCACCAGAGTAATGCCAATTCCTTTAGTCTTTCCACCTAGATCTCCTCCAGCTCATTGACATGTTCCTGTATTACACTACCATGGACATTTTTATTTATGACCATCCAGAGGAATAGGTTTATTTGTGATTCAACGCTCTTTGTTTCCTGGCAGCGTGGAGAGACTGCACTACATATGGCAGCCCGGGCTGGGCAGGTGGAAGTAGTCCGTTGCCTTCTAAGAAATGGTGCTCTTGTGGATGCCAGAGCCAGGGTAGGTATTTATGCTGCTTCCTCTGCCATCATGTACAGTTTTCTCCATTTTAAGGAAGAATGTTACACTCGACAATGAGAATAGTGCATCAGTTTCATGTTATAATATCCTCTATATCAATCAAACTTCAAATCTATATTAAGCACCTACAACATGCCAATCACTGTACTTATTGCTGGGGATACAATTACAAAAAGTGAACAACCTCTACTCTCAAGGAGCTTATGTTATAATAGGGAAGAAAACAAATCTGAATAAAAATATGTGCATATAAAGTGAATACATGAAAATACATCCATACATGTCTCTCCCCTCTCCCTTTACTCCCACACACAAAATAGAAGGTAGTTTGGGAGGGAAAACAATAGCAATAGAAGGAATTGGAAAAGGCTCCATATAGAGAAAGTGGTTTGTGGGCTGCTCCTGGGGGGAAGAGAGGACTCTATATTAAGCATAATTGAGGAGTGAGGGCATTCCAGACCTGGGGCTGACCAGTACAAAGGTCCAAAGATGGAAGATTGAGTGTCATGAAAACCAGAGAGAGACTTTTGTATTTCATTTTTCAAAGCATTTGTGCATCTATTGTGTCATTTATCTTTGTATTTTTTAATTAAAAATGGGCTTACTATACATCTGAATATACATATATTGATATCTATAGAACTATATCTATCTATCTATCTATCTATCTATCTTTGTCTGACTTGGATCTATCACTTACTACCATCATCTATTATCTTTCTGTGTCTATCGTCTGCTATTTATCATTCCATCTATCTATCTATCTATCTATCTATCTATCTATCTATCTATCTATCTATCTATCTGCTTTTATCCTTTTGGCCATTTGTTGTTTTACACATTTAGACTCCCATGTTCCTGAGAATATTGAAAGTATACTCTAGATTGGAGTCTATTAAATTACACCAACTGGCACTTGCTAGCTCTAAGTCTGTGGACAACTCCTAATCTGAGTTTTCTGTAAAATGGGGATATAATGGTCTATCTCAAAGGACTATTGCAAAGGAAATACTTTGTAAATTAACATTGGAACTTTGGTTGTTTTTTTTTTTTGCTATTGAAATGGGATCTATATTATTCCTGCTTTATTCTTTAAAAAAGATATCTCTAGGGGGGCAGCTGGGTAGCTCAGTGGATTGTGAGTCAGGCCTAGAGACCCGAGGTCCTAGGTTCAAAGCCAGGCTCAGACACTTCCCAGCTGTGTGACCCTGGGCAAGTCACTTGACCCCCATTGCCCACCCTTACCACTCTTCCACCTAGGAGCCAATACACAGAAGTAAAGGGTTTAAAAAAAGATATCTCTATTAGACACATATTATATTTATGTAATACATATATATGTACAACCAAATATCTTAGCACAGTGTAGGTACATAGAGAGCAAGTCTCTGACTCAAGCAGTCTTTGGTTCAGGTTTGCCTCTGGCACATGCTGATGGCAGTGGCTGAGTCTTTTAACTACTCACTTCAACCAGATGACTCTCTGAGAGGATAAATGGCAAAACAGTTTCAGATCTGCATTGACAAAGAGATCTTCTCACCAGGAGCTCTCTATTTCATTGAAATCTCAGGTCCACATCATGATCTTCCTCCCCAATATTCACAAATTCATGATCATTTCTTTGTTCTTTTCCTATTTTTTAGTGACTCCCTATATTTTCTTAGTGAATGACTTGCCAGACCCTGGACCATTTTTTAGCTTATTTCATGAGATATGATTTCTCTTTTTAATTTTCCTCATCCTTATTTTTGGATGAGTACTTGACCTGGAAAAAACAAATACTTTTTATTTTTTATTCCAAATGTTTTACTTTTTTCCCCAAATTTTACAAAGCCAAGTAAAATAAGCATTTCTGTATACAAAGAAAAAGAAGATTGTACACAAATGAAATCAGAGATCTCTTATATGTTTAGGTTATTTTTCTGCATGTAATAACCAAAATTTTAAGGTGGATTTATATTTAAATAAGTGAATACTGAAGTCTCTTTTGACTCAGGTAGGTTAACAGGGGAGTTGAGTTATATATATTAGAAGCAACTATGAGTGAAATAAAGAATTGATGGAAATAGGTATTTGAAAAAGTAAGGGAATATTAGCATGTCTACAATATCTGTTAAAGGTATATCAACTTATTACTATAGAAATGCCAAGTGATGGGGGCAGCTAGGTGCCTCAGTGGATTGAGTCAGGCTTAACGATAGGAGATCCTGAATTTAAATGTAGTCTAAGATACTTCCTAGTTGTGTGACCCTGGGCAAGTCACTTAACTCCCATTACCCAGCCCTTACTGTTCTCCTGCCTTGGAACCAATACACAGTATTGATTCTAAGATGGAAGGTAAGGTTTTTTTTTTTTTTTTTTTTTTTTTTTTTTTTTAATGCTTGGTGGTACAAGTAAAAGGAATGTGCAATTTGAAATTAGGAAGACCTGAGCTGAACTCCTGCCACACTCACTTAATGAATACGTGACCCTCAGCAAGTCACTTAACTTCTATCAGACTCAAATTCCTTATATGTAAAATGGTGATAATAATGGTATCTATCTCAAAGATTGTTATAAAGACAAGATGAGATAATGCATATAAAGTGCTTCTTGAACCATAAACTATTATATAAATGAATATTCATAGTTGAAGGGCAGTTAGGTTGGAGTATGTCATTAGGGAGTCCTTCTGGCTCTAACTTTTTGCTCGATTTGAGTTGTAGGAGGAACAGACTCCCTTGCACATTGCTTCTCGCCTGGGTAAGACAGAAATAGTCCAGCTGCTCCTACAACATATGGCTCACCCAGATGCAGCCACTAAAAATGGATACACACCCCTGCACATCTCGGCTAGGGAAGGCCAGGTCGATGTGGCATCGGTACTTCTGGAAGCAGGAGCAGCACACTCTTTAGCTACCAAGGTAAGGACACCTGACCCAGAGGCGGATGGATTCAGGCTCCAGAATTACAGATGTTTGGAGTATAGCCATGATGAGGATTTGTTTGGTTTGACTGAATATTTGCTGAAGTTTTTTTTTCTCTTTTTTCTTTTCATTGGTGGTGAGTGGTGTGAGAGAGAGAATTCATTTTTAAACATTAAAGAAATGAAGCTTAATTTCAATAAGATATTATGGTAAATGGTCAGAGTAGTTGTTACAATATGAAGAAATCAATTGTGTTAATAAGTTAAGGCTCTTCTCACTGCTCCAAAAAGACAGGCACACACTTTATCTAAAATTTACATCTCACCCTTCGAAGTTGCATGTTTAGGTTCTTTCTTTTCTTTTCTTTCATTTCTTTTAATTTTAATTTTAATTTTTTAATTTTTAATTTTTTAGGTTTTTTCTTTCTTTTAAAAAAATAAAATGAAGGTGCAAATGTCCCATTCCTCCTCCTCCCATTAGTGTTGGTGAAAAGCTTAATAATACATTTAGTAAAAAAAAATGCTTACACCCAACTATTATTTAAGGAGAAGATACTACATTTAATTCTACTTGAAATAACAACAGTATTATTTTTTTGCTTTGCTACATGTATCCATAACCTTAAATCCAATTGTCACAATCTTTCAGTAACATTCCTACTACTTTGAAATTATTTTGCATGTTGAGGGATTGAGCTCAGTTGTGAAAGAATAGAAAGGTGATACAGAAGCCCTATCTTCAGAGCATGTCATCACTGCTCAGATTCTGTCTTGGATGAATCCAGAAGTCTTGGCTCCTATGCACCAAAAAGACATGCTACACATTGTTTCAATAAAGTTGGTGATAAAACAAATTGCTATAAACTCTTTTCTAGAATGTTCTATTAATTTCTATTATGAGTTTTTAAATATGTTCTACTACCCACTCCCAATTACTGTAAATATAACCATTCCCCAATAAACTAAATTGTAGCCTCAGCAATTAAGGGTAATATTATTAGTTCTAGATATTCTATTTTACCAGCAGCCTTGTTGAAACAAGTTGAATTCTCAACTACCAGTTAACCATCCAGCCCAGTTCTATACACTTTCTCGGATCCTGACTATAATTTCTTTCTAGAAATTTGGTTCTATTTTCTCCCATTATCTGAATATTTACAGTATTCAAATCAAGATAGGTTATAGATATTTAGTAGTATATATTGCTTTTTAATACATGACAAATTCTAGAATAAAAATTCCTTAAATTCATGGTTTCAGGTTATATCAACCATTTGGTTCTCTACTTTGTGCATTTATAAGTTTGAAATTCTAACAATAATAAGAGCTAGTATTTGTATACAACTTTATAATCTGCAAAGTACTTTTGGATCATTGTCTTGATCAGAGTAGCTCAGGATTTCACAGCTGATCATCCTTATAATATTACTGTTATTGTGTGCAGTGTTGTCCTGGTTCTGCTCATTTCATTTTGTATCAGTTCATATAAATAATCCAGTTTTTTCTGACTGTTCTAATGGTCATTTCTTATAGTACAATAGTATTCCATCACAATTATATATCACAACTTGTACAGCCTCTCCATGATCGAGGGGCATCCCTTTAATTTGCAATTCTTTGCCACCACAAAAAGAGCTGCTATAATTTTTTTGTACAAATAGGTCTTTTCCCCCCCTTTCTTTGATCTCTTTGGGATACAAATCTAGTAGTGGTATTGCTGAGTAAAAGGAAATGCATAATTTTTTATCTCTTTGGGAATAGTGCCAGGTTGTTCTCTGGAATTGTTGGACCAGTTCACAACTCCACCAATAGTACATTAGTGTCCCAATTTTTTCACATCCTTTCCAGAATGTGTTATCTTCCTTTTCTGTCATGTTAGACAATCTGGTAGGTACAGAGTGGTCTCTTGGAGTTGTTTTAATTTGCATTTCTTAATCAGTAGTGATTTGGGACTTTTTTTCATATTATTGACTATTGATAGCTTTGATTTCTTTTTCTGAAAATTGCCTGTTTGTATCTTTTGGCCGTTTATCAACTGGGGAATAACTCTTATTTTTTTTTATAAAATTTCACTCAGTTTACTATGTATTTTAGAAATGAGGCTTTTTTCAGAGAAACTTGCTATAAATTTTATTTCTCCAGTTTCCTATTTTGCTTCTCATTTTAATTGCATTTGTTTTGTTTGTGCAAAAACCTTAAAATTTTATGAAACTCAAATTATCCATATTTCTTCCCATGATCATTGCTATCTTTTTTTAGTCATTAACTCTTCTATTATCCATATTTCTGACAGGTACATTTGCCCCCCCACCTTACCTATGTCCAAATCATTTATCCATTTTGACCTTATTTTAGTATACAATATAAGAGATTGGTCAATACTTTCTGCTAAACTTCTTTCCAATTATCCCAGTAATTTTTGTCAAATGGTGAGTTCTTACCTCTAAAGCTTGGATCTTTGGGCTTATCATACACTAGATTACTCTAGTGATTTACCACTATGTATTATGTATCTACTCTTTCCCTTGATCTACACTGTTATATTTCTTAGCCAGTTTTACTAGACTGTTTTCATGATTATCACTTTATAATGGAGTTTGAAATCTGATACTATAAGGTATATCTTCCTTCACATTTTTTTCATTAACTCCCTTGTTATTCTTGACCTTTTATTCTTCTAGAAATTTTTTCCCTAGCTCTATAAAATTATTTTTGTTGTACTTTGATTGGTAGGGTTGTTGGAATGTCTTGAGAGTAGTTTACTATAACTCCAAAATGATGTTTTCCAATTGTAGGGAGCTTTTGTTATCTCAGGCTATACATCTATCTACAAGCTCTTCACAGTGGGTGACTATTGATTAGAAACACTAAAATACAGCATGTGTGTATGCATAAACATCTGTTTAGTGAAAGCTATTATACTATTCAGCTGAAAATAAGCTTAAAAATCCTCTTAAGACATCAACATCTTAAACAAACTGTCCTTAATCATCTGTATTTGTACAAAAGTTGAATGCAGGAATTAGCTTGTGAATAGAGAACTGGTCTTCTGGGAAAGAGGAAAGCCAGTCAGCCAGGATCGGGGATACTGCTGATGCTCAATATTTTTGTTCTGCAGACCATTTGAGTAGTCATATCCTCAGCAAATATAGATCAACAACATGATAAATAATTAAACTTTTCCCTGCCGCTTGCCACTAAAAATACAAAGACTTGACTAGAGAAATCCCCAATGAAAAATTGTAAAGAAAGGGTAGACATAGAAGAGAAATGAAATCAGTCTAAGCAGCATGCACCCAAACCTTTTGGACTCATGAGCCAGGAAAAAGATAAGTATAATTTATTTCATCTTTATTAATTATGCCAATATAGATTGAATTCAAATCCTTCCTTGGTTACTTACTAACTGTGGCAAGATATGGCATTATACTCCATCTTTTAATATATTATTCTCAGGAAGGATCTGCTAATCCTGAGCAAGTCAGTTATTCTCAGCCTCAGTTTTTTCCTTTGTAAAATAGAGATAATATTATCAACTATCTCTCAGTGTTTTTGTGAGGGCCAAAAATGAAACGACATACATAAACTGATTTGCATACCATAAGGTACGATAAAATGCCAGATATTGATTGTCCTTACTTATAACCTATGCCTTGTGCAGAATCGACATTTAATCCTTGTCAAATTCTGACATTAATATTCTGTTTGTTAGCATGTAAACATCAAAAGTAAAAAATTAGTTTTCCAGATTTACCCCTAAACATGCAGTCTTCTTTCAGGTACAACTTTATCTTGATCTTTGAATGTCAAACTTCATTACTTTTATTAGCTCTCATTAATTGATAATGGAAATAACATTTACTCATCTTTTCCGAAATATACTTCACATTCATCATTTGGGTCATTTTAAAAAAAAAATGACTTGTTTAGAAGTCGCTGAATTAACGGTTCCATTCCTTTCCCCATCCCCTCCCCATTCTTTTTTCACATTTTCAGAAGGGATTTACTCCACTGCATGTAGCTGCAAAATATGGGAGCTTGGATGTGGCAAAATTGCTCTTTCAGCGTCGCGCTTCCCCAGATTCTGCTGGCAAGGTAAAGATGTTTGGCATGGGATATGTTGGAAGAATGAAAAGTCTAAATGTGCTATGATTATCTTGTGACTAAAGGTCATTTACAATCTAAACAAGCAGGTGATTAAATTATGGAAAAAACATTATAATGAAGGATCATTTCTGTCTCTCCACACTGAGATGGCTAGAGGAGCCAATTTATGATATTTGTTCACACAGCAACGTCTCCATATGTGCATTCACTTTCACAGCTCTAAGCAGTGTTAGGGACTTTTTTATTTATTTTACCCTTCAAGTTATTTTTAAAAGCAACAAACAAATTTAAAAAAAAATTTTTAGAAGAACAACTGACAGTGGAAAGGTAGCTTTTATTTTTCTAATGCTGCAAGGTAACCGAAACCTTGGTGGTTCCAGCTTCACTTTTTTCTTCTTTGGTTTATGATTAAAAATGACATCTGTTGGTTTCTTCTGTGGCTTTTAAGCAAGGTACAGTGTGCTTCATTATGGCTACATTTTAGTTTCAAATGAAGTTTCTAATACAAAAATAATTCTGTATTTGTTCATTGTCTTTCTCTTGAGTTCACTGTGTTCTGTGTTTAATCTATTAACATGGACTTAATCGGTATCAGTTTTTTTTCTTTTTTAATGATTCCTGGCAGCTTCAGTGCAGCTAACAACAATTTATTAATGCTCAAACATAAACACACCCTTTACAGAACGGCCTCACCCCACTCCATGTTGCTGCTCATTATGACAACCAGAAGGTGGCGCTGCTGTTACTGGAGAAAGGTGCATCTCCTCATGCCACTGCCAAGGTGAGATGTCTACTGTGGCTCCCCAAGCCCTAACAGTGCTGATGGGTCCACGTGGTATGTAGGTCACATAAAGTGGTCGGGAGACATTGGGTTGAATAGCGATCAGAAAGAATGGGCATTTTAGGGATGCACAATACAGTGAAACCACGTAGGTCCAGTAATGAATGTTCGAAGGCATTCTTTTATCCCCTGTTCTTGTGGTGGTGGTTTGAATTTTTTTTTCTTCGGGTCTTAACTTTTAGTAATATAAAGTAGCAAAGGTATCTAGAAATATTTTAAAATGCATGCCTTTAAATAAAAACATAAAATAAAATGCACACCTTCTTTTACCCCAACTTAAAGAGATTGAATGATCACAATTCAATTTGATTTAACATCTTTGATTTCTGGCCACTGTATTAGGAGTTAGAGCTACAAAGCCAAAAATGAATCTCTGCCTTCAAGAGCTTTGTGTTCTACTGGAGATCATAACTTTCATTTTGAGAATTTATATATAAGAAATGCAACAATGATTTTTTTTTAACTTGGAAACTGAAACTAATGTAAAAATCATAGTGCCTTTTACCCTCTAGCCACCCAAGGGCTCAAATTTACTTGTTAGTTGTGTGGCCCCACGTGAACCCTTAAAAATATGTGATTTTTTCAATTTGGAAAAGAATTAAGTTCCCAAACAGAGCAAAATTCTTCTCTACATCCATGGTACAAGCTACTAAAATCAAGATTTAGTTAAGCCTTAAGACGGTGATTGTCCCACAACATGGGATTGTTCCTTATTTAAAAGGGAAGGGAAAAGCTTAGAGTAAGTTACTTGCCTCTAATAAATTTAGGCTTGTCTCAAAATGTTAATTTTAAACTCTAAACCACCTTCTGTCTATACTTGTCTCTTAATGTTTTCATCTGCTCCTACGGCTCCAACTCTCACCATTAAGCAAATACCTTTCAAAGCTATGTCTTGAGGGCTGACCTCTTTTCTGACGTTTAGACCTATATTTTAAACTCCCGAAAGGACATTTCCAGTGGCACGCATTTCTCTTTCTACTCCAAAAGCTCCTTTTCTTCCCTATATTCCTATTTCTATTAATAACAGTACTTTTCTCCCATTGATAGGTGCTAGAAACTTTGGAGCCATCCTTGATTCATCCTGTCCTGTGCCCTTCTCCTCCCCAGACCCATACTTAATCATCAAGTCTTGGCAATTTTTGCATATATTAATCTCTCTGAACTTTGGTTTCTTCCTCATTCATAAAATGAGTAAATCAGAATAACGGGTCCCTACAGTTTCTTCCAAGTTTCATATGCTATAATTTGAATGTATTGAGGAAAATATAACAGAATATTAGTTAACATTTACTAAAGACAGAAACATCACAAAACAAAGTCCAAATACATCTCTGAACATTAATTTTTATTCAACATTGGAAATCTCTTCTTTCTCTACACAAGTTACTTTGGAAATTCATTTCTTGTCAAAAATACTTCTGATATTTTTAATTTTTTTCCTTTTGAATTTTAACTTAATCGATAAACATTTATTAAGTTTTATTCTATGCCAGCAACTATGCTAAGTGTTGGAGATAGAAAAAGAGGCAAAAGACAGGAACTTATAATCTAATGGGGGAAGATATCTACAAAGCAAGATATAATAGTCAGACTGTATAAGAAATAACAAAAGGAAGGCAAGTAGAATCAAGAGTAGTTACAAAAGCCTTCCTATAAAATACAAGAGTTAAGTTTGTCCTCTCATCTATGTTCATTATTTTTCATTCTTATTGACTGAAATAAATGTATAGCATGTTCATTTCTATACAATATTGTATGTTTTGATGGTAGGGACTGTCTTCCTTGATTATTTTGAGTTATGGAAAATGGATCCCAGAATTACAGAAATCTCTTGGTTGGAAAAGACCTTACATCCATCTAGTCCAGGGGTTGGCAACCTTTTTGGCCGTGAGAGCCATAAACACCACATTTTATAAAATGTAATTTCATGAGAGCCGTACAGTGCTCACAGTGCGGCTCCTGTGACAGAGCCTGGAAAAAAATTGACTTTATGGCTCCTGCAGAAAGAGCCATATCTGGCCCTCAAAAGAGCCAGATATGACTTGAGAGCCATACGTTGCCGACCCCTGATCTAGGACATCCTGTAGGTCAGTGGTTCCCAAACTTTTTTGGCCTACCACCCCCTTTCCATAAAAAATATTACTTAGCCCCTTGGAAATTAATTTTTTTTAATTTTAATAGCAATTAATAGGAAAGATAAATGCACCTGTGGCCATCACCGCACCACTGGATCACTGCAGCACCCACAGGGGGCAGTGGCAACCACTTTTGGAATCACTGCTGTAGGTGGATAAGACCCCCTTCTACAATAACATCACCATCAAATTATTATCTAACCACTCTTTGAACATCTTAGGGAAGGAGGATCCTACTATCTCCCAGGCTACTCATTGTACTTTAGGAAACTATGATTGTTAGAATGTTTTTCCTTACTGAAAGTTAGTATCTCCTTCTCTGTGCTTTTCACCTTTTGTTCCTAGATTTATTCCTCCTTCCCTGGGAAGGTTAAACAGAAAATAAGTCTTTTCTTTAACACCGATATTATTCTGTCCCTAAATCTTCTCCATTTCAAATGTTCCTTCCAAAAGCTCTCATGTGGAAAGGTTTCAGGATCTCTTACAGTAGATACCTTCCTCTGGACATCCTTCAGTTTGTCAATGTCTTTTTTAAAGATAAAGACAGAAAAAACAAGTCCTTAGTTATTTTTTTAAATCCTTACCTTCTGTCTTTGAGTCAATACTATGTATTGGCTCCAAGGCAGAAGAGTGGTAAGGGAGTCAAGTGACTTGCCCAGGGTCACACAGCTAGGAAGTGTCTGAGGCCAGATTTGAACCTAGGACCTTCTATCTCTAGGTCTGGCTCTCATTCCACTGAGCCACCCAGCTGGCCCCTCCTTAGTTATTTTTAAAGTAAAATCTCCTTTCCTCCACTCCCACTCCTACCTGTGCACTTGGCAGCTGGTAGCATAGGTTTATGTTTTATCTATTAGTACTTTCCTCCCTTTTCTACCCCTCTAAATGGAAGTCATCCTGGTATCACATTCAGTCCCAGTCTTGCATATTTCACTTCAGATTATTTTCATTGCCTCTGATACATGCTAAGCAACACAAGATAATTCAGGATTTGGATTGAATTATTTTTTAATATGAGTTCTACCAACTCACCTAATCCATAGCTTAGATCAGTGATTCCCAAAGTGGGTGCTACCACCTCCTGGTGGGTGCTGCAGCGATCCAGGGGCGCAAATGGCCACAGGTGCATTTATCTTTCCTATTAATTGCTATTAAAATTTCTTAAAAATTAATTTCCAGGGGGCTAAGTAATATTTTTTTCTGGAAAGGAGGCGGTAGGCCAAAAAAGTTTGGGAACCACTGGCTTAGATGTTCTCAGTGTCTTTACCTATCTTCTCTATTTTCTTTCCTACAGAAAGAAACAGTAGACCTCTTTCCTTTCTTTCTTTTATTTCCTATCTTAGAATCAATACTATGTGTTGGTTCCAAGGCAGAAGAGTGGTAAGGGCTAGGCAGTTGGGGTTAAGTAACTTGCCCCAGGTCACACAGCTGGAAAGGGCCTTATTTGAATCCAGAACCTCCCATCTCTGGGCCTGGTTCTCAATCCACTAAGCCAGCTAGCTGCCCCCACCTCTTCCATTTCAAAGCTAAAGGTGTTGCCTCCTTCCAAACAGGATAATTAAAGAAATCTGTGCTCTGTGATTTCACTTCATCCTTGCTACGGATTCTTGTTTCATCACTCTTTCCCTTTCTCTCAAGCATCTTTTACAAGGGAATTCCATCTCTTCAATGACCTATTTCATTCTTACTTCAGATTTACTCAGATATTCCCTACAATCAAGAAAAATCTTCCCTTTACCACTGTTTTTTCTCTCTCCTTTTTTTCAGTCATCTCCCATCTAAAAAATACTATGTATATTTGTATCCACAGGCAGCTAGGTGGTGCATTCACTAAGTTACCAGACCTGGAATCAGGAAAACTTATCTACCTGAGTTTAAATCTCCCCTGAGAAATTTCCTAGCTATGTGACCCTGGGCAAGTCACTTAACCCTGTTTGCCTCGGTTTCCTCATCTGCAAAATGAGCTGGAGAAGGACATGGCAATCTGTTGTAGTATCTTTGCCAAGAAAACCCCAAATAGTGTCATGAAGAGTCACAGCTGAAATAATTGAACAACAAAAACACTTGTATCCACTTCCTCATTTTCTACTGCCTCTTTAACATCTTTCAATATGGTATCCATGCCTTCTATTCAACTGAAAGAACTCTATTGAAGGTTACTTGTGACCTCTTGATTGCCAAAATTAATGATATTTTCTCAGTTATAATAGAATTCTTTTTAACATTTGATAGCGTTGGCGTTCCTTCCTCAGCATCATTTTTTCCTTTGAGCCAGGAGGACCGAGGTTTGTGATACAACTGATACATGCTGACTAGGTGAGCATGGGCTAATCATTCTCAACATGTTAGACAATTATGTGACTTAAATTTGCCAACTTTTATTGGTAGGAAAAAATATCTATGACTGGTAATTCCCTGTACCAGTGAAATCACAAGATTAGGCCCTATCCTTTATCATTTCTTCTCTCTATGAATGCCTTCTTGTTTTTCTTTCATTGACTTTCCCCCCAATCATTAATCCCAATATGGGCATTAATTTAAACCCTCATTCTGTTTCTACATTCCTTTGGTGATCTCATCTAGCCCCATGTTGTCAACTGTCTCCTATAAGCAGATGACTTCCATTTTCTTCTCCAAGCCATAATGCTAACTTTGACCATTTTACTGTATCCCATACCTGAATTTGCCACTTTATGATTACAGTCTATTGTGGTTTCTCAGAGCTGATAGTTACTGTAGAGTTTAAAACCCAGTATGTGCTTTTTTCATTAAATAACACTGTCACTCACTTTATATTTTGCATTATAGTAACAGACCTATATACTTACATACATGCTTTTTTTCTTATTTCTTCATTAGATTATGTTTTATAGACATTAAGGTTCTTGGAGCAAGGAGTTTCTTTGTCATTTTTTAGGATCTTAAATGGCATACTTCCAATAAATATTTATTAGATAAATGAATGTATCAGTGATCATTTTACACTAATTACCTACTATCTTTTAAATCACTATTTTCCCCAATCTGACCATTTCTATCGAGTTAATACTTATCTAATTTAATGGATTTATAATCTCATTGATGAAGGTAATCTTTCCAGGGGTAGAGATCACAACCCATCCACTCTTCTCTTGTCCTTTGGAATTCTTTTGTATTTGTTCTTCAATCCTTTTTCAGCTATGTCCCACTCTTCGTGACCCCATTGGAGATTTTATTGGCAAAGAAATTGGGGCAATTTCCCAATTTTTTCCTCCAGCTCATTTCATAGATGAGGAAACTTAGGCAAACAGGGTTAAATGACTTGCCCAGAGTCACACAGCTAATATGTCTAAGGCCATTTTAACTAGACTCAAGACCCAGCACTCACTCCACTGCACTAGGTAGCTGCCTGATTTTCTTCTAGGTTCTTCTATAAATTTTCCACAAAAGGTCCACCCACTTGATAAGGGCCTTTCTAGGCATGTGACACAATGCAGCCAAGCTGTCCATCTTTTCATCCCTTATTTTCAACTCAATAGATCAAATTTTTGTGGCCCTGTATATGTTCTTTGATGAGCTCTCTTACTCTGCTTTTTCCTTGTGGTCCATGATACAACCCATTGATGCCAATTATGCTTCTCTCCATTGCATTTTGTGTTCCCCACAGTTCTGAATCTTTGAAGATTACAGTGCTCCATGGTTTTTAGCTATACAGCATCAGTAGAATAATACCACAATGTTAACATTTTAAGATTTCATTCAGGGAATGCCTTGGCATTAATGAAATACTACACAGTCTCCCAAATGAAATCCAGTGTATCCTCTGCATTACTGTTCAATTCTCAACTCAATTCACTATCCATTTGGAGTATCTTTCTGAGATATGTATATGAATGAGCCAGACCTATAGGCCTACCATAAAGCTACATTTTCTATACTCTCTAGATTCTCTTCATTTTTATCATATGGAAAGATAGGCCAAGCTCTTTTGAGTGATTTATGGATCTCATTTAGGAAATTCTTCAGTGTGCCAGGGATCAATATAATCAGCACAATCATCAATTAGGTAAATAGTTAAAAAGATCAATAAATAATTCTCAGGGAAAAATTATGTGAAAAACAGCAACTAACTAGTTCCAGTAGGGGATGGTCATTAAAGACAACGTGTTATATTGCTCAAAGAATTAAGATATATTAAAGTTGGAAGGGATTTAGAAGCAGTCCAATGATATTTAATAACAGGAATTATAATAATAGCTCACTTTTATAGCATCTTAAGATTCATAAGTATACATTATTATCTCTTCTTATCCTCACAACATCTGTTTGAGGTAGGAGTTCTTATGATCTCATTTTAAAGATGAGTAAACTGAGGCAGAGAGATGTTAAATAAATTGCATGTTAAATGGAGTCATACAGCTAGTGTCAGAAATAAGATTTGAGCTCATCTCTGCCTCATGGCAAGCCCAGTCCTTCATCCACTAGACTTTCTAACTACATAGGAATAATCCCCTTTAATAATGTCCCCGGTTAGTAGTTAGTTCCTCATTGCTTTAGTTTAGACTGTTCAGTTTTCACTAAAATTGTTAAGAAATTTCCCTCTGTAATATTGAGCTACAATTTGCCTTTTCTTGTAACTTCTCACCATTGTTCTAAACCATTCCTTCCAGAGGGACTGCCATAATGTCTGTTCTTCATATGCTTGAAGTTATCTATTATATAATGCAAAGTTTTCTTTTGTTTGAATTAAACATTCCCATTTCATTCAACAAAATTCCCTATGGTAGGGTATCCAGGCTTTTTACCTACTAATCTCTTCTCCTCTGCACCCACTCTAGTAATTGTGCTCCCTTAAATATGGTATATCCAAAGGGGCAGCTGGGTAGCTCAATGGATTGAGAGCTAGGCCTAGAGACGGGAAGTCCTAGGTTCAAATCCGGCCTCAGACACTTCCCAGCTGTGTGACCCTGGGCAAGTCACTTGACCCCCATTGCCTACCCTTACCAATTCTTCCACCTATAAGTCAATACACAGAAGTTAAGGGTTTAAAATTTTTAAAAAATATATATGGTATATCCAAAATTGAAAATGATGCTCTAGTGTCATTTTTTACAATGGCAGAATACAATGGAATTATCACCTTCCTCATCCTGTTCATACTTCATTTTTTAAACAGCCTAAACTAAAGCTTTAGATTTTCTGACTGCTCTACATATCACAATATTGCCCCATTTTCATTTTGCAAATTATTAACACTCTCAGATCAACAATCCAATGGAATTCTTATCTTGTCAGATCTCTCTGTACTTAAATATTTGATTTTTGAAGTCCTTTACATTATTCCTCTTAAATTTTACCTGATCACTCAGTCCTTCATACCAGTTCATCAAAATCTTTTAGAATTCTCCCTCTCTCATTCAGTGCGTTAGTTTTCCTTCCAGGCTTTACAACTTCTACAGATCTGCTAATCCTGTTGCCCATGCTTCATTCAAATAATTTATGACATTATTAAGCAACAGAAAGCCAAAGATAGATCTTAAGAACACCCCACTAGAGTAGAGACTCCTTTGCAGAATTTAATCACTCCATGCTTCAGAACACACAGTGAACAAGCAGCTTACCAGTAAGGAGTAGGTCACAGCAACTTTGGAAAGTGATGAATCACTATTCTTTTAGTCCAATCATTCAACTAGCTCCAAATCTCCATGACAATTCTAAAATAACCTAAAAGACTCTTTCATTTGTTTTCATGTGATAAAAAAAATCTATTTATTTCACATGTTGGTACAAAAAAGTTATGTAACTATAGGTGTTGGGGCATTGAAATCTTAATTAACGTCTATGGAACTTCCTCTAATTTTTCTATTTGATAATTATAAAAAAGAAACATATTTAATGTAACTAGTCAATTATAAAACCATTAACATTGATTACTACTTTCTTTTCTAAGCATTACTAAATTTTAAAAAACGGATTGACTATGTCACTCTTTTTGCTTGTGTGATATAGTCTTGATTTTATGGTTCATATGTACATATACATATCTACACACATATATATGTTACTGTCTCCTTAACAAAAAACAAACCTGAAAGTTTTAAATGAACACAAGCTTAATTTAATCTAAATATGTTATATGACTTCTAAAGTAAAGTACTTTTATACCATACTAGATTATACAAGAGAAATTATAATAGAAAGACCATTGCGGCCATCAGGTTTGAATATAGCTTGTCACTAATTAATTATATGAATTTGAACATGTAACTTACCAGTTCAAACTTCTGTTTACTCATGTAATATTTGTATTACGCAAAAAGTTGGAATTTTTGTGAGGAAAATGTTTTGTATTTGTCAAGTACTCTAGAAATGTGAGCTATTATTAATATAAGAATAGTGTCTGGATGATGAAAAGTAAGAATCTGGCTGTTCTTTATACTGATCAGACCATTTCTAGATTATTTGTTAATTCTACTCAACATGTTGTAAGATAATAGAGATCAGAACATTGAGGGAAAAGGGGGTGGGGCTGTCATAAAAGGAACTATTGGGGAAACTGGATTTTATTTAGCATGGAAAAGGGAAGACTAAAAGTATGCACAATTAAAGTATTTAAAGATTAAAAGGGCTAACAAGTGGACAAGAGAACTGGCTTTATTTATGTAGCTTCAGAGGAAAAAGCTATTACTGATGAGTAAAAATTATGAGGAGGCAGATTCTAACTCAACAAAGGAGTTTATTTCTGACAATTGCCAAAAAGTGAAATGAATCTTCCAATAAGTAGTGATATCCCTATTATAGGAAAGAGTCCATAAGAAGCCTGCTTGGTCATCTTTTAGGAAGGCTATAGAAAGAACTTCTCCTTTGGATGATTGATTGGATTCAATGGTTTATAAGGTCTTTTCCACTTCTGAATTATATTAATGCAGAAGACATGCTATGTTAGATTTAGAATGAAAAGATTCAAACTTAAAACTGTAACTTGCCATCTTGTATGATGTTGGGCAAGCTATATAACCTCCTCTATATGAAAGGGAAAGATTGAATTAGAGACTTCTGAAGTCCTACACGGTTCAAGCTCTGTGATCCTCACAACCTTCAGATTAAGCATATTTATAGAAAGGTTAACTATATGCTGTTGTCATCTTCCTTCCCCTTTAGAATGGATATACTCCACTGCATATTGCTGCTAAGAAGAATCAGATGCAAATAGCTACCACATTATTGAACTATGGAGCAGAGACCAATATTGTGACTAAGCAAGGGGTCACCCCACTTCATCTGGCTTCCCAGGAAGGCCATACTGACATGGTAACTCTGCTCCTGGATAAAGGATCCAACATCCACATGTCAACAAAGGTAATTTGTTCTTGCCATTTGTTTAAGAAAAAGAAAAGAGCCCTCCAGTGAAAGTATAATTAAAGCAGCTAGATGGTGTTAGAGCAATGGGCTTGAAATCAGGAGGACTCCTCTTCATTAGTTCAAACCCAGCCTCAGACACTTACTAGCCAAATGACCCTGGGCCAGTCACTTAATACTGGCTGCCTCAGTTCCTCATGTATTAAATTAGCTGAAAAAGGAAATGGCAAACCACTTCTATATCTTTGCTGAAATAAAACCATAAAATGAGGTCCCAAAGAGTTGGGCATGACTGAAACAACACAAAAAAACAAGGATATTTATTACATATTTACACATATGATACATATAAACACATGTACATGATTGTATTTATATCTTCTGTATGTGTATATGTTATCTATTTTTCTTACATTGTGCAAATTAGATTGTATCTGAATTTAGATTTTTGTTTTCTGCTATAGATTTCCACTTTGCAAAGATCAAGTGTTTTCTGGATAAAAGTATCTAGTGTCCTTTTGCCTTCCTTATTGTTATGATTTTAACTCAGTTAAACTTTTACTTGAAATTGGAATCATCTAAATATCTTTTCCTTTATCATTTTTTTGGTTTGGGTTACTAATAGCTTATTTAAAATCTGCCTACTCTTTTCATTTCTAATTTAAATGCCACCACCTCCATGGAACCCCAACAGATTATCCTCAGTCTGTAAAGAACATCTTTCTCAGGAGTTGCATTATTCTTTGATTTTTAATATTCTTATGCATTTATTATGCATATTATTATTATTCGATAATGTAGCAAGATAGGTTGATATTTTATCTTCCTATCAGATTGTGGGCCCACTGAGGATATGGAGAATATTTTAGCTTCACTTTTTATCTATAATGTTCTATGTATTTAAAGCACTTAATAAATATTTGTCACTGTATTATAGATAGTTGCATACTTGTCATATTACTATGTTAAATTAGATGTTAGAGATCAGAACATTGAGGGAAAAGGGGGTGGGGCTGTCATAAAAGGTAGTAGATTATTAATTATTCAAGGATAGCGAACATGCCTTATTCATCTTTCTTTCTTCCATGGTTGCCAGCTCAATGTTTTGCTTGTAGTAGGATCTCAAAAATGTTTGTTCACTTAATGAACGGTTGAATTTGGGGGTAAAAAATAGAATACTAGACATTTCATGATAAGATTTCTGATCATGGTAATTTTTTAAAGTGGAAAAAACAACTCTGAGATCAGTTGTCTATTTCTTCTAATCAGCTATACCTCTCTTTTGTGTGTATCATTCCCTGAGACAAAGTATGATCAGTCGGTCAGCATATATTTTCTAGGATTTTTGAGGTACATCTCATTGAATTTGGCAGTTAACAAATACATACATATAATTATAATTGAGGAGTAGCTCGATAGCACAGCAGATAGAGTGTGTGAAGTCAGGAGGATCTGCATTCTGATATGACCTCAGACACTTCCTAGCTGTGTGACCTTAGTCAAGCCACTTAACTCCATTTTCCTAGCCCTTGCCACTCTTCTGTCTTAGAACCGATACTAAGATAGCAGATAAGAGGATAAGAGTTTACTTAGATATAGACATATGAGTTTCTGTACCCCAGCCAAGGTGTGGGTAAGTTAAAGCTAATTAAAATGTTTAATCATATATGGATATTTATACAACAAAGACAAATTTAAAAGAGTTTTATTTCCTTTTGGCATCATCATAAATTAATGGTAAAAGTACTTTGAATAAAATGCATAATAAAATAACAGAATATTAACTCCCTTTCTTTGGGGGAAGAATATTTTTTAACTAAATCAGTGAAAATCTCTAACTTTACAAATGAGAAATCATCAAAAGCAAGTGCCATCTTTCGAGGCTCTCTTTGTATCTCTTCTTTATCAAGTCATTATATTAAGAGACCTATGAAATCAAATCAGTTCCAGAAACTTACCAGTTCAGCTCAGACAATCAATTGTTATTTGGCAGGGGTGGGGGGGTTAGGAAGACTTTTATAATTTTCTCTTTTCTGCTGCATTAGGAACAGCTGGATCTGTTTCAGCCAATAAAAGTCTAATTGATATAATAAATAACAAACAACTTTCAGCCTGGTATTGTTTTCAAAGATAAAAAGTTTAAAGAATTCATTATGAAAAGAGAGCAGAATATAAAGTCACTTGTCAGAAATTCTATTAAAATGGCCATTTTCTTAGATACTAGATGATGAATTGCTGCATCATTTCAAGGACCCATTTTTTCATCTGTGCAGTTATTCCTCCAGGCAATTAGGTGGCAAAGTATACAGAGTACTGAGCCTGGAATTGGAAAGACCCAAGTTCAAATTTGACCTCAGGTACTTACTGGCTATGTGACTGAAAGCAAATTGTCTAAGCTTCAGTTTTCTCAACTGTAAAATGATGATAATAATTGCATCTATCTCCCAGGGTCATTATGAGGAGACATTTTTAAAGAACATTAAAAAAACACATTTTTAAAGAACTTAGAACAGTATCTGGCATTGAGTAGGTGCTTAATAAAAGCCTGTTTCCTTCCACAAATAAGTATAATTAACCCCTTTGGTGATGTGGTCCTTATTGGTCAAACATGCTGTGTAGGGCCATAGCATGTACTGAATTGATGAAAGCAATCCAAACCATATTAAAACGAAATTGAGTAGTATTTAACAAAATAAAAATTTTTAAATGCCATGAAACATAGAGAACATCACATTTTAAAACTGAATCAGTATGCAGCCCATAGGGATCCTTTGGTACAGATGACTGGTCTCCATTTCTATTTGTCTTGGACATCACTGACTTAGAAAGTCTTGTCCATTACATTTCAAGTTATCACGTGTGTGTATTGTTTTAAACTAATTTCCTTCCATTATGTTTAATTATTGATGTTGAAATGCAATTTTATTGATGAAAACACTCATGATTGCTATAGTTCTAAAAAATGTAAGCCAGGTTTTGTGTATTAATTATTTAGGTGAATAAATAGATGAAGTGAGAGATCCAGATGGATTTAGGATGAGGACCGTTTGGTGGCATCATTAACAGAGCTATTTTAAAGCTTCCCCATGATAACATAGATGGCATAGACAGAAAATGCTTAATATTTGTCAGAGGTGTTGCTTTTTGCTAATCAAACATTCAACCTGAGAGGAGAAACAGCTTATGAGATTTTCAAGCATAGAACTTTAGGGGGAGGAATTTATAACAGTTTCAAAGTTTGTTCTCTAAGGCATTAAGTTCAAGAAAACAAATCCCCTCTTGTTTAATATTTCTTATTTTCTCTCGTTCTCCAGAGTGGACTGACATCCTTGCATCTTGCCGCTCAGGAAGATAAAGTGAATGTCGCTGAAATCCTTACTAAGCATGGCGCCAACAAGGATGCTCAAACTAAGGTAAAATCAAAGATGGTAAAGGGACATGTTGCAGGATCCTATTTGGGGATTGGAGAAATAGACAACTTGTACATAACTTAGTTTCTTCTGCAATAACGGATGATAGTCATCCTCTTTTATTTCTGACACATGCTCTAGAAAACTTTGAATGTGTAGTCTTGGCAAAAGTTCAGAGTACTTATACTAAATTTTTTTCCTTTGATTATTATAGCTTGGTTACACTCCTTTAATTGTGGCCTGCCACTATGGAAATGTAAAAATGGTCAACTTTCTTCTGAAGCAAGGAGCAAATGTCAATGCAAAAACCAAGGTAAAATTTTTGGAAAGGGCCCTTTTTTGACTATTGGGGGATAAATGGTTCAATCACATGGTGCTTACCTCTTCACTACTTCTGGACAATTTGAAGGGATTTCAGTTTTTGGTTTCTCTCTTTCTCTCTCCCTCCCTCCCTCCCTCCCTCCCTTCCTTCCTTCATTCTTCCTTCCTCCCTTTCTTCCTTTCTTCCTGTCCTCTCCTGTCCTCTCCTGTCCTCTCCTGTCCTCTCCTGTCCTCTCCTGTCCTGTCCTGTCCTGTCCTGTCCTGTCCTGTCCTGTCCTGTCCTCTCCTCTCCTCTCCTCTCCTCTCCTCTCCT